>NC_137061.1:7482864-7525364 GCF_032717465.1 Coenobita brevimanus | reverse complement strand
TGCCCAAAATACACACTGATAGATAGATAGATAGAATTTTATTGACCACAGCTACAAATGATCATACACATTATTTTAAAGATTGGTCCAGTAAAAGTACATATATAATAATACAATGAAATACTAAAAACAAATTACAACACCCTAAAGGGAATTCTTAGATAACACAGCGGCACGACAGTGAAAAGCACTGACTACACCTGCCTTTGTAACTCCAAGTAAATATAATGATACAAACTCTCACATCAGAAACAACGCCCACCCTGGATTTCATATCAACTTCAAAGAAAAATCAAAGACACAGATGCTCAAAGTATATAAAACACGTACTCCTTAACTTAAAGTAATATGAACAGTGACCTTTATGTACCCAGGAATAACATATGCTTTATCTATTTACTTCCTTCCTTTAAACATTTATGTTTTATACTTTATAAGTATCCAAGATCTTGAAAATTATAGTACATCTTTGAACATCATCATATCTATTAGAAAATATATCTGTGATAGTTGAAAAATTATAAACGTCCCTCAAGTGTTGCGTCATAGCACATTCTTGTACCACATGAATCTCATTTTGTATCTCACCACACTCACATACCCTCTCCTCTACTGGCAGCCTTCCACGTCCCCTTCTGTTCCATCGGCCCACCTCTATTGCTAGAGAATGTGCTGACACTCGGAACCGCGTAAAAGCAACGCGATAGTGTTCACTTACACACACACACACACACACACACACACACAGAAGCCTATTGCTATAGTATATCAGATGAGGTGTAATCTTCTGTACAGGTACCCTAGCACCTCTTCCTTAGCGATTTATTCTGCATATTGCACCTTACCATCCTCTGGTGTGATGTTGCAGGACCTGAATCAATATAAAAACTAAATAAATTGCAAGAGAATATTATGGTGCAATATTACTGTGCAATTGCAAGAAAATATTAAGGTGAAATATCTTTGGGGCTTTCCTAACACCTCTTCCTTAGCGATGTATTGCACACACTGTACCTTAATATTCATTCTGTATGCTAGATATTAAAGTGATGTAACTAGCATGCCTTACTTAAAATTGTTAGGGCCCAGACACACTTGCCCCCGAACATGTGATCGTCAAGTGGAAACGAGGCTCAGGGGTCCGTCCAACATTCAGACTCGGGTATTGAAGAAGCTGTAACCCGGTGCATCGTTTCGTCTTGTTGATCACATATTCGGGGGCAAGTGTGTCCGGGCCCTTGGGGTACAATATGCAAAACAAGTGCAATCCGAGACAGCAAACCTCCGGCAAGGCTCAAGTGTCAGCATTGTAGGCATTGTTTACCGAGTTAGAAGCAAAAATATTGAAATCGCCACAATCCCGCAACAGTAAAGAATCCTTTTAAAAATTCCTGGTTCCGGATGATGATCCGGATCACCACCAAAATAGAATGGATCGTTCCTTAGACCATACCCTACCCCTCCAAAAACTTCCAGCAAAATCCGTTCATACCTTTTTGAGTAATTCTGCTAAAAAACAGACAAACAGACCAACGCCGGCAAAAACATAACCTCCTTGGGGGGGGGTAACAAACCGCTAAGGGAGAGGTGCAACGAAGGCCCCTTCATAAAACAGGTCTCTCAAAATGTGAATCATCATCATCACCACCACTACCAACCAACATCATCATCATCATCATCACTGTCACCATCATAATCATCACCACCATCATCATCATCAACACTACCACCACCATCATCATCATGACCACTAACATCATCATCATCATAACCACTATCACCATCATCATCATAACCACTATCACCACCATCATCATCACTAACGTCACCACCAACATTATCACCATCATCACCACTACCACCACCAACATCATCATCATCATCACCACTATCAGAAACAACATCATCATCATCACCAACATCATCATCATCATCACCATCATCATCATCATCACCATCACCACACCATCATCATCACCATCACTCATCATCCCCACTATCACCACCATCATCATCATCACCACTATAATCACCAACATCATCATCACCACCGCTATCACCACCACCATCATCATCACCACCGCTATCACCACCACCATCATCACCACCATCACGACCAACATAATCAACATCATCACCACCATCACGACCAACATCATCATTATCATCACCACTATCACCACCAACATCATCATCATCATCACCACCATCACCATCACCACCATCATCATCATCATCATCACTATCACCACTAACAACATCACCACCACTATCACCACCAACATCATCATCATCACTATCACCACTACTATCATCATCATCATCATCATCATCGCGAACATCACCATCAACATTATTATCATCATCATCACCACTACCACCACCACCATCATCATCATCACCACTATCACCACCAACATCATCATCAATATCACCACTATCACCACCACCACCATCATCATCATCATCACCACTATTACCTCTATCATCATCATCACCACCACCATCACCATCATCATCACCATTATCACCACCAACATCATCATCACCAGTATCACCACCATCATCATCACCACCATCACCATCATCACCACTATCAACATCATCACCACCCCTATCACCTATATCATTATCTTTATCACCATCATCACCACTATCAACATCATCACCACCCCTATCACCTATATCATTATCTTTATCACCATCATCACCACTATCAACATCATCACCACCCCTATCACCTACATCATTATCACCATCATCATCCACATCCACCTATCACACGTATGCCTTCCATCACTATAGATAGCCAATGCACCTCAAGGACAGAGCCAAAATACAGACTATCTTGTACTGTATTACTTTTAGACAGTGTTATGGCATGTACCCCCAGCCACACCTCAATAAAAGAATCCTGACAGCAGCATACCCATTCTGCTTAGAGACAGCATGAGACAGAGACGGGAGAGGACCTTGCTGGAGTCTCGTTGGTAAGTGAAGGATAGGATAATAACCACAATGATTAGATGGCTGTGCAGTGCGTCCTTGAAAGACAGATCTGGGTGTTTGGAGTGTGGGTGAGTTGAGAGGATGGATGGAATTTGAATATACTGTTGTCATGAAGAGGTAGACTGAGATAGTTTGGATATGAGAGGATGGAGGAAGACAACTGGGTGCGGAGGGTGAGAGGTGTAAACGTTGAGGGGCAGACCGAAAGATACCCAGGACGAGGCACTGAATAAAGAGGCTGCTAGAGATTGAGCAGCGTGGAGAGCAGCCATTAGGTGATGATGGTGATGATAACGATGATGATGATGATGGTGGTGGTGGTGGTGATGATGATGATGATGATAAACAAAACGAACGCAAATGAAGAAATAAGCGCTTATGAAGCATCGATTTCTAGGTTTATTTATATTAGACATTCATACATACACATACATACATACATACACTCATACATTCATACAAAAACTTACACACACATTCATACATACATAAATGCATACATACGTACGTGTTTATATCTATCTATCTATCTGTTAGGAACATTTGTATCTATTTCTTCATCCATCCATCTGTCTATCTATCACTCAATCACTCACCCAAAGAATCTATTTGTCTATCTATCAGAGCATTTCCTTCAATCCATCTATCTATTGTCTATCTATCAGCATTTCCATCAATCCATCTATCTATTGTCTATCTATCAGGGCATTTCCATCTATCCATCTATCTATTGTCTATCTATCAGGGCATTTCCATCTATTGTCTATCTATCAGGGCATTTTCATCTATCTATCTATCTATCCATCTATTGTCTATCTATCAGGGCATTTCCATCAATCTATCCATCTATTGTCTATCTATCAGGGCATTTCCATCAATCTATCCATCTATTGTCTATCTATCAGGGCATTTCCATCTATCTATCCATCTATTGTCTATCTATCAGGGCATTTCCATCTATCTATCTATCCATCTATTGTCTATCTATCAGTGCATTTCCATCTATCTATCCATCTATGCACCCACGTGACCTTCATCTGCTTCTCAGTAACAGCACCCCCCCCTACCTTCACAATCCCCCCCCCCCGACTGACCTAACCTGCCTCTATCAGCAAAGTATTAAACGGAATGAGGCAGCCGTGTGTGTGTGTGTGTGTGTGTGTGTGTGTGTGTGTGAGAGAGAGAGAGAGAGAGAGAGAGAGAGAGAGAGAGAGAGAGAGAGAGAGAGAGAGAGAGAGAGAGAGAGAGAGAGAGACGTGAGCTAGATAATCACACACACACACACACACACACACACACACACACACACACACACACACACACACACGGTTACTGTCCCCGCTGAGCAAGGGGACGGGTGTGTGCGTGTGTGAAGGTCACAGTCTTGCGCTTAGATCGGACTATATGAGCTCTCAGCTCCCTTCCGGGAGGGTAAAAGCTGACGATCACGACCATCAAGTGATCCTGACCGACCCGGTGAATTACACACACACACACACACACACACAGGGAGTCATCGGAGGTAGACGTCCGACATCGGCGCTCCGTACCGAACCAACACGGCCAGTGGCATTACCTAAATTAGTATCTTTGAATGAGTCAAGCTCTGTACCAGGTTAGACTAAATGATTTTTCATTATTAAAAGGAAAAGAAAAAATAAGTTTAAATAAGACTGGTTCAAACAGAACAAAGAACCACGGTGCACTGAGTCAGCTGGGTTTGTTTAGACTACAGCAACACGGGGAAAGTGTACATACTCTGTAAGTACATACTCTGTTATTTTAGTATTGCAAAATGGATTCATACTTTAGACAAACAATTTGGAAAAGAAAAGGGATAAAAGTAAAAAGCAAAATGATGATTTCTACCAAGAACTGGTTGAAGTGGAGACTCACAATAGACTGGTTGAACGTGTACACAAACTAGAAATGGCTTTCAAAAATGAAATTGATGAAATAAAGAAGCAAATGCACTTGCAAAAGGAAGAAATAGAAAAACTAGGAAGGGAGGCCAATAAGAAAGACACAACCATCAGTGAACTAACAGTGGAATTGAGCACGCTTAGAAAGAAAGTGAGTGAAATGGCAAGTACAGTAGTCAATCACGAGAGTGTTATGGAAGAGTTCAAAAATAACACAGAGACAATTAGGCAAGCAAGCAGTCTTATGGACCAGAGCAGTGATATTGAGGAGAAGATAACAGGTGAATGAAGCTGTGCAAAGCTACAAAAATGATGTAGAAACCACGTATGCTGAAATGGTGAAAGTAAAGAAAGACTTAGAAACAAGGGTGGAGGAAAAAAGCATTAAAAAGGAAGTGAAAAGAATAATCCAAAACAATCCAAAGTTAGTCAGAGATTCAGTAGAGATAAATAAATCAATAGTAATCACTGGTATAGAAGAGGAAGAAGTTAAAAACAAGATCACAAGAGACAAAAAGGAGATGGCAAATGTAATGAGCTTACTGGAAGAAGTATCAGAGGAAATCTGTAGTAAAGACATAGAGGAACACAAAAGGTTAGGGAAATAGGAGAAAAGCAAGACAAGACCTCTAAAGGTGACTTTCCAGAGTGTAAACACCGTGGAAGAGATACTACAAAATGCAAAGAATCTTATGGAAAAAGAGGAGTTCAAAAATGTATGGATAAAAAGATACCTAACACAAGAGGAACTGGAATTACTGAAAGAGAAAAGGGAGGAAGCAAAAACAAAAAATGAGGGAAGATCAGAAGAGGAGAAGAAGAAATTTTTTTTTACAAAGTAATAGGATTGCAGGTACGAAAGTGGTACACAAACAGGATGGAAGAAAAAGGAGGAAGGTAGTAGAACCATGTCATGACAAGTATATAAACAAGATGATAAAGTTGATGTACTCAAATGTGGATGGAATGGTATCTAAATTACTAGAGATGAATGATTATGTCAGAGAAAATGAACCACAAATAATATGCCTAACTGAAACAAAATTAACACCAAAGATATCCAATGACATACTAAACTTAGAGGAATACAATATATGGAGAAGAGACAGAAATTTAAAAAAAGGAGGAGGAATTATAATATTAACTAAGAAAAATCTAAAAGTCAATTAAATAAAACTAGATATACCATCACAAGTAGAACTGATTGCAGTAGAGATCAACACATCTGAAGGTAAAGTAATTGTAGCCAATTTGTACATGCCACCCAGATCAAACACATGGGAAAGAGACGAATATGAGGACCTGGCAGAGAGTACAATTCAGAGTGTAAGATCATTGCTACATAAAATGGAAGAGAAATCGGAAAGAATTATACTAACTGGGGACTTCAATACAAATAAAAATTGGAATACTCTAGATATAAATAGCCAAGAAAGCTGTTGGGACCAAACGCTCCTGGATCTCATACAAGAGTTTTTCTTAATGCAACATGTGAGGGAAACCACCAGAAAAAGAGGACTTGATGTACCTTCAGTGCTAGATCTAATATTTACTAGGCAAGAAAATGACATTGACAGTTTAATATATCACCCTCCACTCGGCAAAAGCGATCATGCAGTACTAAATTATAACTTCAGGATAGCATATGACATAGTAAACAGCAATGACAGTTACAAAAAGACCCTAAACTATAAAAAGGGAAATTATCAAGACCTAAAATAGTATTTCTTAGAAGTTGATTGGGAAAATGAGCTTAGAGGACAAGAATTAAATGCTGCATATAAATTTTTTTGTGAATTTTATGATATAGGAGTCCAGAAGTACATCCCACAGCACAAAGAAGCAGATAAGAAAATAAAGAAATGGTTCAATACAGAATGTAAAAAATCAAAAGAAAGAAGAGACTTGTTGTGGAATAGATACAGAAGACACAATAGTGAAAGGGCGTATAATAATTACAAACAGGCAAGAAACGACTATACAAGAATAAGCAGGGAAGCCTAAAAACAGTTTGAGGAGGATATAATAGATAAAAGTAGTGATCAACCAAAGCTGTTTTACAGCTATATCAGAAGCAAAACCAAAGTAAAAGATATAATACAATCCATTACGGACGAGGGAATCACTTATACACAAGAGAAACATATTTGTGAAGCACTAAACAAGAATTTCCAATTAGTTTTTACAGAAAAAACAAATTTTGAGAGGGACTATGTGGAACACGCATGTCCACACATAATACCAGATATACAAATAGCAGAAAAAGTAATACAGGAGGAGTTAAGTAGATTAGACAGAGGAAAAGCAAGTGGTCCTGATGAAATTTCATGTTGGGTATTACGAGAATGTGCAAAGGAGTTAAGTAAACCATTATTTTTAATTTTCAAGAAATCCTTGAGTCAAGGGAAACTACCTGATATTTGGAAAAAAGCAAATATTTGTCCCCTTATTCAAGAAAGGAAATAGACAAAATCCTCTCAACTACCGACCAGTATCACTGACCAGTGTTGTAAGCAAGGTATTAGAAAAACTTATAAGAAAAGCTTGGGTAAATCATCTAGAAGAACACAGTATGATAACAGAAAGACAGTTTGGTTTCAGAAAAGGAAAATCATGTGTTACTAATCTGTTGAGCTACTATGACAGAGTAACAAACACAATACAGGAAAGGGAAGGATGGGTGGACAGTATCTATTTAGATTTCAAGAGAGCTTTTGACACAGTACCACACCAAAGACTTTTGTGGAAACTGTACCATCAAGGAGGGATTCGAGGCAAACTGTTTTGTTGGATGCAAGACTTTCTCAAAAAAAGAGAAATGAGGACAGTACTAAGAGGAAACTACTCATCATGGAAAGAAGTGACTGGTGGAGTACCACAGGGTTCGGTGCTGGCACCAATCATGTTTTTAGTGTATATAAATGATATAAACAGTAACACTGGAAATGAGAGCTATCTGAATATGTTTGCAGATGATGCAAAAATACAAAGGAGAATTACTAGCACAGACTCTTGTAGGGAGCTACAAGAAGAATTAAATAAACTTCATGAATGGAGTAGTACATGGCAAATGGAATTCAATGTGGACAAGAGTCATGTAATCAAGTTTGGTAAAAGTGGAAAAAGACCTGATTGGGATTATAAGTTAGGAAATAAAACCCTATACACATCAGAAAGAGAGAAAGACCTAGCTGTGATTATCAATAACAGACTATCTCCGGCTGACCACATCAGCGAGAAGGTACGGAACATGTATACACTGCTTGCAAATATGAGAATAGCATTCACTTACATAAAAGAAGACATGCTAAGAAGGATAATAACATCATTCATTAGACCAACCCTGGAATATGCATCAGTAGTCTGGAGTCCTCATCTCAAAAAGCATATAGACAAGATTGAAAAAGTTCAAAGGGCTGCTACAAGATGGATACCAAGCTTAAGGGACCTAAGCTACGAAGAAAGACTAAATAAACTGAATCTACCAACACTACAGGAGAGAAGGAAAAGAGGTGACATGATAATGCTATATAAGTGCATATCAGGAAAGGAGAAAATAGACATAAATGATTACTTAACATATGGAGAAGCATCAGCAAGAGGACACTGCAAAAAACTGCATAAGAAGAGAGGTGATAAAGACGTAAGGAAATTCAGTTTCCCAAACAGAGCAACTGATCAATGGAATGCACTACCGAATGAAATAGTGTGTGCCAAAACAATTCACAAATTTAAGGATATGTACGATAAATATGGTTTAAGACACGGGACAGTACGAGTTTGACTCATTCCTGTAAAGATACAATTAGGTAAGAACAATTAGGTAAGAACACACACACACACACACACACACACACACACACACACACACACACACACACACACACCTTGTAAAACTGAACACTACCGTACCTTTTATTTCTTTATATTGGCCTGAAGAGTCCGCAACACATTTCCTTCAGCGATTTATTTTCCTCATAACGTCTCAGTATCTTCTTGTATGTGACACTGACGAGGAACCTGCATATACACAACAACAACAACAAGAACCACAACAAGAGATCAATAACCCTGGCAGCGTGTAGAGGTTATTGATGGGAAGTGTTGTGATTTCCAAACGCAATAACAACACAATCCACAACGTTCATGCGTGAGAGGCCGATCCAATCACAAGAAGAAGAGGCAGGACGTAACTATCCATCCGTCTAAACCCACTAAACCACCACTCCTTCTACCCTACCTTGGCCTAAAACTGCCATCACTCCATCTTGAACGCTGAGCTGCTACAATAAACACTACAGTATGGCGCTAGTCACGAAGAAGTGCCAAGGAAAGGATGTCAAGCCGTAGCGCCATATTAAGTCACTAGCCTATGGGAAATACGCTACAAAAGGACAAAAATCTGGCCAAGTTAGAGTGAAAGGACTATAGATGCCAGTCCCAAAGGTAACAGTGTCGTCTGCTATGCCCTTTTCAGCTTAACTTGGCCCAGATTTTCGTCCTTTTGCAGTTCACATCACGTAGGGAGGAAAAAGAATATACTACGGTTCTACATCTTTACCATTGCACTTCCTCGTGACTAGCATCATACCACAGTGTTTATCAACTGTTAAACTCAGGGCAGAAAAAGACAATACTACTGCTCTACATCTTTACCACAACACATCTTCGTGACTAGCATCATACCACAGTGTAACCCCACTATTAAATCTCAGGGCAGAAAGAGACAGCACTGCGGTTCTACCTGGTTCCCACAGCACTTCTTCGTGACTAGCACCAGACTCGTGTTATTCCCTAGTGACAGATCGTTAGCAGAAAAAGCCAATACTACTGCTCTACATTTTTACCACAACACTTCTTCGTGACTAGCATCATACTCCAGTGCTAATCTATTGTTACAGCTCAGTGGCAGAAAAATACAATACTACGGCTCTGTACAGCACTTCTTCGTGACTAGCATCATACACCAGTGTTAATCTATTGTTACAGCTCAGCATTCAGGATAAAGAGATGGAAATTTTAGACCAAGTAAAATGGTAAAGTAACATTTTTAGCATTAAGTATAGTAACAATTATAGCATTAAGTATAGTAACCTTAATATAAGTTACTCTGATTAACACACACACACACACACACACACACACACACACACAGGAAAAGCATGTAGAGTATACACACTTACACAGAAAACGTGACAATACGCACACATACACATAGATACATACACATCATACATAGGCCTATACTCGAACATACACTGATACTCTCTTTCTCTCTCTCTCTCTCTCTCTCTCTCTCTCACACACACACACACACACACACACACACACAGTACAAGTCACGTAACCTCAGCATAATAGAAGACACGTGGCCACAAGTACACATCCAAATACACACGTACATACGCACACACATATGCATACACTGATATACACACCTACACACATACACACACATACTCACATGCACATACACAAACACACGCACACATACATACACAAACACGCACACATACATACACAAACACACGCACACATATACATACATACTGACACACAAGGACACAGACATTCACGCACAAGGAGAAGGGCAGTGTAAGAATAAATGAGAGAGAGAGAGAGAGAGAGAGAGAGAGAGAGAGAGAGAGAGAGAGAGAGAGAGAGAGAGAGAGAGAGAGAGAGAGAGAGAGAGAGAGAGAGAGAGAATTCCGTAACTTCACTGTCTGTGTTGGGGGGGGTAACTCCGGCACTGTTCCCATGCAGCTTTACCACAACTGTTACCATGGGATCTGAAAATGCCCTAACACCTCCTTCCTCGCGATTTATTTTGTACAATCCACCTCAAAACCCTCCTGTCTAAATATCGTAACAATTTTTCTTTGGTAATTTATCCCGAGTAATGCACCTCAAAATCCTCTTTTATATTATTTCAAACTATGTCGAGTAGTATTTAATATGGCACAGATTTCCAAACACCTCTTCCTTAGCGATTTATTCTGAAAAGTCCACCTCAACTCGTCCCTGCATGTTGTCGTATATAAGTGAAAGTTTGTCTGTCTGTCTGTCCTCTATGGGATCCAGGGGGGTGCATACAGAACTCTCTAAACAGCTGTAACAAGTGCAAGTTTTGACGACGAATGTACATGTGTACAGTACAGTTGCTAAAGTGACCCCCTGACGGCCAAGACTAGAACTAAGTAGAAATAATGACGTCAACACGGTGCAATCATGGCAGCAATTGCAGTGGTTTATTGAACTGCACTACCATATCATTATTACCTACAACGGGTCGGATGAGTGGACGGATGGTGGGTGGGTGGGTGGACGGATTGGTGGGTGGGTGGGTGGGTGGACGGATGGTGGGTGGGTGGGTGGTGGGAAATATAGGTCCACAGGGAATATATATACCAGGGGGATATGGACTCAAGGAGGACACTGGGACCACAGGGGTCTTCTCTCTCAGGGGGACTGACCATCTAGGGTCCCAGGGAATGCCCGTATGCACGATCCTAGAGTTTTACCCGGGCAACGCAGGCTACCCCTACTAATAAATTGTTACGGAAGAGCTGCTACGAAGCCTCCTATATAGCTTGCAATAAGGCCGTTGTAACTAATCTATACTCTGTTCACTCTGAGTGGGTGTAAAATTGTCATTTTGAATGCTGAGCAGCAACAAAAAATTACCACTTGAATATGGTGCTAGTGACGAAGAAGTGCTATGGAAGGGGTTGCTCGTACAACCATGGTATTGTGTAGTTCTGTGAGATGTGTCGTAGATTTACCATCAGGACTTCAGGTTGATCTTACACTCCATACTACTGTGGACGCTGTACTGGCAGGTTCCATGATACACCCAGGGAGTGTTGTTGGTCTCTAACTTCTCATACAGTCTTTCAGGGCACAGGTAGAGAGTTTCCTTTGTGTGCTGGCCAATGTCACGTCTGCACTGTTTGTACGACCGTCTTTCCAGCACAATTTGCAGGAGGTCTCCTGGTCTCAGCCTGGCTCACAGATGGGTCAGTGTTAAACATTACTCTTACATTTCTCTTCCCCTCTGGCTGAAGCAGATCTCTCTCTCTCTCTCTCTCTCTCTCTCTCTCTCTCTCTCTCTTTTTTCTGATACAGATTAATAAAAGATACTTTACATAGTAAAACAACACAGACAGTACAAGTGAATGATAAGAAAACTATATGATGACACAGTATATTAATAATTTAACCCCTTAATAAGAGTATACCAGGTAACAGGGGAAATATATAGAAACAATATTGATATATGTGAATGATGGAAAATTATATGATATTATACTATTTTTAAGAGTATACTAGTTAACAGTTCTGCTACTGAGTTGCAACGCTAGATTAACACTGGAATATGATGCTAGTCACGAAGAAGCGCTATGGGAAAGATGTGGTCTTAGTATCATCTTGTTCTGCCGCAAAGCAAAGAGAAATAAGATGGAAAGGACGAAAATTCAGGCCAAGAACAATATGCTAGTCACGAAGCAGTGTTGTGGCAAGGATGCAAAGTGAAAGAAACTGCAAAATGACGAAAATCTGAGCCAAGTTGAGGTAGACGAACTAGAGGACGCTTGAGGCATGTAACAGACCTTGAAGAATAATATAATTGTGTCACGATTAGACTGTTTTGCCTTGCCAGGAAACGTGTTAGGAGTTTTTGTTACTTATGTGGTGGTGGTGGTGGTGGTGATGACGATGACGATGATGATGATGGTGGTGGTGGTGGTGGTGACGATGACGATGATGATGATGATGGTGGTGGTGGTGGTGATGACGATGACGATGATGATGATGGTGGTGGTGGTGATGACGATGACGATGATGATGATGGTGGTGGTGGTGGTGACGATGACGATGATGATGATGGTGGTGGTGGTGGTGGTTGTGATGATGATGATGATGATGATGATGATGATGATGATGATGGTGGTGGTGGTGATGGTGGTGGTGGTGGTGGTGGTGGTGGTGGTGGCGGTGGTGGTGGTGGTTGTGATGATGATGATGATGATGGTGGTGGTGGTGGTGGTGGTGATGACGATGATGATGATGGTGGTGGTGGTGGTGGTGGTGGTTGTGATGATGATGATGATGATGATGATGATGATGATGGTGATGGTGGTGGTGGCGGTTGTGATGATGATGATGATGATGATGATGATGGTGGTGGTGGTGGTGGTTGTGATGATGATGATGATGATGGTGGTGGTGGTGGTGGTGGTGGTTGTGATGATGATGGTGGTGGTGGTGGTGGTGGTGGTCGTGGTGGCGGTGGTGGTGGTAGAGCAGGCGATGATGATGATGGTGGAGCTGACGAGGATCCTGGTATTCACCTTGGCAACAGTACACACACATCAACACTCAATAAAGCATGTACTGTGCTGAAGAGGGGCGCCTTCACGTGGTGGCTCCGATATAACCAGGCGGCTCCACTGCCCGGTTATACAGTACACAAATGCCCCTCAGCTCACCACCACGTCACTCAAGAGGAAGATGATAGTGGACTACAGGAGAGGGGAAACTTCAGCCTGCAGTCCACTGGGTTCAAGTTTATATGACTCACCCACTGAATAAAATCACGTAGGGTTGGATGGAGCAGAGGACTAGACTTGCCCCGTCCATGTGAGGGTTAATGGTGACGGTACTATTACTCTCACACCTACAGTAATTCTCAGCGTAATAATATCGCATGACTTTTTCACCTGAAAGAACTAGACCACTCCCACAACTTGAATGGTTACGTGTTACCTGATATAAGAATGGATCTCCTTGGTTACTAGTCAAAGTGATCCTCTAATCTGACTACTTTTGGCTATTAATGGAGCAGAAGGAGGTTAGGGATTTTTTCAGACGAGATTGCACAGACTAGAGTTGTCCCCACCATATAACTGTCCCATGCAGTATCCACCATATATTTCTCCCATGCAGTATCAACAACTTAGTAGCAGATGCCTGTAGCTTTATACACTAGCAACATAAGCCCGACTCCGGTGGTATATTAATTTTGGCTGGAGAAATGAAGGTTGAATGTTAATATGCAGTATGTATTCAGCAGTCTCCTCCACTGTGCTCTTACCCAAGGGGAGGCGCCCCGTCATTCCCTTGACTTCCGATACCAAAATACCTCATTAAGTTTCCACGCAGAGAGAGAGAGAGAGAGAGAGAGAGAGAGAGAGAGAGAGAGAGAGAGAGAGAGAGAGAGAGAGAGAGGCTTGACGGAATTTGGAATAAGCAGAACGAGACCCTACGACCGTAACACTGACTGTCTGAGTATTTTTTTTTTTCTTGGAAGGAACGGTTTGCGGGCTCCTGGCCTTTGGTTCCTTCTTCTTCGCATTAAAAAAGAAAAACTACGTCATTCCAGTCTACAAGTCTCAGCAAAGAGGGTTTTTTTGTGTTTTTGGTGGTTGGAGAGACACAATGCACGAAAGGAGTGGAGTTACAAGGAGAGACAGACAGGCAAATGAAATGGGCGTTGTGGTCTTGATGTGGATGTGAGTGAGTGTTAAATGATATAGAACGATATGGTTTGGCCAGGTGGAGAGGATGGAGAACGAGAGACTGACTGGGAGACTGTATGTGAGTGAGATGGAAGGCAGGGATAGGAAGACCGATGATGAGATGGAGGGATGGAATGGAGAGGTATGTGAAAGGGGTGTACGAGTTGGAGGAAGGGCAGATGAAGGGCGAAGTGGAGGCGATTTATTTGTGGCCTCCCCTTATAGGATCAAGGCATTAGGTGACAGACAGATATGTAGATAGATAGACAGATAGTGGAAGATGACCTCGCCTGTACTCTTGTTATGATTCAACCACTAATGACCTCTCTCTCTCTCTCTCTCTCTCTCTCTCTCATATATCTTTAATCCCTAATTCTGCATCTGTAATAAATCTGAATGACTAGTATTTCTCTCTCTCTCTCTCTCTCTCTCGTCAGACGCCTCCATGGTGCTACCCTCCGCCATCAGGCCACCTTCTCTCCCACTGACACCCCTTTCTCCTACATCTCTCTCCACTGAACCTCTCTATCTCATCCTCGGTCTCCCCCTCCCCCTCACCTACACGCACTCTCCTCGTCAGTCTCTCAATGTCCATCCTCTTCACAAAGTCATTTTCTATATTATTCTGCCCAACAATTTTTTCTCGAAGCTCCACTACTTCAAAATTTGCACCCTTCCTTTGGCACTTCTTCGTGACTAGCATCATATTCGAGTGTCAATCTCTTGCTAAAGCTCAGAGGCAGAGACAATGCTACGGCTCTGCATCTTTCCCATGGCACCTCTTCGTGACTAGCATCATGTTGTAGTGTTAATTCGTTGTTACAGCTCAGTGGCAATAATGTTACGGCTTTGTGTCTTTTCCATAGCGCTTCTTCGTGACTAGCATTATTCTAGAGTTCATTTATAACTATGGCTCAAGGACAAACTAATGTTACGGCTCTGCATCTTTCCATAGCACTTCTTCGTGACTAGCATCATATTCTTGTCGTTGTCCCTTGCTACCGTTAAGTGCCCCCCCCCAAAAAAAAAAAAAAAAAAAAAAAAAAATCTACGGCTCAGCGTTCTTTCCACTGCACTTCTTCGTGACTAGCATCATATTCTTGTCTTAATCCCTTGGTACGACTGTCAGAGAAAGATAACGCTAGGCCTTTGCATCCTTTCCACGGCACTTCTTCGTGACTAGCACCACATTCTAGCTTTAGTATATCGTTACAACTCAGGCTTCG
Source organism: Coenobita brevimanus (assembly GCF_032717465.1). NCBI lineage: Eukaryota > Metazoa > Arthropoda > Malacostraca > Decapoda > Coenobitidae > Coenobita > Coenobita brevimanus. Next base: position 7,509,689 of record NC_137061.1, on the reverse strand, counting down.
GGATGACAGACGGCAATACAAGGCCAAGGTAACCCTCTCCTGGTGGGAACAAGTCTAGCATTGTATTATTCCTGCCTCCAGACGATTTTATTCAGCCGGGAGTGGGTCATAGAAGGCTGAGAGTGTTCATACTGCCACCACTGACCCTCTCACGCTGGGAACAACTCCAGTGTTTAAGCTACAAGAGTGCGTGCGGTACGAGGTTATATGCTGTTGCTTGCATGATAACAGGGAGAGAGGGAGGGAGGGAAGAGGGAAGAGGGAGGGAGGGAGGGAAAGGGGGAGGGAGGGAGGGAGGGTGGAAAGGAGGGAGGGAGAGGTGAGGGAGAGAAGGGAGTACAGGGTAGGAAGGCAAGGAGGTATGGGTGAAGCAAATAGATAGATAGATAACACACACACACACACACACACACACACACACACACACACATATATATATATATATATATATATATATATATACAGAGAGAGAGAGAGAGAGAGAGAGAGAGAGAGAGAGAGAGAGAGAGAGAGGTGGAGGGGTGAGAGGGAGTGAGGGAGAAAGATATAGGGTGTACGAAGGGAGAGAGAGAGAGAGAGAGAGAGAGGTGGAGGGGTGAGAGGGAGTGAGGGGTACGAAGAGTGAGTGAGAGAGAGAGAGAGAGAGAGAGAGAGAGAGAGAGAGAGAGAGAGAGAGGTGGAGGGGTGAGAGGGAGTGAGGGGTACGAAGGGTGAGAGAGAGAGAGAGAGAGAGAGAGAGAGAGAAAGCGGTGGCTGGGCTGGGGGGGGGGGAGGAGAAGCACATATAAGAGGGCAGCAAGTGTCTCGCCCAACCATTCCTGCTCAGCAACGTCCTACACTAACATTAACGTTTTTAGCACCATTTTAAGCATTTTGAACATTTTGAACTGAAAGGTTTATATTAACAGTGAGAGGAATATCTGAAGTGAATAATTTACCACCGAATTAGGCATTAACGATATTAATGGTATTTGCAACCAGCGGGAAGATTTTAACATTACGAAACATTTCAAAGGTAAAAGACGACTGAATTTAACTGATTTTAACTGAATTTAACTGATTTTAACGGAATTTAACTGATTTTAACTCAATATAACTGAATTTAACTGAATTTTAACTGAATTCAACACTACATCAATTTAAACCTGAATCTACCGCTGACTTTCAATAGAGACGAATTATTTCAAAACACCCATCGACTTCTTAAAACTAAACGAATCATTTTAAAATCATACGAATTATTTTTAACTCCAAACGAATTATTTTGACAATTATCTTAAATTTGATCGAACTTTTTAAAAAATCAAATCAAGGACTAAATATCTCAACGTATATTTACTGTGGCCCAAAAAGGATTATTATTTTACTGAAGGAATTACTGTGAAACGAAGCGAAACCAACGGATTATTAACACCACCATCGCCTCACACGGACCCGCAAAATCCCGTGCGTTGATCTGGCTTTAGAGACAGAGTGATAGCAAGTGTGCGAGAGAGAGGAGACTGCAAGATGAAGCTGAACAGAGAGCTGCTGCCCATCAAGCTCCACTATTTCCTGAGATATGCAGGTAAGACGTAGCTCACTTTCTCACGGTCTTACCCCCCCCCTCTCTCTACTTGTCTGACTCAACCCCATAACAGATGCTAAGGTACTCTCTCTCTCTCTCTCTCTCTCTCTCTCTACTTGTCTGACTCAACCCCATAACAGATGCTAAGGTACTCTCTCTCTCTCTCTCTCTCTACTTGTCTGACTCAACCCCATAACAGATGCTAAGGTACTCTCTCTCTCTCTACTTGTCTGACTCAACCCCATAACAGATGCTAAGGTACTCTCTCTCTCTCTCTCTCTCTACTTGTCTGACTCAACCCCATAACAGATGCTAAGGTACTCTCTCTCTCTCTCTCTCTCTCTCTACTTGTCTGACTCAACCCCATAACAGATGCTAAGGTACTCTCTCTCTCTCTCTCTCTCTCTCTACTAGTCTGACTCAACCCCATAACAGATGCTAAGGTACTCTCTCTCTCTCTCTCTCTCTCTCTCTCTACTTGTCTGACTCAACCCCATAACAGATGCTAAGGTACTCTCTCTCTCTCTCTCTCTCTCTCTCTCTCTCTACTTGTCTGACTCAACCCCATAACAGATGCTAAGGTACTCTCTCTCTCTCTCTCTCTACTTGTCTGACTCAACCCCATAACAGATGCTAAGGTACTCTCTCTCTCTCTCTCTCTCTCTACTTGTCTGACTCAACCCCATAACAGATGCTAAGGTACTCTCTCTCTCTCTCTCTCTCTCTCTCTCTACTTGTCTGACTCAACCCCATAACAGATGCTAAGGTACTCTCTCTCTCTCTCTACTTGTCTGACTCAACCCCATAACAGATGCTAAGGTACTCTCTCTCTCTCTCTCTCTCTACTTGTCTGACTCAACCCCATAACAGATGCTAAGGTACTCTCTCTCTCTCTCTCTCTCTACTTGTCTGACTCAACCCCATAACAGATGCTAAGGTACTCTCTCTCTCTCTCTCTCTGTCTCTCTCTACTTGTCTGACTCAACCCCATAACAGATGCTAAGGTACTCTCTCTCTCTCTCTCTACTTGTCTGACTCAACCCCATAACAGATGCTAAGGTACTCTCTCTCTCTCTACTTGTCTGACTCAACCCCATAACAGATGCTAAGGTACTCTCTCTCTCTCTCTCTCTACTTGTCTGACTCAACCCCATAACAGATGCTAAGGTACTCTCTCTCTCTCTCTCTCTCTCTCTCTCTCTACTTGTCTGACTCAACCCCATAACAGATGCTAAGGTACTCTCTCTCTCTCTCTCTCTCTCTCTACTTGTCTGACTCAACCCCATAACAGATGCTAAGGTACTCTCTCTCTCTCTCTCTCTACTTGTCTGACTCAACCCCATAACAGATGCTAAGGTACTCTCTCTCTCTCTCTCTCTACTTGTCTGACTCAACCCCATAACAGATGCTAAGGTACTCTCTCTCTCTCTCTCTCTCTCTACTTGTCTGACTCAACCCCATAACAGATGCTAAGGTACTCTCTCTCTCTCTCTCTCTACTTGTCTGACTCAACCCCATAACAGATGCTAAGGTACTCTCTCTCTCTCTCTCTCTCTCAGCCGTTAGCCAACCAGTTATACAACCTTTACCCAACACTTTTTATCAGAGGCCTTTAAGTGCATATCAAGGCCTACACCCTCTTCACATGAACTTGGCCTAAATTTACCCCATCCCTGTCCTGTCTGTAACAATGGACTAATACTACAATAGGATGCTATAGTCTGACAGATCGAAACGTAGGGTTTTGGTGGAGTCACCCCCTCCCTGCACTGTTGCCACGTTTCCGAGCTGACCTCTCCATCAGCGATGACCTTGACACTGTTTCCCTCTTGTGATCTCCGTTTTTCTAATACCCCCTATACCCCTGCCACCAACACCCCCTATACCCCTACCCCCAACAACACCCCCATCAACAACACCCGCTATACCTCCACCACCAACACCTCCTATAAATATAGACCCCCACCATCAACACCTGTATAATAATTAGCCGTTGATAATTGCTATACTTTTATTGAGAGCATACATTCTACCCTATTGCTCAAACTCCCTAATCTTACAATCCCATCTGTCTTAATCCTTCCCACTGCCTTCGTTCCTAAATCCCTTAATTGATCTATTTTTAACCTAAGTGTCCCCACACCTTTTAAACCATTTACCTCTCTGTCACTATTCTCCACCATATGTATCAACTTGTATTATATTGTGTATAGAACTTTCATACTGTATGCTGTACTACTGTATAATGTATAAGAATACCCACTGTTTAGTGGAAATAAAGTTTTATTATTATTATTATTATTATTATTATTTCTCTCTCTCTCTCTCTCTCTCTCTCTCTCTCTCTCTCTCGCTAGATTTTGTTATGTGTCATCCATGGTTTTTTACTTCCATTTTTATGTATGGATTATAATTTTGACTTTATTTCCGCACCACCCTTGAGGTAAAAGTCACGGCGCGTTTTTTATAGAGGTTTCCCCAATAGGCCTAAATCCTGTAGGGGTTGGTGACCTCCCACAGCGTACACACAAACACGTGTCGCGTGAGTGCTGCCACCCCAGAGCTGTTTGATATATTTATTTTAATTATGAAAGGATCGCCTCTTCCCACTTTTATCCCTTCAAATTTTCTTGCAATTATACTTGCTAAATTAATTAGCAATGTTAGAAGTGTTGGGGAAGTAAATAATAATTAGAATATTTTTAGAGCAACACTGCCAAATTTTTATGCCACGTTTCTCTATTATCGTATAATATAGTATGCAGAATAGTTTTATTCTTCCTTGATACATGTCAGCACTTTCATTACAGTTATATTAGTATGAGTTATGTTTATGTATCATTCCTACTACACAAACCACAGGCGTTATACATCGTAGGGTTAGGAAACATGGCAATAGTGTAGGGAGGGGGTGACTCCACCCAAACCCTATGTTACGAGGAGGAACACTATAGTCACGAAGAAGTGCTAGGGAAAGACTGTAAAGCCGTAATATCTTCGTCTGCCACAAAGCTACGTGAAACAAACTGGAAAAGGATTCAGATCTGAGCCAGGTTAAGTTGAAAGGAATACAGTTAAGTGGTTTGCTGTGTGGACGGATGCATGTACGATTCCACGCTACGGCAGGGATGTGTTTGGTGAATTGGATGTAAATAAACAGAGGTGCCTGTTTTACCCATCGCTATGCCACACAAACACCCGCTAGTACCACCACACCAGTCGTGGGCGAGACACACCTGGCACGTGTTAATTACGGGCGGTAGGTGTTAGTGCCCTTGATGTGACATGTAAAGGCGTGTGGCGTGTACCAGGACTGCTGGACTTAACGAACTAACATACCTAAGCTGAAAGTCGGAAAAAATGCAGTACTCTCTCTCTCTCTGTAAATATCTATCTATCTATCTATATATATATATATATAATTCTACAGTAGTATAAATGTGTGTGCACAGCGTTGAGGAATGGAGAGGTGAAGTCTATGAATGATGGTGGTGTGAGTGAGTTGGCGTGAGGGCAGCCTGATGGCGGAGAACAGTGTGACATGGAGGCGAATGTCTATGGCTGTCCATTTGGGGTTTAGACCGTCTGGCTGTAGTGAGATGGTATACACCGGCACAGTAACTAATACATACAGTACACAAACGATATACCATAAATAAAAATACATTTATACACATACTTTATGCTAAATTATTACAAATACAGGTGATATATGTACCGGTATATAATGAGCTTTTAACAAACAATAAAACGTTTCATTTGATGGTTATACTTGACGTTATTTTTACTGCAGCCATTCTACCCCTATGCACATCAATGTGACATGCAATCATTCATAGATATAATACAAAGAAGGATTAAGCAAGCATTTAATTTAATTTCCATACTTAAAAAAGTGAAAATAGTATGATCAAGCGATGACTGATAATTATCATGCATATTTGTTGCATCCTCGATTCCAGGAGGACTTGCAAAGCATTACGGAAGAGGAAGAGGCTAGAGCAATGTGTCTAGCAGAGGAGGAATAGCCAGCGCTGCCGCCCATTACACTTAAGATGAAAGCTAATACATATTCCATTCAGAAAACACTACTACCATCAGTCACTTCTAATCTTACTCCCTGCTGCTGGTGGCGTGCAGTAAAAGGTTAGGTTGATGTTATTTATGGGTTGCACACTGCAACTGCTTCAAGTGCAAGTGTGGAGAGAATATTCTCCTCATTTGGACTTGTACACGCAAAATTTACAAACAGACTGGGAGTGGGGAAGGCTGCCATGCTGGCATTTCTTCACAAAATTCTGAACAAAGATTATAATTTGGATGAGTCGGTTGACTAGAGGTTTTCTGCTGCCCTAGTGGTTTGTGGAGGGATTGTTTTTTTCTATTTTTTTATTTCCTAAAATACAGTATAAAGATTTCACTCAGTTACTGTTCTCAGTGTTTTATATTACTTAAAGGTGCTGCATTCCTGTATAATGTATACCGGTATTTTATTCTGTTAACAAGGCCAGAAAGGATTTCTTTAAAACAAATCAGCTACTGTTTATTGAAATGATTAATCATTTTGTCCATTTACGTGCTCTGATGTACCATGAATATTTTTGGTTAGAACATTAAAATTTTCAGTTCACTTTACTATCTTTAATCCTGGTATTAGAAAAACGACTGTACATACGGTAATTAAAAACCACAAATAACTAATAAAAAATAAAAATATATATATGCAAACCAAGAAGAAATGGAGTGGCTTATTTTTTTTTATTTTTATTTTTTTTGCTTGGTTTAAACCATGGTTAAAACCATTTGGGTTCCACCCTTGCTTTCATGCAGCCAACACAGTACATAATGAACACTCTGGTTATGATTATACAATTGCAGTGGTTAACACTGGTCTCTTGGCCAAGATGTCCTCACGACACACCAAGCATTCACGCCTGTGTCAGGGCAACACATTGGCCCACTGTACTCTATTCACTCTAACTTGGCCTCAGACTGCCATGCCTCCATCTTGAAAGCTCAGGCGTAACAAGATTAAAATTAGAATATAATGCTATACTCCTCTCACTCTAACTTGACCTAAAACTGATATCTTCCCATCTTTATGAATGAGCTGTAACAACAGACTAACATAAGACTGTGATACTACAAGTCACGAAGAAGTGCTATGGGAAGGATGTAGAGCTGTAGTACTATCTTCTGTCACGGAGCTACGGGAAGTAAGCTACAAAAGGACGAAAATCTGTGCCAGGTTAAGATGAAAAGAGTATATTCCACCACGCCTACTTCACACTTTAAGAAACCGTAAGTGGTAGTAGTAGTAGTAGTAGTAGTAGTAGTAGTAGTAGTAGTAGTAATAATGAAACCACAACCACCACCACCACCACCACCACAACCACCAACACTACTACTACTACTACTACTGCTACTACTGCTGCTGCTACTGCTACTACTAAAGATTTTCGTCCTTGATAAGCGTACCTTAGCGGCAGGAGACAATACTACGACTCTACATCCTTTTTCAGACAGCACTTCTTCGTGACTAGCCTCGTATTCTAGTGTCATATCCTTTCCAGACAGCACTTCTTCGTGACTAGCATCGTATTTTGGTGTTACATCCTTTCCAGACAGCACTTTTTCGTGACTAGCATCGTATCCTAATGTCACATCCTTCCCAGACAGCACTTCTTCGTGACTTGCATCGTATTCTAGTGTTACTTCCTTTCCAGACAGCACTTCTTCGTGACTAGATAGTATTCTATAGTTACATCTTTCCAGACAGCACTTCTTCGTGACTAGCATCGTATTCTAGTATTACATCCTTTCTAGACAGCACTTCTTCGTGACTAGCGCCATATTCTAGTGTTAATCTTCTGCTACAACTCAGCACTGAAGATGGACTGATGACAATTTTAGGCCAAGTGAAAGTGAAAAGAGTACAAAAATTGAGAGAGAGAGAGAGAGAGAGAGAGAGAGAGAGAGAGAGAGAGAGAGAGAGAGAGAGAGAATATTTTGTCAGCTATTTTCTCATGTTATTTATCTTTCTCAATAACTATTCTAAGTAGAGAGAGAGAGAGAGAGAGAGAGAGAGAGAGAGAGAGAGAGAGAGAGAGAGAGAGAGAGAGAGAGAATATTTTGTCAGCTGTTTCCTCATGTTATTTATCTTTCTCAATAACTATTCTAAGTAGAGAGAGAGAGAGAGAGAGAGAGAGTTAATATCTTGTCAGCTATTTTCTGCCTACCTATCTTTCCCAACAACTATTTTCAGGCATTTCTTATCACCATAATCCCTTATCATTATCAGCTCAGCGATAAGGCAAAGCGTGATAATATCTGGTATGAGTCCGTTTTTTATGGTCAGACTGGAGGATCGATTTGACTGGTAACCAAGGAGACTCGGTGCTTCGTAACTAGAGCTCACTGGTTTTCACGTCCCCATGACTCAAGCAGTAACCTAGTCCAGCTCTCTCAGATGAAAACAAGCTCACTAGTAACCAAGGAGACTTATTCCTGCTCCATTACTACCTTATGGTCTCCAGGTCCACTTCCTTTCTATAGTCTGTTCACTTTAAACTGGCGGGTATTTTCGTGTATTTGAAGCTTATATCAAGGTTACGTGTTTTGCTATATGCGGGGTGAGTACTAAATTTGAGAAAGAGAGAGAGAGAGAGAGAGAGAGAGAGAGAGAGAGAGAGAGAGAGAGAGAGAGAGAGAGAGAGAGAGAGAGAGAGAGAGAGAGACTTTCTTATACTGGGAACGATCAGAGAGTAACATTTACACTTATCTTTACCCTCTTTAGGAAATAATTCATAATTTTTGCCGAGATGGAGTGGAGAGATATATGAGAGGGGTGTGAGCTAGGGGGAAGGTAGCGAAATGGCAGGGGACAGGGCGACATGGAAGCGATTTGTTTGTGGCCACCTCTTACGGGATTAAAGTGTTTAACGATAGATAGATAAATAAATAAATCGATGAAGACGATAAGAAAATACGAATAACTGACTCCTGTGTTTAAACCTAAAATCGCCAAATGGAATGCAGACTCCAATTTCTTTTGGCACACTCCGATTTTGGGGGGGCAGACTCCGTTTTTTTTTTTTTTTTTTTTTTTTAAAGAAGTACGTGATTATGATGGAAATGTCTTTAGCCTTCCTGTGTGGTTGCTGACTGCGTTCTATAATATGGGATGCAGGCTAACTTTACCTAATAATTGAGTTTCATAAATAACCTTCAATACTTAGGGCGTTGCATACCACGTCGCGATGTAAGGTAAAAAAAAGTTTAAAAATGGATTCTGTAGAGCATTCAAAAGTGTGGCCATCATAAAAGCACTATTAGTGGTGAACTGAATGAAAGGAAGGCAATGATTGATTATGTGTGTGTGGATGAAAGGATGCGAAGATGTGTAATGAATGCAAGAGCTTATAGAGGTTGGGGGAATGGACTTTCTGACCACTACTTGGTGGTGGCCAGAATTAGAATGCAAGTAAGATGGAGGAATAGAAGAAAGGAAAGACGAGAGGAAGGACTAGTTGCAAGGAGAGTGGAAAGGTTACAAGAGGATGAGAAAAAGGCAGAGTATAAGACAGAAGTGGAGGAACGATTGGGCAAATATGAATTGGAGCAGATGGGAGACGTGGAAGGTGTGTGTAGGATATTTATAGAAGAAATATGTGCAGCATGTGATGTGGTGTGTGGAAGGAAGAGAAGACGGAGGGGGGTACAAGGAACAGCGTGGTGGACTGAAGAGGTGAGACAGGCTGTGGCACGAAAGAAGAAAGCATATAATGAATGGATGAGAAATAGGGGCGTGGAAGAAGTTGAGAGGCGGAAGAGAGAGCTATATGTAGAAAGAAAGAGAGAGGTGAAAAGATTAGTAAGAGAGAGTAAGAAGAGAGTGGATGAGGAATTTGGAAGGAATTTGAGTGTAAAGTGGAGGGACTGTAAGAAAATGTTCTGGAAAGAGGTGAAAAGAGTAAGACAGGGTGGAAGTGAAGTTAGCAGGGGAGTGAGAGATAAAAATGGTAGATTACCAGTGGAGAAGGGAGAAAAAGTGAGCGGATGGAGAGAACACTTTAAGGAATTGTTGAACATAGAGGATGGAAGTAATGCGAGTATAAGTGGCTGGGGAATGGCTGGGAGAAGGAGGGAGGTGAGAAGACAGGAAGAAAGCAGTAGGACAGAAGTTGTGGAAGCAATGAAGAAAGTTAAATTGGGGAAAGCCCCAGGAATTGATGGAGTGTGTTGTGAAATCTGAAGCATGGGGGAGAGATAGTAGTAGAATGGATGTGGAAGATGTGCAGATTGGCCTGGGAGGAAGGTAGAGTCCCGGAGGATTGGAAGTCAAGTATAATTATTCCCTTGTACAAAGGAAAAGAGGAAAAAGAAAGTGTGTGGTAATCATAGGGGCATTTGTCTTCTTAGTATAATAGGAAAAATGTATGGTAGGATACTTATTGACAGAGTCAGATAGAACAGAGAAATTAGTTGGAGAAGAACAAGGAGGCTTTAGGAAGGGAAGAGGTTGTGTAGATCAGATATTCATTCTTAGATCTTTAGTGGAAAAGTTTCTAGAGAAGGGAAAGAAGGTGTATGTGGCTTTCATGGATTTGGAGAAAGCATATGACAGGGTGGATAGACAAGGATTGTGGAAAGTGTTAAGAATATATGGAGTAGATGGAAAGTTGTTGAATGCTGTGAAGAGTAAGTACGATGGAGCGAAGGCTGCAGTGCGTGTGGATGGTGAACTAAGTGAATTTTTCTCTTTGAAAGTTGGGTTGAAACAGGGATGTGTCATGTCTCCATGGTTGTTCAATCTGTACATGGATGGGGTAATAAAAGAGGTACAAGGTAGGGTAGTGGATGTTGGAGTGGCCCTGGTGAGAGAGGATAGTGTTTGGAAACTCCCTGTACTGTTGTTTGCAGATGATACTATGTTGTTGAGTGAAGACGAAGGGGAGCTGCAAGGCTTGGTGGATGAGTTTGGGAGAGTGTGCAAGAAACGGAATCTAAAGGTGAATGTAGGGAAGAGTAAAGTGATGGTCTTTGAGAGAGGTGAAGTCAGTGAATGTACAGCGAGGTTGGATGGTGAGGAATTGGAAAATGTGAGTATGTTTAAGTACTTGGGTAGTGTGATGAGTAAGGATGGAGGTTTGGAGGGTGAAGTGCTTGAAAGGGTACAGCAGGGAAGAAAGGTTGCTGGTTCTTTGAAAGCAGTGATAAGAAACAGGGAAGTGAGCATGGAAGTGAAAAAGTTACTACATGACAGTATTGTGATACCAACTCTAACGTACGGAAGTGAAGCTTGGACGTTGTTGGAAGGACACAAGTCAAGAGTGAGAGCAGTGGAAATGCGTTATTTAAGAGGAGCCTGTGGAGTCACATGGAGAGACAGGCTGACGAATGAGTGTATAAAGGAGCGTTGTGGTGTTGATGTGGATGTGATAGGAAGCGTTATGAGGAACACACTGAGGTGGTTTGGCCATGTGGAGAGGATGGAGGGCGAAAGACTGACGAAGAGAGTATATGTGAGTGAGGTGGAGGGGGGAAGAGGGAGGGGGAGGCCGAGGATGAGATGGAGGGATGGGGTGGAGAGGTATATGAGAAAGGGGGGTGTGAGTTGGGAGCTGGGCAGTGAAATGGCGGGGGACAGGGCGACTTGGAGGCGATTTGTTTGTGGCCACCCCAAACGGGATTGTGGCGTCTGGCAATAGATAGATAGATACAGTAGATAGTTTTCAGTTCACACAGCACCATTAGTTTTCAGTTCACAAAGCACCATTAGTTTTTAGTTCAGAGAGCACCATTAGTTTTCAATTCATAAAAGCACCATTAGTTTTTAGTTCACAAAGCACCATTAGTTTTCAATTCATAAAAGCACCATTAGTTTTTAGTTCACAAAGCACCATTAGTTTTTAGTTCACAAAGCACCATTAGTTTTTAGTTCACAAAGCACCATTAGTTTTTAGTTTACCAAAGCACCATTAGTTTTTAGTTCACAAAGCACCATTAGTTTTTAGTTCACCAAAGCACCATTAGTTTTTAGTTCACCAAAGCACCATTAGTTTTTAGTTCACAAAGCACCATTAGTTTTCAGTTTACCAAAGCACCATTAGTTTTTAGTTCACAAAGCACCATTAGTTTTCAGTTTACCAAAGCACCATTAGTTTTTAGTTTACCAAAGCACCATTAGTTTTTAGTTCACAAAGCACCATTAGTTTTTAGTTCACAAAGCACCATTAGTTTTTAGTTCACAAAGCACCATTAGTTTTTAGTTCACAAAGCACCATTAGTTTTCAGTTTACCAAAGCACCATTAGTTTATAGTTCACAAAGCACCATTAGTTTTCAGTACATCTGCGTCGGCATTGTGATTTTATGGTTAGCCAGATTTAAATTTCACGGATTTCGAAATGTTGTATAGCGGTTATGTTGTGTTTTGAAATTACGACTCACGAGCAAGCCTACTTCCGGTTTAATCCTAATCTAACCTAACCTTATCCCTCTGCTGCATAACATTTCGAAAAACTGAATCCGCGAAATCTAAATCCTAAAGTCCGTTAACTGACACTGCCACATTTGCATCACGTTCGGCAGTTTGAAAGACGTTAACATTATCGTCCTGATCGTCTTTTGTTATATTTTTTCCCAAGCCATCTACACAAAAATAAAAATGTTAAATGTTTTCACCATTTTATTTCTTGCAGACGTATATCTTTATGGAGCTAAACGCAATAAAAATTTAGCAAACGTAGAAATATTTGAAAATGAAACGGAAACGTTCTGAATAAACAAAACAGCTTCCTATTTTTCTTTATCATCAGTCCTTTTCTTATCACTGCACAACGCATGAAATAATTACAGAAAATACTCACTATTAATATTACGTAACTCACCCTTCAAGTGTAGTAAAAGCGGGGGAGGGGGGTTGGAGGGAGGGTATTTGAATATTTGAACGTTAGGGGTCTTTATGTTTGAAAGTTTGTAAACCACACCCGTCGCTCGCTGGCAGAATGAGTCAGTACTACGACTCAACATCCTTTCCATGGAGCTTCTTCGTGACTAGCACAATATTCGTGTTAGTCTATTGTTACAGCTCAGGATTCAAGTTGGAGAGATGGCAGTGTTAGTTACTTCTGGTTAAAGTGAACAGACTATGGTTTATTTTTTTATCCGGTGGGTTGATATGCCGTATATTTTATGAGGAGAGGATGAGAGACTGACTAGGAGAGTGTGTGAGTAAGGTGGAGGGGGAGGGAGGCCGAGGAAAAAAAAAGACTAGTAGTAGTAGTTGTAGTAGTAGTTGTAGTAGTAGTAGTAGCAGTAGTAGTAGTAGAAGAAGAAGAAGAGGAAGAAGTAATAGTAGTAGTAGTATTAGTAGCAGTAGTAGTAGTAGTAATGTACGTTTTATCATTAACTCATTTTCTACTCCCAATGCCACCTTACGCCCACACCAGCAGACCTAGCCGCCGCCGTAACACACCTGATGGCACCCTGGGAGTTTCTAAGGAGCGCTATTTACTGCCAGCTTGATTAGTACACGACTGAGACCAAGACATGTTAGGGCAGGTCTGTTCATATCACGTGTGTGTGTGTGTGTGTGTGTGTGTGTGAACCTCTCTCTCTCTCTCTCTCTCTCTCTCAGAGAGAGAGAGAGAGAGAGAGAGAGAGAGAGAGAGAGAGAGAGGCTTCGTAACACCTCCTCTCAAGCTATTTATTCTGTGTTACATGCCTTAAATTTCTGGTCTTATTTATAGTTTACACTTATAGTTTACATCAATAATATGAAAAGGATAGCATGAGGTACCGGTAGGTCTCACGGAGGGCTTCCTAACACCTCTTCCTTTGCGACTCATTTTGCGATTTACACAACTAGTTTTCATGCGCCATTTACGTGTTATTTATAGAGCTTAAATATCGACACAATTTACACCCATAATGTACACGAGGATACTGAGGTGTTCTGTGCAGAATAATTCGGTAAGGGAGGGGCGTTACGCAATTTTCAGAGCATATTTCACCTCAGTAATCTCTAATATCGTTTTAATGTCCACACTGTTTGCATTAATAATATACAAGAAGATATCAAGGTTTACTGTAAAAAAATAAATCGCTAAGGAAGAGTTGTCACGGAATCTCCAAAGCCACATAGAATACAAGAGGATATGGAGATGCAGTGTAAAGAATAAGTCGGTAACGGATAGGTGTTACGGAATCCCCAAAGTCACAGAGTACAAGAAGATATGGAGATGCAGTGTAAAGAGTAAGTCGGTCAGCGATAGGTATTACGGCATCTTCATGGTCACATCGTACCCTATATAAGCCCCATGACCCACAAACCCTCTCACTACGATAACCTGCTTAGATACACGGCAGAGCACACGTTACGCAACATTAGTCTTGCGTGTGTGTGGAACTCAGTGATTTTTAATAAAACCCTCAATATGCTGGTTTGTTCAGCTTTTGGGTGTACGCACAGGGATCGACGGGACTCTTAACACTGCACAGGTAAAACTGCCAGGTTAAATAAAAAAAAATGGTCTGTTAGAAATGGGTTTAAAACTATCACGTTGGGGTCTTTTCCACGCATTTTCTTTTACTATGTATGGTGTAGTGACTCGATACTGGTGTTTTTTAAGCCTTCAGCAACCTCTAATAATCTACATTCAGTTTATACAATGATACTGATACTAAAAATTCCAAATCTGTGGGGGGGGGGGAGGAATAAAGAATACCAGCAGTGTTTCGGCGTTGTGGCTGGTGCGCCAATAAGTATGCAAGGCCTAGGGTTTACTGCTGTCTCAAACACCTGTCCTAACCCACTTAACCTATCCCACAGTAGCCTTTATAACCTATGCAACCTAGCCTAACCTAACCTAACCACCTAACCCAGCTTACTCTAAACCTAACCCGCCTGGCCCCGCTTGGCCTAGCCTATCTTAACCAGTCATTAACCTAACCCATCTAACTTTACTTACCCCAAGCCAGCTTAACCCAGCTCATCCTAACCTAACCTTACCTAACCCATTTTGTGGACTGAGCAAGAACTATACATTTTGTCAGGATAGTGCGGTGACTGGTGTGTTTTTCAGTAATTTAGATCAGTAACAATGAATGCCCGTGTCTTTGTACCTTGCATATCAAATAACATTTTAAAAACAATTTCTGTTGAACTCCAAAAAGCAATAAAGTGCGATAAATTGACTTGCGAAACTGCAATGTTTTGAGTCAATCCCCCCGATTGCAGCTGAAAACCTAAGTTATTAAATACTAGTACCATCTGTCATTATTACTGGCCTACATGACTAATTCCTGTTTATCTATAGTCACTATAGTATAATATGATGTTAAAACAACACGTTGTTAGCAGTTTTTTTTAAGGAATATTTATGATTATCTGTGGGACAAAGGACTTGGTAATGAGTACATGGAATGTAAGAGGAGCGAATGATGAGGTGAAAGAGAGAGAGATTGTCCAGGTGCTTGAGGGTGCGAAAGTGGATGTATGTGGAATAACTGAAACAAAATGGAGAGGAGAAAGTGTGAGAGAATGGGAGTATGGATGGGGTATATGTGCAGGAGTAGATGAGAATGAGAGGGCAAAGGAAGGAGTGTGTATAGTTGTGAGTAAAAGATGGAAGAAGAGCATAAGACAGTATGGATCAGTTGGGTCAAGGATTGTGTGGGTAAAGTTGAAAGTTGGAATACAAATGTGGGCGATTGTGTGTGTATATGCGCCAACGCAAGATCGTGCTAGAAGAGTGAGAGAAGAGTTCTGGACAAATGTGGAAGTGTGCATGGAAAAATTTGGAAGGAATGAGAGAGTGTTTTTGATTGGTGATATGAATGGTAAAGTTGGTAATGTGAAGGTGGATGGAATAGTTGGTGAGTGGGGTGTGCCTGCTGAGATAGATGAGAATGGAAGTGCGTTAGTGGACATTTGTGCTGGGAGGGGGTTGGTGATAGCCAATACCCTCTTCAGGCATAAAATGATCCACAGGTATACATGGCGAGTGATGAGAAGGGTGGGTGGTGAACTGAATGAAAGGAAGGCAATGATTGATTATGTGTGTGTGGATGAAAGGATGCGAAGATGTGTAAAGGATGCAAGAGTGTATAGAGGTTGGGGGAGTGGACTTTCTGACCACTACTTGGTGGTGGTCAGAATTAGGATCCAAGTAAGATGGAAGAATAGAAGAAGGGAAAGACGAGAGGAAGGAGTAGTTGCAAGGACAGTGGAAAGGTTACAAGAGGATGAGAAGAAGGCAGAGTATAAGAGAGAAGTGGAGGAACGATTGGGCAAATATGAATTGGAGCAGATGGGAGACGTGGAAGGTGTGTGTAAGATATTTACAGAAGAAATATGTGCAGCATGTGATGTGGTGTGTGGAAGGAAGAGAAGACGGAGGGGGGTGCAAGGAACAGCGTGGTGGACTGAAGAGGTGAAACAGGCAGTGGCACAAAAGAAGAAAGCATACAATGAATGGATGAGAAATAGGGGCGTGGAAGAAGTTGAGAGGCAGAAGAGAGAGTTATATGTGGAAAGGAAGAGAGAGGTGAAAAGATTAGTAAGAGAGAGTAAGAAGAGAGTGGATGAGGAATTTGGAAGGAATTTGAGTGTAAAGTGGAGGGACTGTAAGAAAATGTTCTGGAGAGAAGTGAAAAGAGTAAGACAGGGTGGAAGTGAAGTTAGCAGGGGAGTGAAAGATAAAAATGGTAGATTACTAGTGGAGAAGGGAGAAAAAGTGAGCAGATGGAGAGAACACTTTAAGGAATTGTTGAACGTAGAGGATGGAAGTAATGCGAGTATAAGTGGCTGGGGAATGGCTGGGAGAAGGAGGGAGGTGAGAAGACAGGAAGAAATCAGTAGGATAGAAGTTGTGGAAGCAATGAAGAATGTTAAATCGGGGAAAGCCCCAGGAATTGATGGAGTGTGTGGCGAAATGCTGAAGCATGGGGGAGAGATAGTAGTAGAATGGATATGGAAGATGTGCAGATTGGCCTGGGAGGAAGGTAGAGTCCCGGAGGATTGGAAGTCAGGTATAATTATTCCCTTGTACAAAGGAAAGGGGGAAAAAGAAGTGTGTGGTAATCATAGGGGCATTTGTCTTCTTAGTATAATAGGAAAAGTGTATGGTAGGATACTTATAGACAGAGTTAGAGAAAGAACAGAGAAATTAGTTGGAGAAGAACAGGGAGGCTTTAGGAAGGGAAGAGGTTGTGTAGATCAGATATTCATTCTTAGATCTTTAGTGGAAAAGTTTCTAGAGAAGGGAAAGAATTTGTATGCGGCTTTCATGGATTTGGAGAAAGCATATGACAGGGTGGATAGACAAGGATTGTGGAAAGTGTTAAGAATATATGGAGTAGATGGGAAGTTGTTGAATGCTGTGAAGAGTATGTACGATGGTGCGAAGGCTGCAGTGCGTGTGGATGGTGAACTAAGTGAATTTTTCTCTTTGAGAGTTGGTTTGAAACAGGGATGTGTCATGTCTCCATGGTTGTCCAATCTGTACATGGATGGGGTAATAAAAGAGGTACAAGGTAGGGTAGTGGATGTTGGAGTGGCCCTGGTGAGAGAGGATAGTGTTTGGAAACTCCCTGTACTGTTGTTTGCAGATGATACTGTGTTGTTGAGTGAAGACGAAGGGGAGCTGCAAGGTTTGGTGGATGAGTTTGAGAGAGTGTGTAAGAAACGGAACCTAAAGGTGAATGTAGGGAAGAGTAAAGTAATGGTCTTTGAGAGAGGTGAAGTTAGTGAATGTACAGTGAGGTTGGATGGTGAGGAATTGGAAAATGTGAGTACGTTTAAGTATTTGGGTAGTGTGATGAGTAAGGATGGAGGTTTGGAGGGTGAAGTGCTTGAAAGGGTACAGCAGGGAAGAAAGGTTGCTGGTTCCTTGAAAGCAGTGATAAGAAACAGGGAAGTGAGCATGGAAGTGAAAAAGTTACTACATGACAGTTGTGATACCAACTCTAACGTACGGAAGTGAAGCTTGGACATTGTTGGAAGGACACAAGTCAAGAGTGAGAGCAGTGGAAATGAGTTATTTAAGAGGAGCCTGTGGAGTCACGTGGAGAGACAGGCTGACGAATGAGGATATAAAGGAGCGTTGTGGTGTTGATGTGGATGTGATAGGAAGCGTTATGAGGAACACACTGAGGTGGTTTGGCCATGTGGAGAGGATGGAGGGTGAAAGACTGACGAAGAGAGTGTATGTGAGTGAGGTGGAGGGGGGAAGAGGGAGGGGGAGGCCGAGGATGAGATGGAGGGATGGGGTGGAGAGGTATATGAGAGAGGGGTGTGTGAGTTGGGAGCAGGGCAGTGAAATGGCGGGGGACAGGGCGACTTGGAGGCGATTTGTTTGTGGCCACCCCAAACGGGATTGAGGCGTCTGGCAATAGACAGATAGATAGATAGATAGATCTGTGGGATGAACAAATCAAATGGTGTGGTGACGTGGGTTTCCAGGCATCTGTATCACGGACAAGAAATTACCTTACCTACCAAATAACATCTCTCCACATTTGTATGCGTGGTGAACATCAGAAACCAATGTAGCCTTCTGAAACCACAATGTTTTGAGGCACATCCCCCCCACCCCCACCCCGGACCTCAAAGCCCCGCCCACCGGCTTCACTCGCGCGTTTAGAGGAAGACCCACACACCGCCTCCTCTTTCTGCTTCCCATTACCTTTTCGTGTTTTACAGAGTAGTATTCGAAGTAGCGCTGGAAATTCTGTAACACCTCTTCCATACCGATTTATCTTGCATAGCTATTATCCATTTTTCGTAGTTATATTAATGGTGCAAAGAATGTGGCTACTAGAATCATATGACCTACTATGAAAGAGAATCGAAGGTTTAGTGTGGAAATAAATCGCTAGGGAAAAGCTGCTATGAAGTCTACCTAGAAAGCCATTTTATACTTTTTTTTTTCTATTAATTATATGGTTGATCAGTATTTTATAAAGCATCCAGAATATGTTCGTTCCTTACACACACACACACAGACAATCAAAGGAGGCAGACGTGCGACATCGGCGCTCCGTACCGAACCATCACGGCCAGTGGCATTACCAAAATTAGTATCTTTATATGAGTCAAGCTCTGTACCAGGTTAGAATAAATGATTTTTCATTATTAAAAGAAAAAAAAATAATAAGAAGGTTAAACAAGACTTGTTCAAACAGAAAAGAGAACCAAGACGGAAAAATGCGCTCAGTCAGCTGAGGTTTGTTTACAGCAGCACGGGGAGTGTAAGTACATACTCCGCACTTTTAGTATTGCAAAATGGATACATACTTTAGTAAAGCAAATTTGAAAAAGAAAAGGGATAAAGGTACAAAGCAAAATGATGATTTCTACCAAGAACTGGTTGAAGTGGAGACTCACAATAGACTGGTTGAACGTGTACACAAACTAGAAATGGCTTTCAAAAATTAAATTGATGAAATAAAGAAGCAGATGCACTTGCAAAAGGAAGAAATAGAAAAACTAGGAAGGGAGGCCAACAAGAAAGACACAACCATCAGTGAACTAACAGTGGAACTGAGTACACTTAGGAAGAAAATGAGTGAAATGGCAAGTACAGTAGTCAATCACGAGAGTGTTATGGAAGAGTTCAAAAATGACACAGAGACAATTAGGCAAGTAAGCAGTCTTATAGACCAGAGCAGTGATATTGAGGAGAAGATAACACAGGTGAATGAAGCTGTGCAAAGTTACAAAAATGATGTGGAAACCACGTATGCTGAAATGGTGAAAGTAAAGAAAGACTTAGAAACAAGGGTGGAGGAAAAAAGCATTAAACAGGAAGTGAAAAGAATAATCCAAAACAATCCAAAGTTAGTCAGAGATTCAGTAGATATTAACAAATCTATAGTAATCACTGGTATAGAAGAGGAAGAAGTAAAAAACAAGATCACAAGAGACAAAAAGGAGATGGTAAATGTAATGAGCTTACTGAAAGAAGTATCAGAGGAAATCTGTAGTAAAGACATAGAGGAACACAAAAGGTTAGGGAAATACGAGAAAAGCAAGACAAGACCTCTAAAGGTGACTTTCCAGAGTGTAAACACTGTGGAAGAGATACTACAAAATGCAAAGAATCGTATGGAAAAAGAGGAGTTCAAGAATGTATGGATAAAAAGATGCCTAACACAAGAGAAACTGAATTACTGAAAGAGAAAAGGGAGGAAGCAAAAACAAAAAATGGGGGAAGATCAGAAGAGGAGAAGAATTTTTTTTTTTTTTTTTACAAAGTAATAGGATTGCAGGCACGAAAGTGGTACGCAAACAGGATGGAATAAAAAGGAGGAAGATAGTAAAACCATGTCATGACAAGTATATAAACAAGATGATAAAGTTGATGTACTCAAATGTGTATGGAATGGTATCTAAATTACTAGAGATGAATGATTTTGTTAGAGAAAATGAACCACAAATAATATGCCTAACTGAAACAAAATTAACACCAAGGATATCCAATGACATACTAAACTTAGAGGAATACAATATATGGAGAAGAGACAGAATTTTAAAACAAGGAGGAGGAATTATAATATTAACTAAGAAAAATCTAAAAGTCAATGAAATAAAACTAGATATACCATCACAAGTAGAACTGATTGCGGTAGAGATCAACACATCTGAAGGGAAAGTAATTGTAGCCAATTTGTACATGCCACCCAGATCAAACACATGGAAAAGAGACGAATATGAGGACCTGGAAGAGAATACAATTCCGAGTTTAAGATCATTACTACATAAAATGGAAGAGAAATCGGAAAGAATTATACTAACTGGGGACTTCAGTACAAATATAAATTGGAATACTCTAGATATAGTCAAGAAAGCTGTTGGGACCAAAAGCTCCTGGATCTCGAGCAAGAGTGTTTCCTAACTCAACATGTGAGGGAAACCACAAGAAAAAGAGGACTCGATGTACCTTCAGTGCTAGATCTAATATTTACTGTGCAAGAAAATGATATTGACAGTTTAATATATCACCCTCCACTCGAAAAAAGGGATCATGCAGTACTAAATTACAACTTCAGGATAGCATATGACATAGTTAACAGCAATGAAAGTTATAAAGAGAGCCTAAACTATAAAAAGAGAAATTATCAAGACCTAAAGAAGTATTTCTTAAAAGTTGATTGGGAAAATGAGCTTAGAGGACAAGATTTAAATGCTGTATATAAAAAATTCTGTGAATTTTATGAAATAGGAGTACAGAAGTACATCCCACAGCACAAAGAAGCAGATAAGAAAATACAGAAATGGTTCAATACAGAATGTAAAAAATCAAAAGAAAGAAGAGATTTGTTGTGGAATAGATACAGAAGACACAATAGTGAAAGGGCGTATAATAATTACAAACAGGCAAGAAACAATTATACAAGAATAAGGAGGGAAGCCCAAAAACAGTTTGAGGAAGATATAATAAATAAAAGTAGTGATCAACCAAAGCTGTTTTACAGCTATATCAGAGGGAATCACTTATACACAAGAGAAAGATATTTGTGAAGCACTAAATAAGAATTTCCAATTAGTTTTTACAGAAAAAACAAATTTTGAGAGGGACTATGTGGAACATGCATGTCCACACATACTACCAGATATACAAATAGCAGAAAATGTAATACAGGAGGAGTTAAGTAAATTAGACAGAGGAAAAGAAAGTGGTCCTGATGAAATTTCATGTTGGGTACTACGAGAATGTGCAAAGGAGTTAAGTAAGCCATTATCTTTAATTTTCATGAAATCCTTGAGTCAAGGTAAAGTAGCTGATATTTGGAAAAATGCAAATATTGTCCCCTTATTCAAGAAAGGAAATAGACAAAATCCACTTAACTACCGACCAGTATCACTGACCAGTGTTGTAAGCAAGGTATTAGAAAAGCTTATAAGAAAAGCTTGGGTAAATCATCTAGAAGAACACAGTATGATAACAGAAAGACAGTTTGGTTTCAGAAAAGGAAAGTCATGTGTAACTAATATGTTGAGCTACTATGACAGAGTAACAAACACAATACAGGAAAGAGAAGGATGGGTGGACAGTATCTATTTAGATTTCATGAAAGCTTTTGACACAGTACCACACCAAAGACTTTTATGGAAACTGTACCATCAAGGAGGAATTCGAGGCAAACTGTTTTGTTGGATGCAAGATTTTCTCATAAAAAGAGAAATGAGAACAGTACTAAGAGGAAACTACTCATCATGGAAAGAAGTGGCTAGTGGAGTACCACAGGGTTCAGTGCTGGCACCAATCATGTTTTTCGTGTATATAAATGATATAAACAGTAACACTGGAAATGAGAGCTATCTGAATATGTTTGCAGATGATGCAAAAATACAAAGGAGAATTACAAACATAGACTCCGTAATGAGCTACATGAAGAATTAAATAAACTTCATGAATGGAGTAATACATGGCAAATGGAATTCAATGTGGACAAGTGTCATGTAATCAAGTTTGGTAAAAGTGGAAAAAGACCTGATTGGGATTATAAGTTAGGAAATAAAACCCTATACACATCAGAAAGAGAGAAGGACCTAGGTGTGATTATCAATAACAGAGTATCCGGCTGACCACATCAGCGAGAAGGTACGGAACATGTATACACTGCTTGCAAATATGAGAATAGCGTTTACATATATTAATGAAGACATGCTAAGAAGGATAATAACATCATTCATTAGACCAACCCTGGAATATGCATCAGTAGTCTGGACTCCTCATCTCAAAAAACACATAGACAAGATTGAAAAAGTTCAAAGGGCCGCTACAAGATGGGTACCAAGCTTAAGGGACCTAAGCTACGAAGAAAGACTAAATAAACTGAATCTACCAACACTACAGGAGAGAAGAGACATGATAATGCTATATAAGTGCATATCAGGGAAGGAGAAAATAGACATAAATGATTACTTAACGTATGGGCAAGCATCAGCAAGAGGACACTGCAAAAAACTGCACAAGAAGAGAGGTGATAAAGACGTAAGGAAATTTAGTTTCCCAAATAGAGCAATCGATCAGTGGAATGCACTGCCGAATGAAATAGTGTGTGCCAAAACAATTCACAATTTTAAGGATATGTACGATAAATATGGTTTAAGACACGGGACAGTACGAGCGTGACTCATTCCTGTAAAGATATAATTAGGTAAGAACAATTAGGTAAGCGAACACACACACACACACACACACACACACACACACACCGCTCGCTGGCGCAGTGGTAACGTTCTGGCTTGCCATCTGGTAGATGAGAGTTCGCGCCTCGCTCAGGTTGCGAAAAGTTTCACTGACGAAGTGGGTGGTTACTGTCCCCCTTGAGCAAGGGGACGGGTGTGTGGGTGTGTGAAGGCCACAGCCTTGCCCTTAGATCGGACTATATGAGCTCTCAGCTCTCCTCCGGGAGGGTAAAATGCTGACGATCACGACCATCAAGTGATCCTGACCGACCCTGTGAATTACACACACATTAATACACAACGCCACTGTAAATATTATACCCAGCCTTGTTTTAATTTGTTTAAGTTCAGTATAACTATTCCTATTTCCTCTTATTTATTTTCTTTAGTGATCCAGTATGTCATTAGAGGGTAAACTACGCTATATTTTCCTCCGCCTTAACACTATCTTGGAGGGTGTGACCTCCCCCTCTAGCCCCAGTGCGCCTGCCCCCCTCTCCTTGGTCCTGTCGCTAAGGGAGAGGTTTTACGAAATTTCAGATGTGCTTAAGTAATCGTTAGATCACATGCACCCCCGCCAGAAACACCTGCTGAGAGAGAGAGAGAGAGAGAGAGAGAGAGAGAGAGAGAGAGAGAGAGAGAGAGAGAGAGAGAATGGGTACTAAGATCAACACGTGTTTCTTTGTTTTTGTTGGTAAGGGTCCAAACATGGTCCAAACTGTTTAGGAGACGTTATCTTGGCCAGTCTGTGTGTGTATGTGTGTGTGTGTGTGTGTGTGTGTGAGAGAGAGAGAGAGAGAGAGAGAGAGAGAGAGAGAGAGAGAGAGAGATGGTTGTGAAGGACTTATCACGCAAGACTGATTAAGGTCAATAATACGAAGGAAGATAAAGAAAGGAGGAAATACAGAAAGAATGAAAGAAGGAAAGAATTAAAAAATAAAAGAAAGAAAGAATGACAGAAAGGAAAGAAGAGAAAGAGGAAAAGAAAGAATGGAAGGAAAGGAAGAGAAAGAAGTAAAGAAAGGAAAGAAAAGAAAGGAAAGAAAGAAGGAAAGAAAGGAAAGAAAATGATGGAAGGAAAATAAAGAATGAGAGAAAGAAGGAAATGAAAAAAAAGAAAAAATAAAGAAGGAAAGAAGAAATAAAGAAGGAAAGAAAGGAAGAAGGAAAGTAAAGAAGGAAAATAAGGAAAGGAAGAAGGAATGGAAGAGGGAAAGAAGGAAAGAGAGAAAAGGAAGGAAAAAGAAAAATAATAAAGGGAAGAAAAGATAGATTGGAGAGAAAGAAAAGAAGGAAAGAGGAAGAAGAAAAGAAGAAAAGAAAGCATGATTGAAAGATGGAAAAAAGAAAGAAAGGAAGAAAAAGAAGGAAGGAAAGAAAGAAAGAAAGGAAAGGAATGAAAGAAAAGAAAGAAGGAAAGGAATGAAAGAAAAGAAAGAAGGAAAGAAAGAAAGAAAAGAAAAGGAAAGGAATGAAAGAAAAGAAAGAAGGAAAGAAATGAAAGAAGAAAGAAGGAAAGAAAAAGAAAGGGAAGAAAGAATTGGAGAAGGAAAGAAAGGAAGTATGAAAGAAAAGAAGGAAGAAAAGAAGGAAATGAAGGAAAGCAAAGAAGGAGAGGAAGAAAAGAAACAAAGAAAAAGGAAGAAGGAAATAAATGAAAGAAGCGGCGTTAAGTGTGCAAAAAAACCCAACCAGCCCTCGAATGTAAACCCAGTCGTCAGTCTAACATTAACCATGACAATCTAGCTTAACCAAATCTAACCTAACCTAACCAAATGTAAGGCAGTTTTAATTTAACGTAATCATAGTACACACAACCTTGCTCTCTACCCTTGCTTAATTTAGCGTAACATAATTTAACCTTACTTGTGCTAACGTAAACAAATGTAACCTAACCTAGCGTCACATAACTTAACCTAGCCTAATGGATCCCTGAGAGAGAGAGAGAGAGAGAGAGAGGTCAGGCACGTTTAAAAGAGTGGGCCAGTGCGTTTTGTTTACTACTACTACTACTACTATAATAATAATAACTTACATATACAGCTTACCATATTAACCCAATGGTGCCCAGGGTCTTTTAAAATGGACAGAACCAGGCATTTACAAAAGTTACCAAAAGGACCTGTGAGCTTCGTGACTATGAGCCGATAGGGGGAGGACGGTACGCTATGCACCTTTCCAGCAACACCCCCCACACCCAGCAAAGACTCTAATATGTTAAATGAAACCTAACCTAACCCCCCAAAAAAAGAAAAAGAAAGAAAAAACAAAACTACTTGAAAAACTGTAAACCCCCACAGCAATGAATTTGGAAGGAACATTGCTTATTCGCTATATTCTGAAAATCATTCCTACAGTGTACATAAACTGATCATACAAAGGCGTCAACATCCCCAGAATCTGTTGCAGAAGTGTGAAAATACGCCGATGTTTAACCAGGAAAAAATATACACACTTGCGTCACGAGGCAAATTAGGTGAGCAACATTAAAGTCTATCACTCACAACTCAAAATTAATGCTTACTTGACTTCACTCAACGCCCACCACATGCTCAGTAGCACTCTTGGTAATAGGCTGTAGTTATATGACACTGGACTGTTGATATAAATGGCAAAATTGTATCACACACTCGACATACAAACAGCACTGCGCAGGAGACTTCGTAGTTTGTCTTATGGTGATTTTTTTTTACATATTACACCTTGTATTCTATGGTACGATATTGATATTTTAAACATCGACATTATTTGAATCAGTAATACATGGGTATATTAAGATGGAATAATCAAAATAAATAGCCGAGCCGTATTTTCTCCGTAATAAAAGTTTCGTTACCTTTTCTTCCTTGGCAATTATAATTTATTACCCATCTCACAAGTGAATATTAACTTGTTAATATCTTTATACTATCTGCATTATTTGAATCAGGAATATAAAATAGAACTTCAGTGTGAAATAGGCAAAATAAATCGCATTACATTTTTACTGGGATACGAGATTGCGTGCCTCTTCTTAATCATCCTTCATATTACACCATTCTCCACCTCCCCTCCCCTCCTCCCTCTCCCTCCCTCCCTCCCTCCCTCTCTCTCTCAACTATTTGCAGTAGAACACAAAAAAGACTAGTAACGTGACATGGGTAAAATAAATCGGTTGTCTGCGTTTGTTCATATAGCTGCCTGACAAGCTTTATGATCGGTTTGTTTTCATCTGCAGGAACTGGGTCACTCATTACATGTATACTAAGACGTAGTTGCGTGAAAATCGATGACCCTTAGGAAAGAGGTAGGAATGAGTCTCCTTGGTTACTAGTCAAATTTAGTCTCTACACACTGCGATCACCTAGGCTAGAAATGAGTTACAGATCACTATCACAGGAAAACCCAACTGCTGGTGAGGGACGCCTTCATGTGGTGGCACTGATATAGCCCGGCTGCTCCACTGCCCGACTACGCACACATCCACAACTCCCTCTACCCCGAAATGAGGATGGTGGGCACAGGACCTGGGCAACATTAGCCTGCGGTCCACTGGGGTTACGTTTCAGATGAGTCGGGGGTTGCAGCTGCTACTACTACTACTACTACTACTACTACTACTACCACCACCACTACTACTACTACTACCAATCCCACCACTACTACTACTATCTATCTATCTATCTATATACCTAGGCTGCTTCCCCCAAGGAAAGGGAGGTAGCCGAGACAGGACGACTCACTCTCCATTTACTCATCCATTCAAACACATTCGCATCTTAGCCCCAAAGGGGAGAACGGACAGATCATCACCGCATCACACCGCACAAGGGTCAACTGCGCAATGCAAGCAGTGACATCCGCAGCAGGGCCCGACAGCAGAACTGGTTTACCCCTGCCACATCATAACAGACCCATCCCCTTACCCGCACCTGACCTGACTAGCTGATCAGACCAAATGCGGGAGAATATCCCCTCAGGGCTGCGTCATCACTTATTCATTCACAATTTCTCTCCATTTATTTCTGTCACGCACAGCCACTCTTCCTTGCTCAACAGACATCCCTCTCGCATCCAG
>NC_137061.1:7215364-7477864 GCF_032717465.1 Coenobita brevimanus | reverse complement strand
TTGAACCCTGACGTGTACCAACAGATTGCTAGTTACACAGATGTGCTATATGAGGGACACAGAGCCATTGCATTGTCTTTTTCTGCTACTAGGCTACTGGAAAACGCTGGAAAAGGACGAACACCTGCGCCAAGTTAAAGTGAAAGAACCACAGGGATAATGAACTGAAGAGTTTTGTTGCCTCTTCATGTACTAAGTTTCCCTTCAGGATGCTTAATTCTTTCCGGACATGCTGGTGGAAGTACTACTACTATTACTACTATTACTGCTACTACAACCCCGAGAACTGACAGCCACCAAGATGACGGTGGGCGAGTCAACCAGTCGCGTAACTACGACATAGTGTTTAAGTCGTGGGAATGATCCAGTTCCGTAAGATGAAAACAAACCCGCTCCAGCCCTACGTCCTCCCCCAACAGAGCTGACAGACCCCGAGATGACGGTGGGTGAGGGACAATCGGCATTCCTGGAGGCGGAGGAGATGGCACCAAGCCCCGGGGACCTGCCACTGAGCGCCCTGCTGGAGTATCCACAGTTCTGGCTGGTGTTCTTTGCCCTTATGATGGAACAGATAGGCGTCAGCACCTGTGTTATGATCTCCGACGCTGTGTGCTTCCAGATATTAGGTAAGATGTTTGGCTTTACGTTGACATCATGTTAATTATGGTGGTCTAGACAGGAAGTTTGGGCTGGTACGGTGCAAAGCTGGTTCAGGTGAGTACTGGGAAAGGAGGACATTTCACTTCACCTGGCTTAGTATGGCTGCACCTGACTTACAACTATAGCGCCACTGGTCAATGGGAGGCACAAGGTTCGTCGTCAAGGGAAGGTAGTGTTGCTATATACCGTTAATCTTGCTATTAGCCAAGAGTTGTTATCATCAGCGTCAATCACCCACACCCTCTTCCTGCTGTAGCGCATTTTCTCTAACCTGTCACAGATCTCTAACCCCTTTTAGTACAGTTGATGGCCAAGTGTAATCAGAAGGAAGGGTTAAATTGTCTTAAGTTTATTTATTTATATTTTTTAAATGAAACCAGACTACTCTCACAAGTTCAATACCAAGTCGTGGCTAAATGAAACTGGACCTTCTAAATGAGGTAGGAATGGGTCTCCTTGGTTACTAGTTGATGTTCCTCGCCCTCAAGCAGTAACAGTACGTGGCAAGATGTTCGTGTTTACTGTGTGTTGCTGATGTCGATACTCTCTTCATTTTAACTAAAAGTACCATCTTTTCTTGGCATAATTTACACTGTGCTAATTATCTATACTTTGTGCACTATAACGTGGCCTAAAGCTGCCGACTCCCCTTCTTGAATGCTGAGCTGTAACTAAAAATTTATACTAGAATCTGGCGCTGGTCACGAAGAAGTGCTGTGGAAAGGGTGGGGAGCAGCATTACTGTCTGATTCAAACACTGACTTGCGGGAAACAGGATGCAAATAAACAAACTTCTCCTCCAAGTTAAGGAGGAGAGTAATTAACATCAATATTGCTTACTATACATTGTTCAGTTTAAGCTGGCGTAAAAATGGCATCTCTTATCTTCAGTGCTGAGGGGTAACAAGAGATTACCGGCTGAAGTAGTGGTAGTCACGAAGAAGTGCTCTGGAAGGGACGTAGAGCCGTAGCACTGTCATATTCTGTTACTGAGCTTCGGGAAATAAGGTACAAAAGGATGAAAATCTCCAAGGAACCATAGCAAGAGCAGCTTTAGCATCAGCATCACCCAACTTAACGTTGCCTTACACTTTCCACCTTAACTTGGCCCAGATTTTCGTCCTTTTACAGCTTCTTTCACGTAGCTTAGTGGTGGAAAAAGACAGACGCACGGCTCTACATCGCTTACATTGCACTTCTTCGTGACTGGCACCGTATTGTGGTGTTAATTTCGTGTTACAACTCAGTATTAAGCCAAGTTAGAGTAAAAGGAGTGTATCTATGTACAGGACTGCTGGGTGAAACTGGTCCTAACCTGCAGTCCACCATTCTCCTTTTGGGGGATATGAAGGGAGCACCGATGATGATGATGATGATGATGATGATGATGATGATGATGATGATGAAGAGGAGGAGGAGGAGGAGGAGGAGGAGGAGGAGGATGGTGATGATGATAATGATGATGATGATAACTGTGATGATGATGATGATGAGGAGAAGAAGGAGGAAGATGATGATGATGATGATGATGATGATGACGATGATGATGATGATGATGATGATGATGACGATGATGATGACGATGATGATGATGATGGTGATGATGATGGTGATGATGACGACAACTCTGATGATGGGAAAGAGGAGGAGGAAAATGACGATGATGATGATGATGATGATGATGATGATGATGACGATGATGGTGATGATGATGATAATGATGATGATGATGATGACGATAATGACTATATTGTCCAGGCGGTGCGCGTCACAAATACGGTCAGCAGCGTCTGTGGGGTACGCTGGGCATGGGCGTGATGGGCGTGGTGTCGGGGGCACTGGTGGACGTGGCATCGGTGGGCGAGGCGAGGAAGAACTACCTGCCTGCCGTGGTGCTGTGCCTGGTGTTCATGACCCTCGACCTGCTGGTGGTGGCACGCATGAACATCCCGTGCAAGCACGACGCGAAGCTCAATATCGGAGACGTGGGCAACGCTGTCAGGCACCCGGAGGTTCTGCTGTTTCTGGTGAGTTCAAGAAAACAAAACAAAAAGGCCAACCAGATCAAAAAGACAAACCAAAACAAACTGACAAAACCGAGCAACCAGGTAATAAAAATTATCGGCTTCCCCTGGCGCTTCTATGGTGAGTTTATTCTAACCTGGCAAAGATCC
Source organism: Coenobita brevimanus (assembly GCF_032717465.1). Classification (NCBI taxonomy): domain Eukaryota; kingdom Metazoa; phylum Arthropoda; class Malacostraca; order Decapoda; family Coenobitidae; genus Coenobita; species Coenobita brevimanus. The sequence goes on along the minus strand of NC_137061.1, from coordinate 7,475,030 downwards.
CTAACCTTTTGAGCTCAATCAATGGTCAGGTGTGGTCAAACTGGAGGGTCCATCTGATCAGCAACCAAGGAGACTCAGTCTCACAACTAAAGTTCATCAACTTCCATGCCACCACGAGTCAGTACCAAGTTGTGGCATTGCTCAGTTCCATCATGTGAAAACCAGCATGTTGTATACCAGCATCCGTTTTTGTTGAATACTGGCAGGCACCCACAGCCTCTGCTCTTTATGGAGAGTTGTAATATATATATATATATATATATATATATATATATATATATATATATATATATATATATATATATATATATATATATATATATATATATATATATATATATATATATATAACACACGCTACCGGTTTACTTTAGCCCTCGTATAGCCAGTTTACTCTAACTTAACAAAAATCCCAAACCCATTTCAGTTCGGTTGGTGGTCAGGCGTTGTTAAACTGTAGTTTTCACAAGTAAACAAGAAGATTCATTCCCGCCCCACAGCTAATATTACCTCATCAAATTTTATGTAACCATGACATACCAGTGGAAATGGCTCAGTTCCTTCAGGTGAACACTGACTACAGTAACATGGCATATTACATAACTCTCTGCTTCACCAAACTGTTCGATTTGGGGAAGACCTGTCCATCACCGCCGCGGTGGCTGAGTAGCTGGCATCGCTGACTACACCAGGGTTCCAGTCCTTGTGCCTGGCGTCACTTGACTCAAGTACTCGTCCACCCTGTGGGTTGGCAGGTAAAACGAGTACCAAGGGTAACACGGGGGGGGGGGAAGGAGAACTTGGGTGATGCAGTGGCCTTGTATCCCAGGCTGGTGGATGAAAAACGACACAGGCTCAAAGGCCTAAGTTACGGAGATGAGCACCGCGGCTAAGCGCTTCATGGCGTATACCCCCGCCTGTATCGTTTACCTCTATTTCTGAAATATATATGAAGCTTAGTAAAGTAATCTGGAGGTGAGAAGAATGGACTACTAAGTTCATGGTTGTGAAGATACTGAAGGTAGTCTGGAAAAAATGAGAGTGAGTAGCAGGAGCCAAAGTGAGCGTCATGTATACAGGTAATGGTGGCAACTCGCTCCAAAAAGTATCTGACAAATGCCCGACTTCTGACACAGTGGGCGACGCGTTTGGAAATGATCTCCAGTAATGTCTCATGAATGTATAGGAATGTTGTTTGTATCATTACAAACTTTATATAACGTCTGATACACAAAATGCAGAAATATTTACCTTGGGGGGAAAAACGAGGAATGCAAACACGTTCAAAACACCAGTGATCAGCTGTTTTCAGACACTTTTTGGAATTCAGCCGCAGCAGTCCATGTCCAACTGTTACAGATTTTTGATGAATGGAGGACACCTGTAAGCTAGTGTGTGAAGTTCTTTTTTTCTTTCCTTTGTTCATCTGCTGCTAAAAAGGAAGAAGACGAAGAAGAAGAAGAAGAAGAAGAAGGAGGAGGGAGGAGGAGGAGGAGGAGGAGGAGGAGGAGGAAAGAGAGAGAGAGAGAGAGAGAGAGAGAGAGAGAGAGAGAGAGAGAGAGAGAGAGAGAGTCCACACGGCAGAGTATTGGTGTTCAGACTAACGATGCTCACCTCTCTAGTTACAAAGGAATACACTGTGCTGGAAAAAACTATCTGTAGGTGGCAAAAATAGACTGTAACGAGTGAGGCACGGGAGTCTGAGTGTTCCCAGGTGTACGAGTAACGGTGTACATGATGGAGGTACCCTACAGGACAGTGTGGGTGTTCAAATTGATGACAGTGAGGATATGACAGGTTTATATCACCTTTATAATTCCTAAAACCTACTTTAAGCTAAATATAACCATCTGCAAGCGAGTCCTATGAGCCTGAGAGTGTTAATATTTGCACAGGTGACGGTGTACGTGATGGGGTCGACGCTAGGGACAGTGTGGGTGTTCAGACTGATGATGGTGGAAGATGTGGCGCTGGACTGGGACCCAAACTTCCCCACACTCAAGCTGCTGCAGGGACTCGACCTCGGCCTGGAGACGTTCGGTGGAGAGCTGCCATTTTTCTTCTTGTCAGGTGAGGGAGGTGGATTGGAGGCGTCCGTAACAGTAATAGGACTAGAAATAGTACCAGTAACCTCTGGATTAGTAACAGTAACAATAACATTGATATAAAACACTGAGGGATGGGTTAGCATTCTTCTTATTCGGTGCTGGTAATGGGAGGAAATGCACAAGCTACGCCTAACGTATAGCAACAGTGATCAAGTTGGGCAAAGCACTGTCTTGTTTTATGTACACACACTTGAGCTGCCCCTGTTGTTGCAGGAATGATCCTTCACATACTAGGCCACTGGTGGGTCCTGGGTAACTTTCTACTGTCCCAAGAGAATGTTACGGTGAAGTTCGCAAAATAAATCGCTAATGAAGTACTGCGAATCACTTTGTGCAGCATCAGGCATGATCCTACCAAAACTGTGCCACAGAAGGGCTCTATACTGTATATGCTTCTCTGTTATCCCTGGCCGTTCGCTGTTCCCTCCACTATCCGTCTCTAATCTCTGGTACTGTTGAACTGATCAACAGCAGAGGAGACTTCGTAGCACCTGTTTCTCAGCGATTTACTTAGCAGATTACATCTTATGATTGCCTTGTATGCTATGTTGCTTCAGAATTAATATACTTTGCACTGCTGGCATACAAGGTGTGAAAGTGAAAATGCTCTTCATCATCTGCCTTTTATGTTACAACAGTCATAATCCTGCAAGAACTCGTGCAGAAAGGGTTCTAGGCGTTTCTCTGCTGTCCTGAGAATGTTAAAATGTAATATGCAAAATAAATTGCTAATGAAGAGGTCCTACGAGGCATCCAATATATCGCCACCCACAAACGAGACTAAATAATGTACTTTACGTCCAATTACAGGCATGATCCTACAAAAACTGGGTCACAGAATGGTGCTCGGCATATCATTGCTCTCGCTGGCCCTCCGCTGCACCCTCTACTACGCCGTGTCCAACCCCTGGTACTTCCTGGCCATCGAACTCCTCAACGGCCTCTCCTACGGCCTCTTTCACGCCGCCATGGCCTCCTACGCCAGCCTTATTGCCCCACCCGGTGCACAGGCCACACTCCAGAGCATCGTCAGGGCGAGCTTCTCCGCCGGTATGTATGTATTCACCGACTCAGGAATATTTACCACCAGCGGGAAGTGTGAAGTTGAAATATAAGGCTGCGTCCACACCAAATGCTTCCTGGTGAGGGCTGGTGTTTAAATATAAGGTCATGTCTACACGAAATGCTTGCTGGTGTGGGCTGGAGTTCTGCATCACTGTAATTCAAAGAAGTTCTTGCCTGCACCCGCCCGCGTCCCATGGGGCCACCGGCGTGGGTTACGGTGATTCAAGACTCCCTCCCACACCAATAATTTTGATGTGGATGCAGCCTTAGGCCAACTTTGTCATTGACTGACCCCTAGCCATGTGTACTCGTTAACAGAAACTGCAATGTGTGGTTTATAAATGAACTCATGATAATACTTTTTTTTCCTTTTAACTTCAGAAGCAGTGCCCCCTAAAAAAAAAAAAAAAAAAAAAAAAACTCGAGAGCGATACATACCCTGGAGAAAGAACTGACAAAATCAGCCATCAACATTCTAAGGCGCTTACAACTTGCCCTCAACTGCATAAGACCGTCTTATTATGGCTGGAATGAAATGTAACAGTTGCTCTGAGATGATGATAAGTGTTAACAACAAATAGCAGTGGTTGTAACAACATAAGTTTTAACAATTACAAAAGTACTGGATATGTGTAGGACCAAGGCAAGGACTGTAACGTGGGACCTCGCTAAAGTCTACGGAGGTGAAGCACCTGGCATCCAAAACACCTTTGTGAACGATAGACGGACGAGGACGATCCTAGATCGAGATGCTCCCGCATCTAATTATTAGGTAGTGATTGGAAGCCAACACACAATCAGCTCTCGAACAAACACACATTGAAAACTAGGATAAGTCCTTCATAAGTACATGCACTTGACACCAGTGCCAGAAAAAAAAAATATTTGTTTGCTCATACACACACACGTGTGTGTGTGTGTGTGTGTGTGTGTGTAAGGTTAATATATATACAATCGTGTGTTGTGGACGTAACCCAACGTTATTATTCTGTCCTCCATATATATATATATATATATATATATATATATATATATATATATATATATATATATATATATATGAATGTATGTATATATGGTGAACAGTATAATTTTACTTTTTTTGAATGTACGGCTCTGGACATGGACGTCACAGCCCGTTTCTAAGGCACAATAATTCTTCTACGTATCACACACCTTCACATATCGCGACTTCGGCGCTAACACCTACCGTCCATACTGAATACCTGCAAGGGTTGTTTCATACAGGACTGGTGTATTGGTATTAGCGGAGGTATTTTTACATGTCGGTAGGTCTTCTGGTAAATTAGTAAAATCTGCTTTAATGAAATTCATATCCTAAACTGATCCTTGCCTTAACCGGGACTCAAACATGGGACCATTAGGACTGCAGTGATCACGTGTGCCATTCCTCACACTCGTAATGTCACTGACATGCCTGACTGAACACCCTTCAGGTGTGTATTTTGAGCCTAAATTATCACCACACTACGTCACACCCACCACAGGCTACTCAGATATTATATTTCCCACAGTTCTACAGCTGGGCAGGCGCACATCCCCTCACCAACCCTCACCCTCTTACATACTACACTTCATTCACCTTAATTTAGTGTGATAATCGTCCTTTTACACCTTGCTTCCCGAACCTCAGTGTCAGAATGGGACAATGCTAAACATAATATCCATGACATTTCTTCATGACTGGCATCATACCGTCGTGTTAATCTCTTCTTACAGCACAGCATTGACCACTGAAGCATTGCAAATTCCATGCAAGCACGACTTACCTTTCATGTGGGAGTGGATCAGTTTTGTCTTATGAAAACAAATCGTCAATAGTAACCAAGGAGATTCATGCCTGTGCCATAACTAAGGATTATCGAATTTCACCCAAGACTTTGCCTTCAAGTTATAGGAGTGGCCCTGTTCCTGCAGACGAAAACAAACCAAATATAAACCACACTGACTATGGTCCATTCATTTTAACGACAACTTTTACTCTACCTTGGCCTGAAATTGCCGTCTTTCTGTCTTGAACGCTGCGCTGTAACAATATTCTATCTGCCTATCTATCTATAGCCAGACGCCACAATCCCGCAAGGGGTAGCCATTGGACTCTGAGTTAGTTGTTTTACGGGGAGGGACATTAACCCCCTGTCAACCTGCTTGTTAATACATAGGGAACGCGAATTTATTGGTTATATAGTTACCACCCAGCGTTATAAATGGTTTCCTGGCTCACAGGAAATCATTAGTCTGCCACTCAATGTAAAGGCATCTGAAAAGGAAAGAAGAGTAATAAAAAATGACAGGAAAGATGAGAAAAATAAAATATTAACACTTGCTAGCCATGAAGAAGTGCTTTGGAAAGTCTGTACAGCCATAGCATTGTCTTTCTGTCACTAAGCTACGTGAAAAATATGGAAAAGGACGAAAATCTAGGTCAAGTTAAGGTGAAAAGCGCATAGGCAGAGATTCTCGTCCTTCTGCTGCCTGTTTCTCATAGCACACTGGCAGAATACGACAACATGCCTCTACATCCTTTCGGTAGCACTTCTTTTGTTCCAGTCCTATCTGTATCTATAGCCAGACGCCATAATCCACTAAGGCGTGTCCATTTGTCTTTGAGTTAGTTGTTTTACGGGGAAAGGGCACTAACCCTCCGCCAACCCACATGCTGACACGTAGGGAACACATATGTGGGTTATATGGTTACCACCCAGCGTTGTAAATGGTTTCCTGGCTTACAGGAAACATGCTAATCTCATTTACAGCTCAGGATTCAAGATGGAAAGAGCAATTTTATACCATGCCTACTACTACAAATACTGCTGCTGCTAGTAATAGTAGTGGTGGTAGTAGTAGTAGTAGTGGTAGAAGTAGTTGTAGTGGTAGTAGTACTGTAGTAGTAGTAGTAGTCAATCGATCTATCTATCTATTGCCAGACGCCTCAATCCCGTTCGGGGTGGCCACAAACAAATCGCCTCCACGTCGCTCTGTCCCCCGCCATTTCACTGCCCCGCTCCCAACTCACACACCCCTCTCTCATATACTTCTCCACCCCATCCCTCTATCTCATCCTCGGCCTCCCCCTCCCTCTCCCCCCGTCCACCTCACTCACATACACTCTCTTCGTCAGTCTTTCACCCTCCATCCTCTCCACATGGCCAAACCACCTCAGTGTGTTCCTCATAACGCTTCCTATCACATCCACATCCACACCACAACGTTCCTTTATATTCTCATTTGTCAGCCTGTCTCTCCATGTGACTCCACAAGCTCCTATTAAATATCTCATTTCCACTGCTCTCACTCTTGACTTGTGTCCTTCCAGCAACGTCCAAGCTTCACTTCCATACGTTAGAGTTGGTATCACAATACTGTCATGTACGAATAGTAACTTTTTCACTTCCATGCTCACTTCCCTGTTTCTTATCATTGCTTTCAAGGAACCAGCAACCTTTCTTCCCTGCTGTACCCTTTCAAGCACTTCACCCTCCAAACCTCCATCCTTACTCATGGGGGAGGCGGTGGCTCAATCGGTAGAGAGGTGGCCTGCAGTCCTTACGGACCCAGGTTCGAATCCCGGCTGGGGCAGGGAACAGTTTAAGGATTTGAATTTCATTAAATCAGGCTTTACTGATCTACCAGAAGACCCGCCGACATGTCATAAAAAAATACCCCCGCTAATACCAATACACCAGTCCTGTATGAGACAGCCCTAGCATGTATTCAATATGGACGGTGGGTGTTAGCGCCGAAGTGGTGACATGTAGAGGTGTATGGTATGTAGGAGGACTGCTGGGCCTTGATAGCAGGCTGTGAAGCCTATGCCCAGAGTCGGACACATAAAAAAAAAAAAAAAAAACACTACCCAAGTACTTAAACATACTCACATTTTCCAATTCCTCAACATCCAACCTCGCTGTACATTCACTGACTTCACCTCTCTCAAAGACCATCACTTTACTCTTCCCTACATACACCTTTAGATTCCGTTTCTTACACACTCTCCCAAACTCATCCACCAAGCCTTGTAGCTCCCCTTCGTCTTCACTCAACAACACAGTATCATCTGCAAACAACAGTACAGGGAGTTTCCAAACACTATCCTCTCTCACCAGGGCCACTCCATCATCCACTACCCTAGGCTACCTTGTACCTCTTTTATTACCCCATCCATGTACAGATTGAACAACCATGGAGACATGACACATCCCTGTTTCAATCCAACCTCCAAAGAGAAAAATTCACTCAGTTCACCATCCACAAGCACTGCAGCCTTAGCACCATCATACATACTCTTCACAGCATTCAACAACTTCCCATCTACTCCATATATTCTTAATACTTTCCACAATCCTTGTCTACCCACCCTGTCATATGCTTTCTCCAGTTCCATGAAAGCCGCATACAACTTCTTTCCCTTCTCTAGAAACTTTTCCACAAAAGATCTAAGAATGAATATCTGATCTACACAACCTCTTCCTTTCCTAAAGCCCCCCTGTTCTTCTCCAACTAATTCCTCTGTTGTTTCTCTAACTCTGTCAATAAGTATCCTACCATACACTTTTCCTATTATACTAAGAAGACAAATGCCCCTATGATTACCACACACTTCTTTTTCCTCTTTTCCTTTGTACAAGGGAATAATTATACCTGACTTCCAATCCTCCGGGACTCTACCTTCCTCCCAGGCCAATCTGCACATTTTCCACATCCATTCTTCTACTATCTCTCCCCCATGCTTCAGCATTTCACCACACACTCCATCAATTCCTGGGGCTTTCCCCAATTTAACTTTCTTCATTGCTTCCACAACTTCTATCCTACTGATTTCTTCCTGTCTTCTCACCTCCCTCCTCCTCCCAGCCATTCCCCAGCCACTTATACTCGCATTACTTCCATCCTCTATGTTCAACAATTCCTTAAAGTGTTCTCTCCATCTGCTCACTTTTTCTCCCTTCTCCACTAGTAATCTACCATTTTTATCTTTCACTCCCCTGCTAACTTCACTTCCACCCTGTCTTACTCTTTTCACCTCGTCTTAATAATAATAATAATAATAATAATAATAATAATAATCTGTCTATCTATCTATCTATTGCCAGATGCCTCAATCCCGTAAGGGGTGGCCACAAACAAATCGCCTCCATGTCGCCTTGTCCCTCACCATTTCATTGCTCTGCTCCCAGCCCACACCCCCCTCTCTCATATACCTCTCCACTCCATCCCTCCATCTTATCTTTGGCCTCCCCCCTCCCTCTCCCCTTCTCCACCTCACTCACATACACTCTCCTCGTCAGTCTCTCACTCTCCATCCTCTCCACATGGCCAAATCACCTTAATTACGTGTTTTTCCTAACGCTCCTATCACATCCACATCCACACTACAACGCTACTTCTGTTCTTACAAGGCAACATCTCCGGATAATTTTTATTCACCTTGAGATGGATTTTTTGAACTGTAGAGATGGTATCGATGTCAATGTCAGAAAGCATTAGAAATACTCTGAGATGATGTGGCTACGAGGAGAATGCCAGACTGACAAGGAGAGTATGTGACTGTCTCTGTATAAAAATGTATGTATGTTTTCATGTGCTTATATGGAGAGACAGACAGACGAATGAGGAAGTAAAGGAGTGTTCTGGTGTTTATGAGACTGAATGTTTAGAAAATTCTTGTGATGGCCTGCCCATGTTTAAAGGATAGAGAATGAGAGACTGACTAGGAGTGTGTGTGTGTGTGTGTGTGTGTGTGTGTGTGTGTGTGTTCTTACCTAATTGTATCTTTACAGGAATGAGTCAAGCTCGTACTGTCCCGTGTCTTAAACCATATTTATCATACATATCCTTAAATTAATGAATTGTTTTGGCACACACTATTTCATTCGAGAGTGTGTGTGTGTGTGTGTGTGTGTGTGTGTGTGTGTGTGTGTGTGTGTGTGTGTGTGTGTGTGTGTTCTTACCTAATTGTTCTTACCTAATTGTATCTTTACAGGAATGAGTAAAGCTCGTATTGTCCCGTGTCTTAAACCATATTTATCGTACATATCCTTAAATTTGTGAATTGTTTTGGCACACACTATTTCATTCGGTAGTGCATTCCATTGATCAATTGCTCTGTTTGGGAAACTGAATTTCCTTACGTCTTTATCACCTCTCTTCTTATGCAGTTTTTTGCAGTGTCCTCTTGCTGATGCTTCTCCATATGTTAAGTAATCATTTATGTCTATTTTCTCCTTTCCTGATATGCACTTATATAGCATTATCATGTCACCTCTTTTCCTTCTCTCCTGTAGTGTTGGTAGATTCAGTTTATTTAGTCTTTCTTCGTAGCTTAGGTCCCTTAAGCTTGGTATCCATCTTGTAGCGGCCCTTTGAACTTTTTCAATCTTGTCTATATGCTTTTTGAGATAAGGACTCCAGACTATTGATGCATATTCCAGGGTTGGTCTAATGAATTATGTTATTATCCTTCTTAGCATGTCTTCATTTATGTATGTGAATGCTATTCTCATATTTGCAAGCAGTGTATACATGTTCCGTACCTTCTCGCTGATGTGGTCAGCCGGAGATAGTCTGTTATTGATAATCACACCTAGGTCTTTCTCTCTTTCTGATGTGTATAGTGTTTTATTTCCTAACTTATAATCCCAATCAGGTCTTTTTCCACTTTTACCAAACTTGATTACATGACACTTGTCCACATTGAATTCCATTTGCCATGTACTACTCCATTCATGAAGTTTATTTAATTCTTCTTGTAGCTCCCTACAAGAGTCTGTGTTAGTAATTCTCCTTTGTATTTTTGCATCATCTGCAAACATATTCAGATAGCTCTCATTTCCAGTGTTACTGTTTATATCATTTATGTACACTAGAAACATGATTGGTGCCAGCACCGAACCCTGTGGTACTCCACTAGTCACTTTTTTCCATGATGAGTAGTTTCCTCTTAGTACTGTCCTCATTTCTCTTTTTATGAGAAAGTCTTGCATCCAACAAAACAGTTTGCCTTGAATTTCTCCTTGATGGTACAGCTTCCATAAAAGTCTTTGGTGTGGTACTGTGTCAAAAGCTTTCTTGAAATCTAAATAGATACTGTCCACCCATCCTTCCCTTTCCTGTATTGTGTTTGTTACTCTGTCATAGTAGCTCAACAGATTAGTAACACATGATTTTCCTTTTCTGAAACCAAACTGTCTTTCTGTTATCATACTGTGTTCTTCTAGATGATTTACCCAAGCTTTTCTTATAAGTTTTTCTAATATCTTGCTTACAACACTGGTCAGTAATACTGGTCGGTAGTTGAGAGGATTTTGTCTATTTCCTTTCTTGAACAAGGGGACTATATTTGCTTTTTTTCCAAATATCAGGTAGTTTCCCTTGACTCAAGGATTTCTTGAAAATTAAAAATAATGGTTTGCTTAACTCCTTTGCACATTCTCGTAACACCCAACATGAAATTTCATCAGGACCACTTGCTTTTCCTCTGTCTAATCTACTTAACTCCTCCTGTATTACATTTTCTGCTATTTGTATATCTGGTAGTATGTGTGGACATGCGTGTTCCACATAGTCCCTCTCAAAATTTTTTTCTTCTGTAAAAACTAATTGGAAATTCTTATTTAGTGCTTCACAAATATCTTTCTCTTGTGTATAAGTGATTCCCTCGTCCGTGATGGATTGTATTATATCTTTTACTTTGGTTTTGCTTCTGATATAGCTGTAAAACAGCTTTGGTTGATCACTACTTTTATTTATTATATCCTCCTCAAACTGTTTTTGGGCTTCCCTCCTTATTCTTGTATAGTCGTTTCTTGCCTGTTTGTAATTATTATACGCCCTTTCACTATTGTGTCTTCTGTATCTATTCCACAACAAATCTCTTCTTTCTTTTGATTTTTTACATTCTGTATGGAACCATTTCTGTATTTTCTTATCTGCTTCTTTGTGCTGTGGGATGTACTTCTGGACTCCTATTTCATAAAATTCACAAAATTTTTTATATACAGCATTTAAATCTTGTCCTCTAAGCTCATTTTCCCAATCAACTTCTAAGAAATACTTCTTTAGGTCTTGATAATTTCCCTTTTTATAGTTTAGTCTCTTTTTGTAACTGTCATTGCTGTTTACTATGTCATATGCTATCCTGAAGTTATAATTTAGTACTGCATGATCGCTTTTGCCGAGTGGAGGGTGATATATTAAACTGTCAATGTCATTTTCTTTTTTTTTTCATTCATTCATTGCCAGACGCCATGTATCCCAAACGGGGTGGCCAAAGGCTTAGAGTTAATTGTTTTACAGGGAGGGGCACTAATCCTCCACCAACCCCACTTGACACGTAGGGAGAACGTTATGCCAACAGCATCTGGTGTTCCCAGGCGGTCACCCATCCAAGTACTAACCAGACCCAAGTCATTTTCTTGCCTAGTAAATATTAGATCTAGCACTGAAGGTACATCAAGTCCTCTTTTTCTAGTGGTTTCCCTCACATGTTGCGTTAAGAAAAACTCTTGTACGAGATCCAGGAGCTTTTGGTCCCAACAGCTTTCTTGGCTATTTATATCTAGAGTATTCCAATTTATATTTGTATTGAAGTCCCCAGTTAGTATAATTCTTTCCGATTTCTCTTCCATTTTATGTAGCAAGGATCTTATACTCTGAATTGTACTCTCTGCCAGGTCCTCATATTCGTCTCTTTCCCATGTGTTTGATCTGGGTGGCATATACAAATTGGCTACAATTACTTTACCTTCAGATGTGTCGATCTCTACTGCAATCAGTTCTACTTGTGATGGTATATCTGTTTATTTCCTTGACTTTTAGATTTTTCTTAGTTAATATTATAATTCCTCCTCCTTTTTTTAAATTTCTGTCTCTTCTCCATACAGTATATTGTATTCCTCTAAGTTTAGTATGTCATTGGATATCCTTGGTGTTAATTTTGTCTCAGTTAGGCATATTATTTGTGGTTCATTTTCTCTGACATAATCATTCATCTCTAGTGTATGTGTGTGTGTGTGTGTGTGTGTGTGTGTGAAATCGAGGAGGAGATGGAAGGATGAGGTCCGAGTATATGAGACAGGGGTGTACGAGCAGAAGAAATAAGAGCTAGGTGGCAGAGGACAGAGTAACATGGAGGTGATTTGTTTATGGCTACCCCTTACAGGGTTACAGAATCGATAGCTAGACAGACGGAAAAAGCTGTCTGGCACTACAATAGCTTGAATAAAACAAAGCCAAAGTGTTACAAACCTACTTTGCTTGTTTCAGGGCTGTCGACTGCAGGTGTAGTGGGCGGGGTAATGTACCATCATCTGGGTGGGTCCATGGTGTTCCTGGTGATGGGCACGTTTAACTTTGCCTACCTCATCGTCTACACCGCCATACAACTTCTTATTGCCAGGTTCTGCCCACATAAGAAGGAATCAGGTAAAGCACTTTTGACTCTAACTTCCATCCATTCCATCCATCACTCAATCCTGACAATCATTATTTGGTTCAGCTAGTACTGTAACTGAGGACACTCACCTGACCTCTTAACTTACGCTCTCTGAATGTCATGCAGTCATAACTTAGCAAATAAAACTGCGGGAGTAACCCAGTTCCATCAGGTAAAAACAAACACTATTAACCACCACACCTACCATTTACCTGTGCACATATTGTTTTACTCATGTCAATCATGAAATACCTTAATCTCATAAGGCGTGGACACAAATGAATCCCTTTCATGCTGCCCTGTCCTCTGCCATCTGAATGTCCTCTCTCTAACTCACACCCTGTCATCCCTCCACCTCACCCTCAGTCTCTCCCTCCCTCTGCCCCCTCTACCTCACTCACATACACTCTCCCTGTCAATCTCTCATTCACCATCTTTTCCACATGGCCAAACCATTTCACAGTATTTCTCCCAATGCATTCTAACACGTGTTTTATGATGGTTCTGATTCAAGCAATGTTCATCCATCAGGTTACAAGACCCCACCAAGTTTGACTTCCACTTCGGACACCACTGGCACAGATGAACCCAGCAAGGAACCACTGATGGAGCCAGCATGAACCGTTTTGACAATCAAATCATTGGATGGAAAAAAAAAAAAGTGATAGTAATAAATGACTTGTAAAACGACGTACAGGTATTCTGGTTGACACAGGATACTTTGTGGGAAATATGAACCACTTAAGTAGGAAGTCAAAAAGAACCTTTTAGCTGGATGCATTCAAAACGTTGACTCAAAATACTGACATAACAGTAACTGAGGCAGCAGATAACCTTAACAGGAGCCATAATTTTGTTGGCACCGGAGACTTTGTTGCACTTGTGCTATTTAGTTGGATGCATTCAAATCGCTAAAACGCTGACACAAAAGTAGCTGCATGTTCCTGCTGCCAATCTGACCAGACAAAAAAATTCTCCATTAATCATGTCCCAGGAAGCCATAGATTGCGACTGTTTATGAACGTTCAAATGGCAGCAGGAAAATGTAGCTAGTGATGAAAGTAACAGAAACTTTAGCAAGGTCATAATCTCAGCTTAGAAGACTTTGTAGATGGTCCACTGCGACAAGTGGCATTTATGAACTGTTTAATTAACGGCATTTAAACTGCTGACTCAAAACGTTAAGTTACGAAAGTTGGAGCAGATTCAGGAATACTTTTGAGTGTTTCCCAGATCACTGTCCAAAATAGCGAGTGTTTATTACCTTTTTATTCTCAGGTAAGTGACATTTCGTATACCGGTATATATTTTTCTTTTTACTTTTGAACTGAGAACAAAAAGCTCTGAATATACCTGTGAAATCTATTTGTCAAGCTAGAATGGGTTTTATCATGTTTGTGTGAGAGAAAGTGACATGGCAGCAAGGCAGCAATAATGAAACCAACCTGACACTTTTTGAGGCATTCGGTCTAATGCCATGGGCTTCAGTTTATACTTGCTGCCTTTAGACATTTTATTCAGTTTTGGAGAGAATTTTCAAACTACAACGTTTGGATGTAGCCTTCAATGACCCTACCACAAGATATCTCCCCATAAAGTAGCAACATCAAAGGTAGTGTTGGTGGCAGATGTTACGTGGTATGGAAGAAATGAATGGGGCATTGTACTGATGAAAGAACGGGAGGAGGAGAGTTTGAGACAATGATGATGTAGCCTGGAGGCATTTCTGTATTAACCATCCTGTTTGGGCGTTGCTGGGAGGAAGCAAGGCACTGGAGATGATGATGATGATGGAGCAACAGTGAACCAGAAAATTATATACTTGGACTGAACAAGTAAATTGGGGGCATTCAATTCATTAGATAAAAAATTACAGTTATGAAAGCAACATAAGGAACTGAGAAACATTTAACGCACTGAACCAGGGGATGTCTCTTTTATTTTATTTTTGCTGTCTACATGCTGTTATATTCTGGTACTGAAATATATTTTGAACTGAAGAGGTACGATTTATATTTCATTAACAGCTTCACTCCAAGTTGTCTCCCCAAAGCTGAATAGGAACATCTGTAGGTAACAAGAATGAACCAAGAAAACACACTCCCAGATTGAAAAGGTGAACCCAATGAACCACTCTGAAAAAACTGGATGAGTTAGATCTATCTATCTATCTATTGTCAAACGCCATAATCCCGTAAGGGGTGGCCATTTAACTTTGAGTTATTTGTATTACGGGGAGGGGTACTAACCCTCCACTAACCCACTTGCTGCCACGTAGGGAGCACGTATGGTTTGGTTATATGGTTACCACCCAGCGTTGTAAATGCTTTCTTGGCTTACAGGAAACCATTTGGCTTGTCACTCAATATAAAGTCACCTGTAAAGGAAAGAAAAGCAATAAGAAGTGAGATGAAAGATGGGAGAAATAAGAAGAGAGGAGGGCAGGCACAGAAAAAATGATAAAGGCTAAGGAAGATGTAGGCAGCACTACATCAAGTGAGTGGATGATGGTCGCCACTACTGTACCTACAACTATGAGTTAGATGCAGCATTTATTTACCCCCACAGTGCAAAAGAATCTTCCTACGTTAAATACAATTGTCTGGCGGTAACAAGAATTAACTAAATGTTACATCACTAGATTGATGGGGTTAAGTGGTGTTCTATGAATGGATCAACACATTGACGGTAATGGCAATTGTGAAAAACTTCAAGGACTAGTCTTGTCATATAAGAAACTTTGTAACATCTCTTCCTTAGTGTTTTCTGCATATGTCTTGTATATACAGTATTTGGTGGTCAGAATCAAGGGCCAAGTAAAATGGAGAAACAGAAGAAGGGAAGGACGGGAGGAAGGAGTATATGAAAGGAGAGTGGAAGGTTACAAGAGGATGAGAAAAAGGCAGAATATAAGAGAGAAGTGGAGGAACGATTGGGTAAATATGAATTGGAGCAGATGGGGAACGTGGAAGGTGTGTGCAAGATATTCACAGAAGAAATATGTGCAGCACGTGAGATGGTGTGTGGGGTGAAGAGAAGACGATAGAGGGTGCAAGGAACAGCATGGTGAAATGATGAGGTGAAACAGGCTGTGACACAAAAGAAAAAAGCATTTAATGAATGGATGAGAAATAGGGGCGTGGAAGAAGTTGAGAGGCGGAAGAGAGAGTTACATGTAGAAAGGAAGAGAGCGATGAAAAGATTAGTAAGAGAGAGTAAAAAGAGAGTGGATGAGGAATTTGGACGGAATTTGAGAGTCAAGTGGAGGGAATGTAAGAAAATGTTCTGGAAAGAGGTAAAGAGAGTCAGACAGGGTGGCAATGAAGTTAGTAGGGGAGTGAAAGATAAAAATGGTAGATTACTAGTGGAGAAGGGAGAAAAAGTGAGCAAATGGAGAGAACACTTTAATGAATTGTTGAACATAGAGAATGAAAGTAATGCTAGTATAAGTGGCTGGGAGAAGGAGGGAGGTGAGAAGACAGGAAGAAATCAGTAGGATGGAAGTTGTGGAAGCAATGAAGAAAGTCAAAATGGGGAAAGCCCCAGGAATTGATGGAGTGTGTGGTGAAATGCTGAAGCATGGGTGAGAGATAGTGGTAGAATGGATGTGGAAGATGTGCAGATTGGCCTGGGAGGAAGGTAGAGTCCCGGAGGATTGGAAGTCAGGTATAATTATTCCCTTGTACAAAGGGAAAGGGGAAAAAGAAGTGTGTGGTAATTATAGGGACATGTGTCTGCTTAGTGTAATAGGAAAAGTATTCGGTAGGATACTTATTGGCAGAGTTAGGGAAATAACAGAGGAATTAAACAACAGAGGTTGTGTAGATCAGATATTCATTCTTAGATCTTTAGTGGAAAAGTTTCCAGAGAAGGGAAAGAAGCTGTATGCGGCCTTCATGGATTTGGAGAAAGTATATGACAGGGTGGATCGACAAGGATTGTGGGAAGTATTAAGAATATATGGAGTAGATGGGAAGTTGTTGAATGCTGTGAAGAGTATGTATGAGGGTGCTAAATGCGTGTGGACAGTGAACTGAGTGAGTTTTTCTATTTGACGGTTGGGTTGAAGCAGGGATGTGTCATGTCTCCATGGTGTTCAATCTGTATATGGATGGGGTTATAAAAGAGATACAAGGTAGGGCAGCAGATGTTGGAGTGGCCCTAATGAGAGAGGGCAGTGTTTGGAAACTCCCTGTACTGTTGTTTCCAGATGATACTGTGGGGAGCTGCAAGGCTTGGTGGATGAGTTTGGGAGAGTGTGTAAAAAACGGAATCTAAAGGTGAATATAGGGAAGAGTAAAGTTATGGTCTTTGAGAGAGGTGAAGACAGTGAATGTACAGTGTGGTTGGATGATGAGGAAATGGAAAATGTGAGTATGTTTAAGTACTTGGGTAGTGTGATGAGTAAGGATGGAAGTTTGGAGGGTGAAGTGCTTGAAAGGGTACAACAAGGAAGAAAGGTTGCTGGTTCCTTGAAGGCAGTGATAAGAAACAGGGAAGTGAGCATGGAAGTGAAAAAGTTATTACATGACAGTATTGTGATACTAATTCTAACGTATGGAAGTAAAGCTTGGACGTTGTTGGAAGGACACAAGTCAAGAGTGAGGGCAGTGGAAATGAGTTATTTGAGAGGAGCCTGTGGCGTCACAGGGAGAGACAGACTGACAAATGAGGATGTGAAGGAGTGTTGTGGTGTGGATGTGGATGTGATAGGAAGCGTTAGGAGAAACACACTGAGGTGGTTTGGCCATATGGAGAGGATGGAGAGTGAGAGACTGACGAGGAGAGTGTATGTGAGTGAGGTGGAAGGGGAGAGAGGGAGGGGAAAGTCAAGGATGAGGTGGAGGGATAGAGTGGAGAGGTATATGAGAGGGTGTGTGTGAATTGGGAGCAGGGCAGTGAAATGGCAGGGGACAGGGTGACGTGGAGGCGATTTGTTTATGGCCACCCCGTATAAGGGATTAAGGCGTCTGGCAATAGACAGATTTACCATAGCGGCAACTTGCACATACTTGACATGGTTGGGAAACTCTACTGTATAAATATTCAGGCCAAGTTTGCACACTCAATGTGGGTGGGCAGCTCTATTGATGTATACATATTCAGGCCATGTTTTGAGTCTTGAAGGGTAACTGGTCTGTAGGCTACACAATACCCACTTTCTGTCACAGGAGAAATAACTCCCCTGCTCCAAAATTCTCCCCCACCCAATACGTGTGGGAGAATTTTGGAGTGTGGGGTGAGAATGCATGTGAAATGTGCATTAGAGTGACTGTAATCTGTGGGTGAGAGAGTGTATTTAACATTAATGCATAATACACCTTAACATTCTCCTGTGTGAGGAGAATGTATGTGAGTGAGGTGGAGGAGGGGAGAAGGAGGGGAAGGCTAAGGATGAGATGGAGGGATGGAATGGAGAGGTAAATGAGAGAGGGGGTGTGAGCTGGAAGCAGGACAGGGAAATGGCAGGGCACCAGGCAACATGGAGGCGATTTGTTTGCGGCCACCCCTCACGGGATTAAAGCGTCTGGCAATAGATAGCGTTCTGTTACAGTCCATATCAAGTCCACTGCGGTACAGTATAAGAACTGCAGTCTGAGTGATACAATTAACCCTTCCCATGTTAGGCGTAAAAATGGGAAGGGGTGTCCATAGGAAGTGATGTACTGCAAAAGTGCAGGGGTTGTAACGGCTATGTTTATGCACGTCAGAATCTGTACATGTCATCAGTAGTGGTAGTAGTAATAGTAGTTGAAGCCCCAGGTTCATCTGAAATGTGACCCCAGTGGACTGAAGGCTGAGGTAATTACCCTTCTCTGGCAATCCACCATCCTCCTTTTGAGGGATAGGGAAGTAGATGAGGGATGTTTGTATGAGTGACCAGAGCAACTGCTAAGCCATATAGGTGCCACCATATGAAGGCATCCCCCTCCAGCACCTACAACATTAGTAGTGCAAGCATATGAAAGGTCATACTACCAGCACTGCCACGTTTAAGTTTGAATCCTAGGGTTGTATGCTTGAGCCATGAAATGTAAAGTGGAAGGCAATCCCGAGTTTTTACAGATATTTTCTGAAACACAAAATCAGGATGGAACTTGTCTGGCCTTCATCATTGCTGACTGCATTCTGTATTGCTGGCTGACCAAACCTAATAACCATGTTCCAAAAATGATTGTCAAAAATTAGGGGTTTGCAATGCACCTCACAGTTTAAGGTTTAAGCATATGAATGGCCATACTGCCAGCAACCACTTTTCAAAAGTCTGTCACTTGGGGTTTGAATCCCAGTCTCGGGACACAAACACTACAAGACAAGTACATTTCATGCCACTGCTTTTTGCATTTATATGTCTGAAAT
The DNA here is from genome assembly GCF_032717465.1 of Coenobita brevimanus. Taxonomy (NCBI): domain Eukaryota; kingdom Metazoa; phylum Arthropoda; class Malacostraca; order Decapoda; family Coenobitidae; genus Coenobita; species Coenobita brevimanus. The sequence continues at coordinate 7,456,043 of NC_137061.1, read as the reverse complement.
AATCAGTTTATGTTATAGCTAGTTTGTTTTCATCTGACATAACAGGGCCACTTCCACAACCTGAATATTTAAGCTGTAGTTGCTGTAATTCAATGAGCCTTAGTTAAGGAGATAGTAATGAGTCTCCTTAATTGCTATAGTAGATGTTTTCAACTGGCAGAACTGGGCTGCTTCCACAATTTGACTACTAATTAAGTTCTGGTTGCAAGTAATTCAACTGTCCTTTGATATGAAACAGGACTGAGTCTCTTTGGTTACTAGCCATATCAACCCTCCAATCTGACTACACTCGGCTCTTCACTGAGCTGGAAAGAATTAGGGATGTTTGTCTTGTGAAAATAGACTGACTACAGCAACATATAAGGAAAAACTGAATAGAGTAACTGAAAACACACAATAATTTTGCATAAACTTATTGTACAAATAACATGTAAGTTGATATAATAAATGGTACCATAAATAATAGCATTTGTGGTCTCAATAGCCTTAAATACAGATGCCACATGGTCTAGTGGATTAAGGCACTCCAACGAAATGTGGCCCATAAGGGGTTAATTCCTAGATGTGGTTGCGGTTTCTCGCTACTACAATGTCACTCGAGGATAAGCAAATTTAATATAGTTCATCAATTTTTGCCTGACACAACTGGGCTAATCCCAAAACATGATTAGTAAGTTATGGCTGTATAAAATTCGATGAGGTATGAATGAGTCACTTTACATACTAGTTGGATCAACCCTCCAATCTGGCACACTTGGCCATCAACCAAGTCTAAAGGAGATAAGAATCTTTGTCAGGTTACAGCAGACGGTATAGTCAACTTCACCTTAAATGTCTGGACTGTGTAGCCTTACGATGCTTTTATCTTAATTTGGCCCATATTTTTGCACTTCTGCAGCTTTCTTCACATAGTCCCAGAGTTGGACACACACACACACACACACACACACACAAAAAATCAGTGGCAGAAAAAGACAGTACCATGGCTCTACATCTTTTCCATTGCCCTACTTCGAGACTAGCATCATATTTTAGTGTTAATCCACTGTTACAAACCAGCATTCAAGATGGGAGACAGCAATTTTCAACCAACTTACAGTAGGAACATCATAACCCTGGGCTCCTGCACTACCGAGGGGTCACTAAACTATTGGATGATAGACAAAGAGAGAGAGAGAGAGACAGACAGGCTAGACAGACAAGCCTGAATCATATTCACTCCACTTATAACAACGGTAACATGGTAAGAATAATAATAATGAAACTGGATGTGGTGTGCTATCTCTGTTCTTCAGTTATCATATCCATATTGCTCTTATGTTCCACTAACATACACAGTCGTCCATAAGTAGCACTCCACTAGAAACGTGCCTAGGGATATCTTATATGTTGTGGGGATGGCTCAGTCTGCTGGTGTGGGTGTGGGTGTGGCAATGGGAGTAGATGAATAAATGATACAGGACAGGCACTGATAATGCTAAGCCGTCCAAGCAACACACGAAAAATCACCCAGCAGAAGAGCAGGAGGAGCATTATATAAGGAACACCTTGTACTGCATAAAAGGCATAGGTAGTTTCCAAAAATAAGAATAATGAGAAACTCAAAACTATACAGATGGTGTGTATTCATCTTAATAGGCCGAGCTTGTGTTTGCATGAAATTCAATGAGCTTTAATTATGAGATAGGAATGAGTCTTCTTGATTATTAAACTGCTTCTCCCTCTGCTCTGAAGACATTTGATAACAGAGGTTAAAGGTCTTTGTCAGATGAGAATAAACCTTCTACAAAACTATCACAAGAGACCCATATTCTAGGAGGCACATGAGGCTTTATAGCATCTCTTCCTTTTGCATGTCATGCCTTAACATGCTTTTGCATGTCATGCCTTAACATGCTTTTGCATGTTATGTACTTTATTAAATTACAGGCAGATGCTGGAGAGGGACACCATGTGGTGGCACCAATATAACAGGGTGGCTCAACTGCTCAGTTAAATGTATGTCCCGCAAATCCCTCCCTGTCCTCCAAAAAGAGGATGGTGGACCGCAGAAGAGCAGCTATAGCCTGCAGTCCACCAGATTCATGTTTCAGATGACTCCTGGACTACAGCTACTGCTACAACTGGTATTACAAACGGTTTGAATCAATAATGCACAAGAGGATACCGAGGTTTAATGTGTAAGTTAGTAATTTGCTAATGAAGCTATGTTACAGAATCTCCATGCCATCTGGAATGTAGTTTAAAACCCCTTGTAAACAGAGCACCAGCAGCGGTAAAAGTGGCAACTGTACTTAGCTGGAGGTGAACCCAGTGGACTACAAGCTGAAGTTTCTCCTCTCATCCAGGCCACCATCCTCCTTTTGGAAGATAGGGAGTGAGCTTAAGGGATGTTTGAATAGGTGAGCTGTTCCACTGCCCTGTCATATCAGTGCCATTACAGAAAGGTGTACTGCTTCAGCACCCCACTGAACAGCTCACACATAAACTTACACATCACTCAAGCATCTGAATTTTGGGTCCAACTTACAAACCATCCATACATATTCATATATTCTGGTTACCTATTGACTACAATGAGTGACTTATTTATGAGCCAAATAGTCCATTAAATGTTGGAATAAAGTACAGTGTACCAAGTTCCTTTTCAGTACTGTGAATCATGTCTTTAAACAGAGCACAAAGTAGGCAATTAGCAGACATGGGTTAAATTGTTTCTTTTTCAGTGTTTATGGGTTGACTACCTGGCAGGTGTATGTGAAGTATATAAAAAAACTATCTCATTTTACTCTATATTTAAAGTGACACTAATAAGAAATCAACACATAGAGGGATATGCACCCTGGGTGGGGCAGCTGCGGCATCTACTTGAGAGCCAAACCTCATCAAATTTCCCTGCAACCCACTATGGGAAGGGCCCTGGTTTGAAAATGGTGAGGCACTGTTTACCACAAAGGTGTGCTTGATTCCTACATGTATTGTCCCTATGGGACGACCCCACACAAGCAGTTGCTTACTTTCATTAACCCATGCTGTCCCAGCGATGTGAATTAACGTCCACACATGATGTGCACTCATGTCCCGGTGACGTGAATTAACGCGGCAACATTGCAAGGTCCCTAATTTGCACAATTTTCAATTTTCGCGAGTGATTTTTGGCACGTATACATGGGACACCTTCCTCTATTCCTCTACAAGATGCCAAGCAGGGACAATGCCTTACACCACATAACCTCTCCCCCCCCCCCTGCACGCCATTGTCTTGGCAATTCACCTGTTACCAGTGACCTGGCCAATAAAGACATTCAGGGCCAGAGTGATTCCCCAATCGATGACAATGTCGAGGACAAAGTTTACATAGCATTAGAGGAAGAAACAGTCAGAAATGATGATCAGGTAATGTGGGGAAAAAAAGGTCATGAATGGTGATGAGTTAGTGAATGAAACAATGCTTATTATGTCTATATTACTGTTTGAAAACCAATATACTCTTGTACTACATATAAATTCGTACCAAGTAAATAAATAAATACTGTTTATGAGTGGATAAAATAGTTACCCTCCCATAGAACTCGTTTTCTTTGGTGCCAGCCTGTTAGAAAACCCAGTCAGGTAAGGAAGTACTCGTACCTAAATCGGGTATTTTAAACCTCAGGTGAGTGATTTCTCTATGAATTTTCGATGTTTCTCACCCAAAGCAGATGTTTGAGCCCCCCCCCCCCAAAAAAGGTCCAAAAATGTCGGGACTGGGGCGTACCACTGCCCAGAAAATGTCGGGATGGGGCGGGTTAAAAGTTCTGCTTGGCCAGACAGCTCAACATTAAACTTCCTGATGCTTTTATTCAGCTTGAGAAAAACCTCTTATACTGGATTAGTTATTGAAGGCTGTTATTTAACCCTTTCAGTTCAAAAAACCTCTCCTAGGCTGAATAAAGTTGACTAAAAACATCACAACACTATTATCGGAGTGAAGCAATTTAACATTCATTGCGACATATAAACATCTGGTGGCATGGTTGACGAAGCACTCAACTTCCAGTCCAGGTGACCAAATTTGAGCCCACTCTGGTACATGTGGTGCTTGTGTGAGGAAGTGAGCTCTCCCATCAAGTAAAACTGAAGACGTGCTGTGGTGGAAGACCCACAGGGGTACAAAGCTTGGCAGGGTAAAGATGAGGTGGTCTGTTCCCTTGTGCCTATGATTCACTCCAGCCCTGGTGAAGCTTGGTAGTGTGTTGGCACCTCTCAGGAGCAGCCTGGGGCAGCCTGTTGACCCCCTTAGGATATGATAATAAGAACTTACTGTACGTATTTCAGTCACTGACTGCAATGAATAAATAAACTGAAAATTATTATTAACAGAGCTGAGTTACCAGTTGCCCCTGTACTGAAGAATGACACCTTAATATGGTAGTACTGGTACAGCCAGGCTGTTCCACTGCCTTGTTGTATAAATATCCCTCAATCCCTCCCTACTGAACTGCAGCACGAGAACAATTTAAGTCTGCAGTCCATTGGGTTCACATACAGATGTGTGTGGGGTTGCTACTGCTATTACTAATACCTGCTGCCCCAAATTACAGCACCAGATGTAGCGTTCTGGAGCATATTCTCGACATATAACAAGGACTGCCTGCACACGGAGAAATATAATTTAATGTTGTTACTTCATTTATTGCCACAGCATCCACCATGGGTTACGTTCAATTCAGGACAATCATACATCATATCTCTGAAACCCTGAACACATTTCCTTCATAACAAACAAGTAACAAAGTAGTAATCAAGTGTCTTTATAAGAGACCAGAATTACTTTCAATACTCTATACTGTAAATAAAAATGCCATATTAGTAAATACTTATACCAAATGAAAGTACCATAAAATTTTGGCTTGGTTCCATCAAATAAACTGGAATTACTGAATTAAATAAATTAAGTACCATAAAATCTTCACCTAGTTCCTTCAAATAAACTGGAATTACTGTATTAAATAATTTCTTTCCATGCTGGTGTTCCTCACTGTTTTAACAGTACCCTCTAATCAGCAGCTGAGAACTATATCTTTAATGTGTAGTCCCCTCAAACATATATCAGCTACAATCTACCCTCGTCCAACACAGTTTTCCCTAACACAAAAATGGTCTAACACGGTACAAATTTCTGGAAGCAATATCACTTCTAACACGGCCATTGATGATGAACTGGCCGGGCAGTGATGAGATGTTTTCAACATCTACAATTGCATGCACACCGAACAAATACCTCCTCTCCGGCATAGTGTGTCTCCTCTTATCCTCCCATAAGGTAAATAAAATATGTTTTTTAAATGCGATACTAGTCTTCTATAATTTTTTGAACCATAAATTAATGCTTTCAAGGAAGTTAAAATTGGGGGTATAAAAAAAATTTGCACCACAAGCGAGGAAAAAATGGACTTTGGGCAGGGGTGCGGAAGGAAATAGAGGGATTCAAGAGTCCCTGTAAAACAAAATTTCTCTAACATGGTAGGGATGCGGAAGCAATTAACTGTGTTAGACAAGGACAGACTGTACAGTAACTTCATCAAAACTTTTCATGTTATCGTATGATTGAAAACCAAAGACTGGGAACATGCTATAACATCCCTTCAAAAGAAAACTGAAAAGACAAGGAAATCAAGATCTGTCAATTCCAAGATGCCGGGACTCTAACTGGAGACCGGAATCAAAAGTACATGGAAAGACAGATTAAAGGGAACCTTTTCATATTTGAGACCTGAAGTGATAACTTGTATTGCCAATACATATCCTTTACACATAACCTTAATATATGATACATATGACTTTCATATATGAGGAGCAGCATAATAAAAATATGAGGTTCTGTGGAGGAACTCTAGGGGCACAATGTGTCGAAAAATCCATGTTTTATCATCCATTTTCTCTGTTTTGATTTTAGTGCACTTGGTGTTACTTTAAGGAGCTCCTCACATATCCCTTCTCTATATCCTTTTATCTTGGTGGTTCTGAAGTGGAATGGATGATGATAATTGCAGTGGTGATGACTGCGATGGTACTGGAGGCTGTGGTGATGGCTGGGCTCAAAACTCAGTGTTGAATGGGTAATACTTGTGATCCTTCACCCTGGAGATCAATTTACAAGATTAGAGACCGAGGAGAGGATGCTGTTGTTGTTGTGGCTCCAGATTCATCTGAATGTGAACCTAGTGAATTGCAAGCTGTTGCTGTCCTCCCCCTCCACCAGTTCACCATCCTCCTTATGGGGAACAGGCAGGGAAGGGGATGTTGGTATAACCACTTGAAGGCATTGCTCTGCAGCACAAACATACTAAATCATTTATCGTCATGACAATTCCAGTACAACAGACCCTCATTTTACCATGAACCGGTATACAATGAAAAGAATATACAATCACATTTTTTTCATACAATCATCATCCTTTACAAAGTCTCACTGGCTGATGTATGATAACTATTTTCGCTTATAGGAACAATGACAAGGAAGGTTGCAGTTGTCTGTTGTTTCAAGACGGCCTCCGACCTCATCACTTTCAGACGTGTTAGTGTCAGCGATGGAATAATACTGCGGTGTTCAAGCTCAAGCTGCAAGTGAAGAACAGCGATGTGAAACAACTACCAGTTTAGGTGAGCTGGAAACTTGTTTTTAGACTTTGTTGGGTAGGTAACCCTTGGCCAAGTAATGTATCCCCATTGAGTCCATGTTATAAATGATTTTATATACAATAAATCTTTATGCGATGGATTTTATCAAACACATCTGCATTGTAAAAATGAGGGCGTGCTGTACTATATTCCAAGTAATGCCAGATGATATCCATCCATCCATCCATCCACCATCCAATCCTATGCTGCCCCACAAAGGAGCGTAGGAGCCCCAGGCTAAGCAAGTTGATCTTGACATTTAAGATGAGAGTGACCAGTCTCACTCATCCCTGAGTGGCATTATGTGAGCAATAAACTCCAACCACCCCTTGGATATAAACCTTCACTGGCTCAATCCAATTGGAGTGCCATAATTACCCACTAAACCACCAGGCGCCAAAATTTGGCTTTATGGTTACCACCCACCATAGTAAATGGTTTCCTGGTGTACAGGAAATCATTTGGCTTGTCACTCAGTGTAGAGTCACCCACAGACAGAAGGAAGAGGAAAGAATGAAGAAAAGAAAGACAAAAGAGAGAGTGTAAAGTCACCCGTAGGCAGAAGGACAAGGAAAGAATGAAGGAAACAAGGACAGAAGAGGATGGAAGGAAAGAAGGAGGGAGGAGAGGAAAGGGTTGACATCTAAGAGCAGCACTACACTGAGTGAGTGGATGGTGAGCACCCCCACCTACCACATTTTCCAGCTAAAAATGAGCCCTACAAGAATAATGTTGTTGTTGTCATTAATGGTGGTATGGCTGCTGACATCCCTGGTTTATCTGGATGTAAACCCAGTGGAACAAAGGAAACTGGCCACTTCAACTGGGCACTCCCGGGGATCTCCTGTTGCAGTTCTGTTGTTGGAGGTGATTATGTTCTGGTGTGTGGCCTGTACTGCAGTTTAGGCATAATGAACTGCCTGTGACTTGTTTTGTTTTGGTACTGAAGCATGAAAGTACTGTAACAGCTTGGCCCAGTTCCATCAAATAAACCAGAATTACTGTATTAAACAATTTCTTTCCATGCTGGTGCTCCTCACTGTTTTAACAGTACCCTCTAAAGAGCAGCCGAGAACTATTTCCTTAACGTGTAGTCCCTTCAAACATATATCAACTACAGTAATCTGCCACTGAACTATGGGAAATGGGCTGCAAAAGGGTGAAAGTCTTGGCCAAGTTAAGATAAAAGGGGCATTAGTGTCACATCAAACCTCCAACACACCGGCTCTTGTATTACTTATAAATGAAGTCAGCTGTACCATTTACACACTGCCACTTCTAAGGTCTCATTCCTAAACTTCCTTATTATCTTCATGCAGGACTATTTCTGTTACACATTAAATTTCATGGCATATGTTTGCAATTTTCCATTTGCTTTCTGTATGCATGATACTAACAGCTTCGGAATTCTACATTTCGTAAATATTAGCAGGGAAGTACAGGTATTATATTTTTCTATTGTTTCAACCATGTTTAGTTTTTCACTCAATGTAGGGGCTGGGGTTTATGTTTATCATCTTCCTTAGGTACACCAAATATTTATGTTAACGGCCATAGCTATTGTCTAATATTTCACTAGCATCATCATCCCTAATACTGTATGTTACTTATACCTCTTAAAGAGACAGATTATATAGAAAAGGATCTAAAACTATTTTGCTGGAAAAAAATAAAATAAAATAAAAAGGTCACTGCTACTGCTTAACCATGGTTTGTCTGGCTAGGCAGACCCCTTGATCACAGGTAAGCACTGCTTCTGCAGGGCTGATCTATAGGCGCAGTACAGTACATACAACATGTAGGGATCTGATGTCCCATTGTGGCAGACAGTGCCTCACCAAGGTTGGACCTAGGGGTACAGTACAGTACGTACATCGTGTAGGGATCCAGTGCCCCCTTGCAGTACACAGCACCTCACCAGGGTCAGATTGGGGTTCTTCCCATGCTGAAGTGTATGGAAATGTGAGAAGGTTTGGCACCTGGGTGGATGCCACGTGTGTTACACTCCACGAACGAACAGCCGGAGAGAGCAGACGTCCCAGCCATCGCTGCTAACCTTAAGTAGTTTCAGGAATTTTGTCTCTCCTGTCTCCTAAAGGTCTTGTTTTAAATTCAAAATAATGAAAGTTAATAGACTACCAAAAATGTAAAGATTTATTGACTACATTGTACATAAATGTTTGTAGTTTTTTTTTCGGTAACAGCTGTTTTGGTATTTAACCAACATCAAACATGGCCGAAAATATAAACAATGAGGGTCTAGAATTTCAAGGATTTGATGCTAATACCAATGTCATGGACCTGGTTAAAACATTAATTATGAGGATTAGTGAACTCGAAAAGAAAGTAGAGAATCTAGTGATAAAGGATGTGTCAGTAAATACGGAAACTACAATACAGAGTCTGATCCAGTCCCATGAAACAGCCAATGAAGAGATTAGGAATTTGAAGCGGGAAAATGTTGAACTGAGGAGGAAACTAGAAGAGAGTACTAATAAAACGGAGAAGGTGAGTAGCGTATTAGAAGAGCATAAGGCAAAGTGGGCACACGTAGAAGAAGAACAGAAAGAAGTGGTCAGCTTAAGAGAGATCATCCAGGAAGAAAGGGAAATGAACAAGAAAGAAATGAAAGAAAATGTAGTGAAAATACTGAAGAAAAAAGAGAAAATAGTGAGAGAAACTGTAGAAAGGAACAGATGTGTGGTAGTATTTGGAAACAGGGAAGAGGAAGAAAAGGTTAGGTTCGTAAGACTCGAGAGAGACACGAACCTGGTGAGAGGAATATTAGGCAAGATTGACCCCGAAGGAGACAAGTGGGTAAAAGAAATTGAGGAAGTAAGGAGGATAGGGCCTTACAAGAAAGGGGAAACAAGACCAATGAGAGTCAAGTTTACATCAGAAAGTGTAATAAATGAGATACTTAAAGTGACCTGGAAATTAAGCAAAGAGGCGGGGATGGAAAATATTATAATAAGAAAAGATCTGAATGAAGAAGAAAGAGAAGTTTTAAAATCATTAAAGGAAGAAGTAAAGGAAAAAAATGATAAGAGGACAGAGGAAGAATGTAATACTTTTTTTTGGAGAGTATTGGATATGAAAGTAAGGAAATGGTATTTAAGGAAATAGAAGTGAAGGAAACTAAGGGGGATGGTTGTGAAAGATCAGAAGTTGAGGAAGTGGTACGGACAGAGAGTAGGAGAGAAGAGGGTATTAATAATGTCAAAAATAATTTGAAGGTGGTATATACCAATGTTGATGGTTTCATATCGACAAGGATCGAAATTAATGATTTCTTGAGAGAACATGAACCTGATGTCATGTGCTTTGTGGAGACCAAATTAAGAGAAGATATTGATGTTCATTTGGGAGATGGTAAATACAAACTGTGGAGAAAAGACAGAAAAGAAAAAAAGGGAGGAGGAGTGATGATAGCAGTGAAGAACAACATAAATGTAGATACTGTGGAAATGGGAGAAGGCAGAGCTGAAGTGATATATATGAAATTAGAAACTGGAGAGAATGTTAAGAGAGATATGGCGGTAGTTTATGTTCCCCCAAAGACGAGAGCATGGAAGGATGACGAATACCATGAGATGTTGTCAGATATGGCTAGCTACTAGCAAAAAATAATTGAGAAAAGCAATAATATAATTTTGGTGGGTGACTTTAATTGTAAAGAGGTGAACTGGGAGGAATGGTACTCGGGAGGCGGCGAGGATTCGTGGGGCACTATGTTATTAAATATAATAATGAATAATGTGATGACGCAATGGGTCAAAGAAGAGACACGGTTTCGAGGTGAGGACACACCAGCAAGGTTAGATTTACTGTTCACCAAAGAACCTGATGTAATAGAATCATTGGAATATCTCTGTCCTTTGGGAAAAAGTGATCACGTGGTCATTGAGTTCCAGATGTTAATAGGAAACGTCAAGCCAAGAGACGAGCTTCATAGACAGGGAAGATACAACTTTGGGAAAGCAAATTTTACAGGATTGAGAAACTTTTTTGAAAATGCGGATTGGAGAAAATTCAGAGAAACAAGAGAGATACAGAGGAAGTGGGATATCTTTCTAGACTTCTATAACTTGGGAGTGGAAAAATTTGTACCAAGAGTAAGAGGGAAAGAAAACAGGAAAAAGGAGTGGTTTAATAGAAGGTGTATGATAGCAAAAAAAGAGAGAGATAAGGCGTGGAACAATTGGAGAAAGAGAGGTAACGACAGAACAAAGGAAGAATATAAAAGAACAAGAAATGAATACACAAGAATACGTAGAGAGGAAGAAAGGAATTTTGAAAAAGGTATAATTGACAAATGCAAGGATGAACCCAAACTGTTTTATAGATTTGTTAATGGCAAACTGAAACAAAAGGAAGGAATCACCAAACTGAAAGTAGAAGGAGAGGTCTTTAAGGATGCGGCAATGCAAGCAGAAATAATGAACAAACGCTTCCAGTCAGTTTTCACTAAAGAAAAGGAGCTTGTGGAAGGGGAGGGAGTGATTAGAAATGTTCTGGTGATGAAAGATATAAAAGTGGAGGTACAGGAAGTGTATAAATAACTGGAAACTCAAGATGTAAGGAAAGCCCCAGGACCTGATGGAATTTCTAATTGGGTACTGAAGGAAAGCAGAGAACAACTGGCAGATAAAATTCACAGCTTAATTGTATGCTCACTGGAAGAGGGGAAAGTGCCAAAAGAATGGAAGAGGGCAAATGTGGTACCAATTTACAAGGGAGGAAACAGGGAAGAACCCCTGAATTATAGACCAGTGTCTCTAACCAGAATGGTTGCAAAATTGTGTGAGAGAATCCTGAAAGACAGATGGATAAAATATCTGGAAGAGATGAATATTTTGGCTGAATGTCAGTTTGGATTCAGAAGTGGAAGGTCATGTGTTTCTAACTTGTTGAGCTTTTACTCAAGAGCGATTGATGTGGTACAGGAGAGAGATGGTTGGGTGGATTGTGTGTACTTAGAGAAGGCCTTTGACAAGGTACCTCATAAGAGACTAATGTGGAAACTAGAATATATAGGAGGACTAAAGGGGAAACTTCTGGAATGGATGAGAGACTTTTTGAGAGAGAGAGAGACAAATGAGGACAGTAATAAAGGAAAAGATGTCTGGATGGAGGGAAGTAACAAGTGGAGTCCCTCAAGGCTCAGTGTTGGCGCCAGTAATGTTCCTGATTTACGTAAATGATATGGTAGATGAAGTGAACAGTTATGCAAGTCTGTTTGCTGATGATGTAAAGATCTTGAGGAAGATAGAGGTTGAGGAGGATTGTAAAATACTGCAGGAGGATTTGGATAGGATACACAATTGGAGCCGGACGTGGGAAATGAAATTTAATGTAAAGAAATGTAAAATACTGGAAATGGGTAAAAGTACCAGCAGACCATCACTGAATTATTTTTTGGGTAATGAATTAATCACAAAAAGGAGAGAAGAGAAAGATTTGGGAGTGCTGGTCCAAGATAGTTTGTCACCAGAAAAGCACATTAACAAGATAGTTGGAGAGACTTATAAACTCTTGACTAACATAAGAGTAGCATTTCATTATATGGATGAGGAAATGATGAAAAAATTGATAGTGGCCATGATCCGCCCCACGTTAGAATATGCAGTGGTAGTGTGGTCCCCACACAAAAAGAAAGATATAAACAAGATTGAGAGAATACAAAGAACAGCAACTAAGATGGTCCCCAGTCTGACAGACCTGTCATACAGAGAGAGGCTGGAAAAACTGGATTTGCCTTCGTTAGAGGAAAGGAGAAAGAGGGGAGACATGATTGCGGAGTTCAGGACCATGGTGGGAGTAGATAAAATTGACAAAGAAGATCTGTTTGTATGGGATAAGAGAGCAACAAGAGGACACGGAATGAAATTGAAAAAGTCAAGCTGCTTGAAGGATATCAAGAAATATAGCTTTCCTTACAGAAGTATAGACTTATGGAATAGCCTGGACAAAGAGATCGTCCAGTCTAAAAACTTAAACGAGTTTAAAGCTAAATTCGACTTATTGAGAAACAGCGACGGAAACCCACGAGCATAGCACATTTCGTGTATATCACAATTAGGTATATTAGGTAAATACTTAAATATTTGGAACGACTTAGACAAAGAGGTGGTGCATGAGAAAAACATTCATGTGTGTAAAGGTAGACTTGATAAATGTGGATATGGAGACAGGACAACACGAGCATTGCTCAATTCCTGTATACTACAAATAGGTAAATACAAATAGGTAAATACCTAGGGTATACAGCACCACCAGTATGTACGAGTAGACTCCTCATCTGTGCCTCTCTGACACAGATTATATAAACAGCATCCAAAATTACACCAACACATCAGAAACAGACATAAACCGGTAAGGATGAGGTAATAGGGAGGCTCCTTGACCGATGAGAACACAGGCCAAAGACAACCTGTAACAAAGACTATAACTATAACAAAGACTATAACTAACTACAGTCAGTTTGTTTTCATTCATTAATCCCTCCTCAGCAAAGTTGAGAGCCAGGTGTAGTTGGATTGGAGAATAAATCTGAAGAGCAACCGTGGAGATTCGTCTCTAACTCATACCCAGGGATCACTGAATTTCACGCAACCATGATCTGGTAATCAAGATGTAAGCAGCCCAGCTGGCAGAAGAAGACAACTCAACTACACTAAGACTATATTTTGCTCTTTTCACTTTAACTTGGCCAACAACTACCACCTTACCTCTTAAATGCTGAGTTGCAACAATGGAATAACATCCATCCATCATCCAATCCTGTGTTGCCCCATGAGGAGCAGAGGAGCCTGGGGCTAGGCAAGTTGGTCCTGATATTTATGATGAGTGACCAGCCTCACTCATCTCTGAGTGGCATTATGTGAGTGTAGGAGGACTACTGGGTCTTGGGATAGGCTACTGCCCCAGAGATATAGGCCCTGAAGCCTTTTTTTTTGGGGGGGGGGGGAAAAAAAAAAAAAAAAAAAAAAAAATCTTGGATATAAATCTTCACCGCCTTGATCCAACTGGAACGCCATAATTACCTACTAAACCATCAGGTGCCAAAATCTGGTTATATGGTTACCACCCAGCATAGTAAACGGTTTTCTAATAATAATATGAAAATGCTTACCGGCTGAGGCGCAGAAACCGGCCGTTGCAGTCAAACGAGTCAATGACTTTCATGTCTTCCGGTGACAACTCGAAGTCAAACACCTGAACAAAAAGTAAGCAGGATTACAACAGTTTATCCTTGCTACCTCCACATGATTTGATTGTACTTAATGGTCCATCCTTCCATCATCCAAATCCGTTTATTTTGCCTCATCAGGAGCACGGGGAACCAGGGCTAGCTACTCATTCCTGACACTTATGGCACAGATGACCAGCCTCAACTGTCCCTAAGTGGCATTATGTAAGCAGTAAACTCCAACCAATCATTAGATGGAAATCCCTACATGTTCTATCTAGCTGAAGCAACGGAACCCACTGTACCACCAGGTGCTATTTGGTTACCATCCACAATAATAAATGGTTTCTGGATTATAGTAAACCACTTGACTTGCCATTCAGTGTAGAAGTCTTGTGAAGGCAGCACCACATTATGAGAGTGCAGGATGGGCACCCCCACCTACCACACCATGAAAAATGAAGAATAACTAACTGAAGTTTTGTAGCACTTTTTCTTAGCTATTTATATTGGATATTATGCCTTAATATTAAAGTATTTTCTAATTAATATATATAATGCATTGATAAATGGTAATTTTCCTTAATGTTGGACTCAATCCTCTCCTTGGTGACTGACTTGGGAATAACAATAACATCACGCTGGACCTGAAAGAAACAAAACATTTATACAATACTAATATAACAAGTGACTGAAGTACTGCCATGCAATACAAAGTGTCCTACTGGGGGGGTAGATGGCTGGTTGTTGCACACGATACACCGTCGTGGTATTCGGAACAACTGTGTGACGTTACATCAAAATCTGTCCATGCACGTGGAAGTACAGAGCAGACTGTGGAAGAGGAGTAGACTGTAGCACCAGTCGAGCAGGGCAGTACTCCCGAGGTGGATGGAAAGCTGATGACAGGGAGAGCTGGAGCTCCCGTTTCATCAACCCTCAGGACTAGTTCCTGACCGTCCCCCTTTGCTGAACTTTTTCAGTGTCTCAGTTACACAGAGAGTAGGCCAGCATGCTCTCCAGTACAAATTTCTCTAACTATCTTCACCAAACTACATGCACAGTACACACTACACTTCCTATTCAAAAATCAACAAAAATGGCGTCTACTAATCAAGCCTCGGAGTCCCCGGGGGGGGGGGGGACCATAAATGCCCCCGCCATCTGCCCCTCTCCCGGTGATGACTCGAGGTGCCTGGAACCACTGTCTGACTCTCTTCTTCTTCATTTCTGCAACACTCGCGGCCTTTCATCTAACTTTCGCTCTGTTGAGCACCACCTCTCCTCCTCTAAACCTCACCTTCTTTTTCTGACGGAGACTCAGCTGTCTGAGGCAACCGACAGCAACCCTTTTCTGTATCCTCCTACTTTCTCTATACTCATTTCAAAGCCAAAGGTGGCTGTTGTGTATACATACGCAACGACTTATCTTGCTCTCGTGTTCCTGAACTTGATTCTTCTGAATTCTCCACACTCTGGCTTCGGCTTTCCTGTCATTCTCTGACTAAATATATCTGTGCTGTTTACTTATCCCCTAATTCTACTGACTATCAAAAATTCTTCGACTATCTTACTTCTACGATGGAACTCATTCTGTCCATTTCTCCTTTCTCTGAAATCTCCATTCTTGGAGATTTCAATGTTCACCACCACCTTTGGCTCTCCTCTCCTTTCATGGATCCACCTGGTGAACAAGCCTACATCTTTTCTATCCTTAATGACCTAGAGCAACTTGTACAGCACCCTACCCGTATCCCTGACCGCCTTGGAGAGAGCTCCAACATACTTGACCTCTTCCTCACAACTAATCCTTCTGCTTACTCTGTTAATCTTTTCTCTCCGTTGGGCTCCTCCGATCACAACCTTATTACCTTATCCTGTCCTATCACTCCGGTACGGCCTGTGGACCCTCCAGGGAAACGTCGTCTGTGGCATTTTGGAGCCGCGAACTGGGAGGCCCTCAGGCAGTACTTCTTTGATTTTCCCTGGAATGATTATTGCTTCCATGGCCGTGAGCCATCTGAGTGTGCCTTGCGCATTACGGAGGTTATTCTCTCGGGCATGGAAGCATACATTCCTTTCTCATATCCTTTGACTAACGCAAGAAAGCCTTGGTTTAATCACGCTTGTTCTAATGCTGTCCGCAACAAGGAGAAGGCCTACAAAAGGTACCGGAGCCAACCCACCCCTGAATCACATCATCTTTACGTTTCTGCCCGGAATCGTGCTAAGTCTGTTCTTCGCTCTACTAAAAATAATTTCATCCATACTAAATGCTCTCAACTCTCCAACTCGAATTCTTCCCGCTCCTTCTGGCACCTTGCCAAAAATCTTTCTAACAACTTTACCTCATCATCCTTCCCTCCTCTTTTCTACTCTGATGGTTCTGTAGCTATTTCTTCTACTGATAAAGCAGATCTCTTTGCACAGACTTTCTCCTCCAATTCCACCTTAGACGATTCCGGTGCTGTTCCTCCATCACTTCTCCCCTCTGACTTCCTCATGGCTGACATTAAAATTTCTTCAGTTGATGTATTTTCTGCCATCACTGGCCTCAGCACTAACAAGGCATATGGGCCTGATGGGGTCCCTCCTGTTGTTCTCAAGAACTGTGCTTCTGTGCTTACACCCTGCCTAGGCAAACTCTTTCGCCTTTGTCTGTCAACTTGTACCTTTCCTTCTTGCTGGAAGTTTGCTCTCATTCAGCCAGTCCCAAAGAAGGGTGACCACTCCCAACCCTCCAACTATCGTCCAATTGCTTTAACGTCCTGTATTTCAAAAGTTTTCGAGTCAATTCTTAATAGAAAAATTTTAAGGCATCTTTCCTATCACAACCTTCTTTCCGATCGTCAGTATGGGTTCCGTCAGGGACGCTCCACTGGCGATCTTCTCACCTACCTTTCAGACTCCTGGTCATCCTCCTTTCGGGACTTTGGCGAAAGCTTTGCCATTGCACTTGACATCTCAAAGGCTTTCGATCGAGTCTGGCATAAATCTTTAATTTCCAAACTGCCCTCCTACGGTTTCTATCCTTCTATCTGTGCCTTCATCGCTAGCTTCCTTTCTGGTCGTTCTATAGCCGCTGTTGTAGACGGCCATCGTTCTTCTCCTAGATCTATCAACAGTGGTGTTCCTCAGGGCTCTGTCCTATCACCAACTCTCTTCCTTTTATTCATCAATGATCTTCTAAGCTGTACATCTAGCCCTATCCACTCATACGCTGATGACTCCACCCTTCACCTTTCCATTCGGTTCCCGCAACGCCCATCTCAACAGTTACTTCAAGAAACAAGGGATGAGGCTATGGCACACCTAATGTCTGACTTGGCTCGTATCACTGACTGGGGTAAAAATAATATGGTTGTCTTTAATGCATCTAAGACTCAGTTCTTACACCTATCAACCCGACAAAATCTTCCACAGGTATACCCATTAATGTTTAATAATATTCAGCTTAATCCTGCATCATCCTTGAACATGCTTGGGGTTTCATTTACTCGGGACTTATCTTGAAAAGACCATATTACATCTCTTGTAAAATCTGCTTCCAAGAGATTGGGTGTGCTAAGCCGACTCCGCTCTTTCTTTACCCCTGCACAATTGTTGACTCTATACAGAGGTTTTATCCGCCCCTGTGTGGAGTACAACTCTCATGTGTGGGGAAGCTCCCCACATGCAGCTCTTCTCAATAGGGTGGAGTCAAAGGCTTTTTGTCTCATTAACTCTCCTCCTCTTACTGAATCGCTTCAACCTCTGTCTCTTCGCCGCACTGTTGCATCTTTATCTCTTTTCTATCGCTACTTTAATGGTCACTGCTCCGCTGAACTGTCTGGTTGCATTCCTCCACCTCTACGACGGGCGCGTAGCACCCGTCTGGCAGCAAACTCTCATCCCTTTTCTGTCTAACTCTCTAATGCAAGAGTTAACCATTACTCCCAGTCTTTCATTTATGCAACAGGTCAGCTCTGGAACTGTCTCCCTCTGTCTGTATTTCCTGCTGCCTATGATCTCCAGTCTTTCAAACGCAGTGTGTCCAGGCATCTCAAAATGATCGGATCTTGAATTTGGCTCTCTCTTGTATTTTGTTTTTCTCTTGGAGGGAATTGTTACTGCGGGCCATGGCCTTTGGTTCCTTCTTCCTCGCATTAAAAAAAAAAAAAAAAAAAAAAAAAAAAAAAAAAAAGACATGAATATATGCATGGCTGTTAAGTATAACAGCACCCGACCTTATTTGAGCCCCAAGTGTGAGCCTGATCTCCGAAGTAGATGGCTGGTTGTTGTGCGACACACCATCATGGTATGGGGAACAATTGTGTGAGGTTATATCAAAATCTGTCCATGCACGTGGAAGTTACAGAGCGAACATGAAATTGTGGATGTACCGACGGAACCACGCAAACCTATAGTCTCCGACCAGTTTGACTGACTGGGGACTGATAACATCCAGTCACAGCCTACTGTACTCTAACACGCCCTAAAATATCTCTTAATCTTGAATGCTGTTGTAATACAGATTAACACCAGAGTATGATGCTGGTCATGTTGAAGTGCTAGGGAAAAGATGCAAAGCTGATGTATTGTGTTTTCTGCCACTGAGCTATGTGAAATAAGTTGCACAAGGATGAAAACCTAAGCTATGTTCAGGCGATGGAACTAAAGCTTGTAAGTGTACAAACCCGAGGCTGTGTATCCACAGCACACGCATTTTTGGTATTTTATGGTTACTTGACCATTCTGCATTATGTTTGTCTTTACTTTGTACTTATTCACTCACTACGGATAAGATGGACTGCTCTCAGTAATATATCATCATACAATTTAACAAGAAGTCCTTGGATACATTTCATACAGTGTTGGTTACAAATGATGATAAACCTCCCTCTAATGCTTTTACTGACCTCTGTCATCATTTACATCCATTGTAATAATATGTACAATGTAAATGAATCGGAGGTACTTCCATAGAGTTAGAATTAAAAATACCATGCACATATATGTGAAGAGAATAGTGAAAAAGAGTATATCTGAGTGAGTTTGACAGTGGGAGGAGGGATGGCCAAGAAAGTGGATAGGTATGAGTGAGTGAGTCTGTGAGAAGGCGAGGTATGGAGAGCGATGAGGCTGGGGAACTGGCAGTGGCTCAAGCTGGTTGGACGAATTTTGTACGGAGGAGTGTATGACAAGGGTTTGGCATCCCGATTCTTTCCCAGTGAAGTGATAATTGTTGGACTGACTCTGGCTGACAGGCTGTATGAAGTACATGTGTGGATGTGCTATATGTTCCTGTGAGGTGGAGTCAGGATTCCATGGGCTTTAATGTGGAGTGAATGAAAATATGGCCCATTCAACTAGGCAGAAGTTTGATTAGTTTCTCCTCCTAGTTTGATTAGTTTCTGCTCCTATCAGATTTTTTCTTATTCTCTGAGTCCCACTTCATCCCATGATTGAGTAGAGGAAAAGATTGGTCTGGATGATGATGATGATGATGATGATGATGATGATGATGATGATGATGATGATGATGTTGATGATGAACAGCTGATGATAATTATGTTGTAGACCAAACTGGTGTCATAAGTATCTGCACAGGTGTCTTCATATACTTGTCCACAATAAACAATCATTGGGTTATGTTACATTATATGTGTTTTTATTTCTAAAGATGCTTGGGATCGATGAGTGGCAGGTTAGAGTGGTTATGGCTACATATGTGGGAAATTGCATCCATGTGAGAGTGAATGGAGATTTAAGTGATGAGTTTTCCATGAGTGTTAACGTGAGTCAGGGGTCGGTCTTCAGCCCCTTATTGTTTGTCATGGTGCTTGCAGACAGGTGACTTCAGAAATGACTCCCATGGCAGATACTGTATGATGACGACTTGGTGTTGATTGCAGAGAACGAAATGCAGGCGGGGGAAATATTTAGGAAATGGAGAGATACTGACAACCATCATCCACTCACTTGATGTGATGCTGCCTACTTCTTCCTTCAACTTTCTCAAATTTTTCCTGTCTGCCCTCCTCTCTTCCTAAATCTCCCATCTTCCCAGTCACTTTTTATTACTCTTCTTTCCTTTTTCTGGTGGCTTTGCATTGGAAGACAAGCCTAAAGTTCCCTGTAAGCCAGGAAACAATTTACAACACTCGGTGGTAACCATATAACCAATCCACATGTGTTCCCCACATGTCAACAAGTGGGTTAACGCCCCTAACCGTAAAACAACAAACTCAAAGACAAATGGACACCCCTTACGGGATTATGGCATCTGTTTGATAGACAGACAGACTGACTGAGAGATGACAAGGGCCACAAGAGTCTTAGAGTAAACGCAGATGAAACACAAGTGATGATACCTAGGACTAGCGGAGGTACTCCATAGTTGGGGGAATGTAGCCATGTGTGGTTTGCCAAAAGGGTGTAAGAAATAACTCTGTTTTGTGCAATGTTTGTGATAAGTGGGTGCAAAAGAAATGTAGTGGTATTAGAGGTAGACTAAAAGATACTGCTGATACTTCATACGTGCAGTGTGTCGGGGACACCATGTTGAGATTGTCAAGTGTAAAAAGACTGGTTCTGCTGGTGAGTCTCTTGTGTTTGAAGAGTTTTGTTACTTGAGGGATATGTTATGTGCTGGAGGCAGTGCTGGAGCTAGCTTTGTGGCCAGGATATGGGATGGCTGCAGAAAGTTCAAAGAGCAGTTGCCTCTCCTAACAGTGAGAGGGCTCTCCCTCTGTGCTAAGGGATTTTCATATGCAGCATGTGTTTGAAGTGTAATATTGTATGGTAATGAGACCTGGCCAGTAAAGGTAGAAAATATTCTTAGGCTCAATGGTACAGAAGTGACAAAGATTAAATGGATGTGCAGTGCATCCTAGAAAGTGAGGCCTGGGGGGGGGGGGGAGCTAGGATTATGACTGAAGAGTTGAGAGGAAAGATGGAACTGGAATGTATTAGTGTTGTGATTATGAGGGACAGACTGAGATGATTTGGGTATGTTAAGAGGATGGAGGAGGAGGACTGGGTGCAGAAAGTGAGAAGTGTGAACGTCAGAGGTTTTAAGAGGCAGACCGAAAAGGACCTGGAATGGGGTCATACGGTTGGAATTTTGGAATTTTTAATATGGGAAAACAAATTCCCCAAGCTAGACCTTGACAGATCATACTGTATAGTCCCACTAGGTGATGGGAGAGTGCTACCTCTCCCAGTAGGGCAGCTACCTGGCAGGGGCACGAACTCTCGACCCTTTGGTCTTGAGTCAGGAGCTCTACCACTAAGCCACCCTGCCCCAAGGGGTCATACAGTGTGACATCAGGGATAATGGACTGAATAAAGAGACTGCTAGAGATCGTGCTGCATGGAGTCCTGCCATTAGGTGATGAAGGCCGATGCATGCATGCAAGTTGGAGCCTTTACAAACAATACGATATGATACAATACGATTATGTTATGTTAGGCATTAATAACGACAACAGTGGTAATCATATTTATAACCCACCTGGTATCTAATAAGTATCTGTGCTGGTGTCTTCTTATACTTGTCAGCGATGGCCACAATTTTGGGGTCATCAAGCAGCTGGGCATCTTCTGGTTTAGCCCAGGGTCTGACACAAGAAAAAAGTAAATGCAGTGTGATGGAAAACAGGATAAACAGATATGTTACAGAGGAAGGGATGAGTTGGAGAAAGGGCATCCTAATGGCAGAGGACAACCAATATAGAGGTAATTTGGGTATTATTGTATAATTACTCCCGTACGGCACCGGGCACATTTTCTTCCATTATCTTACTTTGAATATGATACTTAGCAACGCAGAGTGTGTCCTACCCGTCGCAAATTTCATTTTACTAGTTTAATTAACCACTAACTAATGTACCTGACAGAGGCGGGCGGACATGTTGACGGAGTGGAGGCTAGGATATTATGTGTGTTCGTGCGTGCGTTAGTAAGGGTAGGGTGTGTGTTAGTACGTGCGTTACCGCTGCGTGGGTGGAACTGGGCAAGTAAGTCGGCTTCAACCAATCACATTCAATAGACAATAGCCAATCAAGTGCATCCTTTTCATTTCCCCTCGAATTTCAAATTTTGAAACTTCGTCAGTCCCCAGAACTAAGTCATTGCGCTATGGTGGTCTGTAACTGGTGCGAGTTAAATTACATGAAAGCTTTCGCTACGTTTTATGAAAACGAAGATAGTGCCATATCGTTCTTGAAAGACCATGAAGTAATTAGATCTACAGCTCCAAAGTGCCCAGAACATAATACAGACTTAGTTTTTAGAGAAAAAGACAAGATCTGGCGGTGTAGGCATACTTTTTATTTGAATAAGACCAAGAAAAGACGCAAGGAACGGACGACTCTCGTCCTGGACCATCGTATCTCTAGGTAAGCATTCCCCTAGGATAGGTTAGGTTAGGTTAGGTTAATGTAAGGGGGGTCTGGGGGGCGGAGCCCCCCAGTTAGGAAACACGGCCAGGCTGGGGGGTCTGGGGGGCGGAGCCCCCCAGTTAGGAAACACGAGGTCGATAAGAAGCTTAAAATTATATTTTTCTGGTGGATTTTGATGCGATTGAGTTGTTTTTTACTTCACTTTTTTGGGAAAATGCTTGATTTCACCTACTTGTCCAATCAAAGTTCATGATTGGAAAAGAGGGGAAATGAGGCATTTCCGACGAAAATGAAGGTCAGAAACATTCGATATCGCATCAAAAACTGCCAGAAAAATATATTGCACTACCAAGGGGGTGTACTGTCCACTTCTAAAAATTTACCGGTTTAAGTATGGTTAGGTTAGGTTTATTTCAACAAGGTTAGGCTTTTGCATGGAATTTTCATATTCCCAGTATTTTCAGTGTAATTCATTTGAATTTGACCTTCATTTCTGTCGGAAATCACTCGTTTTTGCGTAATCCAACCTGCCAGAACCTCCTGTTCAACAATGAAACATTGGGGGTGGGGGGGTGTAACTCAAAAACGAGTGATTTCCGACAGAAATGAAGGTCAAATTAAAATGAATTACACTGAAAATACTAGGAAAATGAAAATTCCATGCAAAAATGGCGTGCGGGAGTAAAAGTAAAAATTTACCGTAATTTGTTTGTGGCCATCTTCTTATGGGATTAACCCTTTTGGGTCAAATAGGTTCTGTATGTCCAGTCTGAAAAATTGAATTTCTGGGTGGGGGGGAGGGGAATCATGGTTTGTAAATTTGGAAAAAAATAATAATAATAATATTCATGCATAGGAACTAATATGCATCTTTCTACAAAATATTAGGGCTTTACTTACCATACAAGAGCTGTAACAACACTGGGAAGTTACCTAGCAAGTGGTGTGATGTGTCCCAAATAAATGCATTTCTGTATACAAAATGATAGAGAAACACTCCTACCAACTTAAAATCATAAAACTGTGTTATATCTTCTCAACTGGATTGTCTATTACCCGGGAAATAAATAAATTTTGAAAGAAATACTGATATCATTCACCAAGTTCCCACCACAGTTTTGAGATGCGCTCAAATAGGTGAGCCAAGATCATGGCCAAGAATCCTGAATGGGTTAAGGTTTCTGGCTACTGACAGATACACAGATAGATGGACAGGTTTTCTCCTGGTTCATATGACAAGACTAATGAACTCACCTGTCAGGGGAGCCAAGGGGACTGTATGCAGTGATGTAGATGTTCTTACTTTGGCTCCAATCAATCAACTTCTTCTGGTTCAGGTAAGGATGACACTCAACCTGATTAACATAAAACACATTGATCTTGTATGGGTTTCAATTTTTAATGATTATACATACATAAAAATGATGTAATGCTTTCTCTTAAAGGAGTCCTCGTACAGTCAAGCCTCGGTATGCAATGGAGTTATGCCAAGTGAAAACTAATTACAACGATTTATTGTATACTAATGTTGATATAACAAGTATTTAATCTGGACAGGAAGGGGACCAAGGTCCATGTAACCCAAAATTTCAGATAACCTTACACTTTTAGGCTTGCCCTCAGCACCCTCTAAAGCATCACACTTTCCACCAAGGGTAGCATCCTTGCCAGACATGATTTCCAAGTCACAAGTTTCAGTACTTCACACACAGAAGTTATCACTTCACTTATTTGCTGATGGCAATCGTGTTTCAATGGCCTTGTAAGCATGAAATGGAATGAAACGGAGACGATCACAATGAATGTAATGACTGGGTGGCCATCTTGACTCAAACTCCTGAATGTCAGCTTACATAAGAAGCACCGGATTGTCATACACAGCCACCACAATTATCATACAAGTAAATTTCATCATCATTACTGCAAAACTGAGTATAACTTTTAGTTTACCATTCCATCAATTTACTGCATACCAAACTGATGTATACTGAGGCCTGACTGTTCTGGCCTAGCTATGGTACAGCTGATATCTCCTATGGACTGGAAGCTAAACCAAGTGCCAAAACTAGCTTACTACTGTTAAGAATGGCCATGGTACATCATCATCATCATCATCCAGACCTCCATTCCCATCCTAGGGGAGGGTGAGAAGTAACATTGTCCAGACAGCCCAAGTTTGCCGAATCCAATATGTCATGCTTCCATTCACTCATCATTCAAGCCCCTGGAATCCTGGCTCCATCTGATAAGTCAAAATCTATAGGATCCCACTCACATAAAGCCTTATTTGCCTTACAACCCAGCAACAATCCTACTCCCTGATAATGCATTCCGTCCTGTCGGCCAGATATCAATAAACGTATACCATCCTCCAAATCCAACTTATCGACTCCAGTTAATCTAGTTTCTGTCAGAGCACAAATATCAAGTCCGTAATTTTGAAAAACCTTCACTAACTCATGGATTTTACCGTCATGATTTAGCGTTCTCACATTCCAGTTACCAATTTTAATTGTATTTTTTGCATTAACAAAGGAATTAGATTGTAATTGAGGCAACCGTGAGATTCTTAGCACCCCCTGCCCATTTAAGGGCTGCACGGGACTGGGGGCCATTATTGTTCTTTCAGAGTCCATCAAGGTTTCTTTGGCTAACTTTCTGAACACCTCGCCATTGTGTTGCAGTCGCAGTAGGCAGCTAACTTGCCTGATTGCCCACACCCGAAAGACCCAGCTGTGCTGTAGCCAGTCACGTGCCGGCATGCTTCCCAGCCATTTCACTCTCAAGGAGTTCCTCTGCCTGAGAAAGCAACCACCCCCCTGCTCCCGAGGGCTTTTGATCTGTGTAGGTAGAGGGCGATCACTCCCTCACTAGCCATATACAGTGTATATACAGTGTATAGGCTACACTCACCGCCTCTTTATTCCAGTCTCTCTCTCTCTCTCTCTTTGAACAACTTCATCCTATCCTACCTTACTTTCTCAACACTCTCTCTCTCTCTCTCTCTCTCTCTCTCTCTGAACAACTTCAACTTCATCCCATTCTACCTCACTTTCTCAACATTCTCTCTCTCTCTCTCTCTCTCTCTCTCTCTCTCTCTCTCAACACCTTCATCCCATCCTTCCTCACATTCTTAACATTCCCCCCCTCTCTGTGTCTGTCTGTCTATCTGCCTGTCTGTCTGTCTGTCTGTCTGTCTGTCTGTCTGTCTCTCTCTCTCTCTCTCTCTCTCCCTCCCTCATCGACCCACTTCCTCAAGAGTTTCCCTCCCAACCTACCGTCTTGCCTACCTTCTTAACCCTCTCGCTCAAGATGATGACTTCTTCCTTGACATGCAGAGAAGAAGAGGAAGAGGAGGAGGAGGAGGAGAAAAGGGAGAAGAAGAAGAAGAAGAACAAGGAGGAGGAGGAGGAGAAAAGAGAGAAAAAGAAACAGGAAGAGAGACACGAAGAGCCCCAATTATAATAGTGTGGCTTTTCATGGAGTGTTCTCTCTCTCTCTCTCTCTCTCTCACACACACACACACACACACACACACACACACACACACACACTTGCAAACTTGAGATTCCACACTGCAGGCTCTCACACTTAATTGAGGTGATAGATAGATAGATAGATAATTATACATGGAAAACTGAAGATAGATAGACAGATAGATGCTTGGATAGACATTTATAGATTGATAGATATAGATAGATAGACAGATAGATGGGCGACTGGAACTGGGAAAGAAAGAATAAGAGAGCAGAGGATGTATACGAACTGGAAAGGGGGACGAATGTATGGACAGGAAACTAATTTGCTAGTGATGATGGAGGGATGGTAAGCCTCCGGGAAGGGGATTGACGGAGTTTGATTGAGTATTGAAGAGAAAGAAGAGCACGACATGGGAAAAGAGAGGGTAGACTCGTTTCAGTACAGAGGTTCTCAGTGGGAGAAGATAAGGCACCAAGAGCTAATCGTAGACCTAGATGATGAGCTGAGTCAAGTTTGGATAGAGGAGGAGAGATAAAGGAATAGACTTGGCAGCCGCGATCAAGTATAAAAAGAACCAGTCCTATGTGAAGTTGGAGAAGAGTTTGGCGATCAGCTCTGCATGTGATATGGGAGAGAGTTTGGAGGAGGCGTAGGCGTTGTAGGGTGGATATTTTTATGGAGGAAAAATATTCTTTCCAAGTAAGATGACAAACAAAGATTACACCAAGAAATTTTTTGGAGGTTCGATATTGTAAAGGAAGAGAGGAAACTATCCTTTTGTGGGCAAGAAGCATAGCGTATGATTTAGGTGTAGAGAATTTAAAACCATGTTTAGTTGTCCAAGAGGAGGCTGCCGTAACTGCTGATTGAATTTGTTGTTGATGTGTGGAAAAAGAGGATCCTGAGACATAGATGGCAAAGTCATCTACATTCAGGGAAGATCAGTCCCAAGCAATAAGGATTAAGGTAGTGTGCTAAGTACACTGCCTTGAGGGACACGCTTACGTTGGAGAAAAGGGAGACAGAAATGGCAACACGAACACGCAAGGTCCTGTTTCAGATAAATGACTGACAAAAGACACCCACATTTCCATCAGTTTCGAAGGAAGATAGTTGTAAAATATGGTATCCAAGTTTTATCATATGCTTTCTCAAGATAAAAAAATACTGCAAGTACGGATTGACCAGTAGCAAGGGCTGGTAAAATATGTTTCTAGTTGTTTTAAAGGATCGATAGTAGTTCGTGCTCGTCCGTAACCGAACTTGGAAGATGAGAAAAGGCATTCTGATTCCAAAAGCCACATAAGACGACGATTAATTATGTGTTCATGTAGCTTGCATAAACAACCAGTAAGAGCAACAGGCCAGTAGTCTTGAGGGAGTAGGCCCGATTTTCTTGGTTTGAGGAATGGAGGAACAATGGCCTCGTGCCATAAGGGAGGAAAATAGCCCTCTGTCCTGACCTTAATCTCTATTGTATAAGCATAACAAATAGGTCATGGAAACGGGTGAAAGATGTTTAATCATTAGGTGATGAATGCGATACAGACCTTCACTAGTATTGTGGCAAGACTGTAGCGCAGATAACAGTTCAAGGGAAGTGAAGGGAGTGTCGTTATGAGGCTCATTTGATAAGGAAAAAATGATATTACGTATGAGCGTAGTTCTTCAGCCACTGACATTGAATCTGCAATAGAGTGGTTATTTATATTTAAAACATTAGAGTAAGTTTATGTACTCGTATATGCCTCCATATAGAAGAGACGGGGGTACACGTACTGGAGGACACATACGTGCGCCAGCTTTGAGAGTTCGCTTGTTGGACAGCACCACAAAGAAGAGCAGTGGCATTTTCAAAAGTAATAAAAGGCAAAGAGGCAACCAAGGGTTTGGTGTTTGCGACAGAAACTACGCCACGATGCACGCTTCATTCGTAGGGCCTTGGAACAATTTCAATTCCACCAGGGGACACATTTGTTTGTAAAAGTCTAGTAGTTCGAGGGATGGCAGTAAAATCTGCGCACAAAACGGTCACTAGGAAGTAAACTAACAAGGGAAAGAATGAGTTTTGGGATCAAAATGAGTATGATGACAGAATTAAAAAGAGAAAGGTTGACAGTAGTCATGAAATATTCAAGAGATTGACCACGAAAATTAACTATTGAGTCATCCTATAATGTGTGACGGCAGTTAAAGTCTCTTAACAGTAGAAAAGGAGGGAATTTAGTGTGGAGATTAGAAAGAGCAAGGAAGTCTATGGGAATGGAGCGTAAGAAATAGACTGAGATAATTGTAATCCACAATTTTAAGTACACACGTCAGAAGGTGCAAGGAAGGGAGGTTTGGATGGGTAGAGGTTCATGGGGAATTTTGGACTCAGCAAGAATACAAGCATCAGATGCAGAATGAAGAGAGTGAACAAAAGAGTGACCAGGGACAGGAGAAGGTAGATGGGTAAGGATAGTTCCCAGGAGACAGACGACATGTGGATCATACTGGGAAATAAGAAAGCGTAAGTCACTGCCATTTGAACCAAAGCCACCAATATTCCACTGCAGAATGGATGTTTTGAAGACTGAGAATTATCGTTGTGTGATATTAATGGTGGTAATAGTGTTTTGGCTGGGATCCCAATGAGGCGTTTGAGGGGGAATTCCAGGGAAGTAGGATGAGTTGGAGAAGGAAAAGAGGAGGCTAGCAAAGAGTGAAGGGTATAGCCCGGAGGGAGAGGTAGTTTTAAGTAAGATGTGAATGAGAGTAGGAAAAGGGGAGGGATGAGATGGAGAGGGCGGGGGTTATTAGAAGTGACTTGAAGAGGAAGGGATGAGGGTTGAGGAGTAGGAGGGAAGACACAAGGAGGTGGGTGAATGTCTGCGAAAGTTAAGTTGGGGGGTTGAGGAGACCAGAGGGAACCTGGAGGCAGTAGGTGGTTTTCGAAAGGGATGTTGGATTGTTCTATGTAGGTCTCCATTGCTTTTAGTGTTTCAGTAGAGTAGTCTGTGGTAGCTGGTGAAGGATGAGCAGAGTGGAAAATATAGAGTTTCCTTGAGGGTGGTAAAACAGGATATTTAACTGGACTACGTTTTCTTGTGCGTCTGGATCGGACTGAGAGGGAAGGTTGACAAGATGGAAGGGAGGAAGAATTAGTGGAAGGGAAGGATGATGCTGGAGTATCTGGTCTAGTAGACAGAAGGTATTAGACAAGGGTATGATAGTGGTGGTAGGAGTTGGAGTGGTAGTGGCCGGGGAAAAAGGAGGGAAAGGTGAAGGGGTGGATGATGACGTGTTATTTCTAGTAAGGAAGAAGTATTACGAGAGGGAATAGTGGTGGAAGGAATGGTTGGGGAAGAGGAAGAGGGAGGAGAAGAGGGAAAGGGAGTTGAAGATGACGGAATGGATGTAGTGGTTGAGGTAGAAGATTTGACTGGTTGAACATGAGTGGAGTATGGAGTGAAGGTGAAGCCAAGGCGACAGGGTTCTTGACGGGCCTCTCGAAGGATAAGACTTTGTTAGAACCTGAGTGCAGCGACTTCAGATTCAAAGTGGTAAGCGAGGCAGCCTCCATAGAACACTTTATGAGGTCCATCACAATTGGCACAGGTGCAGACAGTAAAGTGACATTGTTTTCTTATGTGGCCAGGTAGTGCACAGAGTGGATATCGTAGGCTGGAGCGGCAGTGTTTGGCGGGATGGCCAAAGCGCCAGCATTTTTGACACTGGTTTGGTAGGGGGGGAGTACTCTTGGACTGGCAGGGGCTCACCTCCAGTGTGCACGTGGGTTGGAAGGTCTTATCCATTAAAGGCAATGTTGGCAATATTGATGGGGTGTTTACGGTGGTCGATGGTTGCGACCATCATCCACTCACTTGATGTAGTGCTGCCTACTTCTTCCTTCACCTTTATCATTCTTTTTCTGTGACTGTCCTCCTCTCCTCCGATTTCTCCCATCTTTCCTATCGCCTTTGATTACTCCTCTTTCCTTTTCAGGTGGTTGTACAATGAGTGACAAGCCTAATGGTTTCCTGCAAGCCAGGAAACCATTTACAACGCTGGGTGGTAACTATATAACCAACCCATACTGTTCAATATGTCAACAAGTGGGTTGGCGGAGGTTTGGTGTCCCTCCCAGTAAAACAACTAACTCAGAGTCAAACGGTCACCCCTTACGGGAATGCGACGTCAGTCTATAAATTAATAGATAGTTTACGCTTACCTCGGGAGCCACGAGTGAAGCCTGTAACACGGGCAACATTTACTTCTTGAGCTGTATGGACAGTGTGGATTAGAAAGGAACTACTGATAAATTCAATATCATCCATTATAATTCGATCTTCCGGCATACGACCGGTGCCAATGCGAGTGTTTAGGTTAGTGCGGCGTGAGACAGGGATGGGATTTCCTTCTAGGTCTTTTAGTGATTCCATAGCTTTGGCTTGACATTCGTTGTTAACTGTGACAAGTCTGCAACGGTCAGGGTGAGTGCGGCAAGGAATACTGCCAATGTGTTTTAGTGGCACAGTTGAGTACATGGGGTGTTATTTGCATGAGGTGCTGTTGCCGCTACGTTGAAGTATTTAGTCCACTCTCTTGGTTTAAAGATCGAAGACAGAGAGGTGGTAGACTTTACGGGTATAGTGGAGGGGTGTGACTTGGAAGGATATGAAAAAAAAAAAAAAAAAAAAAAAAAGATTGAGTTAGGGGCTGAGGCTCAGTGCAAGGGGTCGGAACTGCTAGAGTTCTCCCTTCCACATGCAGCCGCAACCCCCGTCCCCGATGCCCCGGCAACAGGCATGGGACTGGGGGGGTTATGATCGAGAGAACTCTGGTGGTCTCTTCAAGCAATTCTGGCATTTTGTTCTGAGGGCAGACGATTTTGTTCAGGTGAGGTCAAGTCACAGGAGCCTGGCAGTGCTAATACAGTCATTAACCGTCCCATAATCATTCTATTCCACCTAACTGCGGCCGATATATTCAGCTGAGAGGGAACTTTCTAGCCTTAGTGTGCTTTTTTTTTTTTTTTTTCATATTGATCCTAAAGTCTGCACTTAGCCTCTTATTGCTGAAGCAACGAGCCGTTTGTAGTAGTTCATTTCTAGACTGACTGGAGAAAATCAGCGTATCAAAGACTGTCTAAGAACTCACCACAAAACTGACTCCTTTTGACATCACAACATAAAATTTGGATCACTGTCCTCTCGTCGTTCAGCGAATAACTTTGGTGATACCATGGGTGATACTGTCTTCTTCTTGAAGATTTCTCTTTATCGGTAATTACTTGCTATTCTCAGAGGGTTAACCTCTTTTTCTTCTTTAACACCCAGCATTATCATTAATTACTTGCTGTTCTTAAGGGGTTAGTCAATGACATCTCAATACATGTGAAAGATTTCTATACCATTCCAAGTAACGGATAAAAACCATACAAAAACACTAATATTCAGTTGCAAAGTTGACACTTGCCCTGACAACCCATGTGGTGCATTCTGAACAGGTGAACTGGCAGATCCAATTGCTTCCTAGAATGGTTCCAAAATTTAAGAATAATTGGCTGATTGATTGATTGCAATAAAAGATCATGGCAGCGGAACAATTAGGGTCATTGCCACCGTAGAGTAAGAGTAAAACCGAAAGAGAATAAAATATTTCTTTAAACAGATATATACAGTAAAAATTAAGAATAACAAATCAGATTCGATCCCTATCCTCCCTGCCAGACCCCAACACGGAAGGTGGAAGGAAATAGTTCAACACCCAGTATGAAACCTGGACAACTGGCAAGGCTGGGTGGTCCTTGCGAGAGTGAAGCCAAGTGTACAGTACAAGATTCCCTTCTAATGAGAGACTTTGAGAGTGCTGAGTCATCCTCAACTTGGTCCAGCACCAGCAATTTGCTGGTTCCCATGTTTGTAATAGTCGTGGGTTATTTTTACTCGTGTCCAACTGTGAGATATAGCAATGACATATACCATTGAAATTACTAAAATACTGTATTGCTTAGAAGAATCATTACTAATAGGAATGATCTTAATATGTATAATTTTATGATTTATGATCGTAGACTCACTGTTTAAATATTAGCCCTTCACAACTTCGCCATGTATAAATTCTGTTTGGTTTATTGGACATTGTAGCCGATCACTTGTATATATTAAGGCCTGCCTATTATTTATTATTAACATAAACCTTTGTACTGACAGTCCTTATATTATCTGAAATCTATTATCTTCTAAATTTAGCATTTAACATATAGCTAAGAGACTCGCGCATGCGCATTAAAAGGACTCTCCTGAATAGAGACCCCATACCGTCCCTCCGTTGTTAATATCTGAGAAGAGGTTAAATGCCACAACTCAAATTCAGAGGCTGACAAATTAACTTAGTGGTGGATGGGGGTGCTCATC
Organism: Coenobita brevimanus; assembly: GCF_032717465.1. Classification (NCBI taxonomy): domain Eukaryota; kingdom Metazoa; phylum Arthropoda; class Malacostraca; order Decapoda; family Coenobitidae; genus Coenobita; species Coenobita brevimanus. The sequence continues at coordinate 7,423,923 of NC_137061.1, read as the reverse complement.
ATCCACCCACTTAGTGTAGTGGTAGTCTGGTTTTAGGGTAGCTCTACACTGAGTGGCAAGCCAAATGATTTCCTGTAATCCAGGAAAGCATTTACAACGCTGGGTGGTAACCTTATAACCAACCACCACGTGTTCCCTTCATGACAACAAGTGGGTTGGCGGAGGGTTAGTGCCCCTTCCTGGAAAACAACTAAAAATAACAAGAAGCCTCGGACTAGGATTTACCAAAAGGTGACGACTAAGGACAGAACAAAGGACACGATACGGATGGTGACTTGGAATGTAAGGGGTGCAAATGATGACGCGAAAGAAAGAGAGATTGTCCAGGTGCTTGAGGGTGCGAAAGTGGATGTATGTGGGTTAAGTGAAACTAAATGGAGAGGTAAAAGTGTGAGAGAATGGGAGTATGGATGGAGTGTATGCGCGGGAGTACATGAGAATGAGAGGGCAAAAGAAGGAGTGTGTATTGTGGTGAGTAACAGATGGAAGGAGAATATAAGAGAGTATGGATCAGTTGGCTCAAGGATTGTGTGGGTAAGATGTGGGCGATTCTGTGCGTGTATGCGCCAACGCAAGATCGTGTAAGCAGAGTAAGAGAAAAGTTCTGGACAAATGTGGAAGCGTGCATGGAAGAGTTTGAAAAGAATGAGAGTGTTTTTGACTGGCGATATGAATGGTAAGGTAGGGAATGTGAAGGTGGATGGAGTAGTTGGTGAGTGGGGTGTGCCTGCTGAGATAAATGAGAATGGCAGTGCTTTAGTGGACATTTGTGCTGGGAGGAGGTTTGTAGCATCTTGAGAGTGTCTGTCGGACCAGGATTTCAGTAAAACATGTCTCTGGTTCTACAAATATGATTATTCCATTCTCGGGCTGCTTACAGTAGGCGGACGGTTACACTCTAGCCCATAAAACGGTTCGTCATCATAACAACAAAAGTAATTGATTCATTCCCATCCAGACTGTTACATTCTCTCCCTTCTTATTTTGAACTGTACTGTCTTACAAAAAAATAATAATAATAATAAAGATAAAAATGCCATTCTGTATGGGAATAACTCACTGTATTGTACTGTCCCATTGGCTATTTATATCAAATTAATTATATTATGTGTATTCAAGGTACAGTACACTACAGTATAATGGTATAATAACAAACAAATGATACCTCACAAATCAAGTCTCTGAGGTTTGGTTATCACTCTTCCAGATCTAGTGGTCACTAGGCTTGGTTTACTGGAAGGAACCACACACGGTGATGAGGGTGTAGGTCTGATACTATGGTCTAGGTTACTTTCAAGTGACGTGCCAGGGCCTTCACTCTGTTCCTCAGGTTGCCTTGAACTGCCAATACTGGACTTTGAGACCCCAGTCAACTCAGAGCCACACTGCATCCCAGTTGCCTGCATGTCCTCAAAGTCATCCTGACCCCACTCCTGTGTGATTCCTGCTCTACACTGCAATGGCTCTGTCACTTCAGTTTCTCTGACTCTCAGTTGCTCTGCATGCCTACATACCACTCCACCATCATACAATTGTACCTGTATGACAATGGACACTTCGACAACCATCCCAGGCCACGATGTAGCCCCTCTACCACTGTAATTTAACACAAAAACCTCATCATGTATTCCAAATTCCCTTACAGTTGTATTTTTATCATGATTTTTCTTTTGGTTTTCTTGTTTCCTCTTCACCCTCTTTAACAGATTTGGCCTCAATAAATCCAAAGGTCCGTGCAATTTCCGACCCATTAACAATTCACAAGGGGAGTTACCAGCCACTGACTGCAATGCAGTTCTGAACCTAAACAAGAACCTTGAGGGGCTAGTCTTAATGTCTTCTTTATTCATTTTCTGTAGCCCACTTTTGACAGTCTGGACTGCTCTGTCAGCCATTACATTAGAGCTAGGGTGACATGGTACACAGGTGGTGTGAACAATGCCATTTTTCTTCATGAAATGTCCAAATTCTTCACTAGTGACCTGACTTCCAGTATCACTAACTGGCATTGATGGTATCCCATGAGTAGCAAAAATATCTGAGCTCTGAGATAGTTGCTGGAGATGTGGTTTTGTTTATAAATCTGACCTGTAGCCACTTTGAATATGCATCCATAAGAACTAGAATCATGTGCCCCAGAAATGGTCCTGCAAAGTCTATATGTAATCTTTCTCAAGGCTTAACAGGGTATGACCACATATGAAGGGGTGCTGTACCAGGTTTGTTTCTGTTCACCACACGATTCTACAGTTTGTTTCATATCTTTATCCAGATTAGGCCACCAAACATATGACCTTGCTATTGCTTTCATGGCAGAGATACCAGGATGTGTCTCATGTAGCTCCCTTAATACATACTGTTGTCCTGCAGGTGGGACAACCACTCTGTTATCCCACAATATACAACCTTCTTCTGAACTCAGTTCATTTCCTCGCACATTAAATGGGCTCAATTCAGGTGCCCTGGCAGCCTTTGACCATCCATTCATGATAAAATCTAAAACCTTACTATACACAGGGTTACGGGCTGTCCAATGCCTTATGTGCTTAGCTGACACTGGTGAATCTTCTATGTGTTCTAGTAACAGAATGGTGTCTGCAGGTACTCCCACATCACCTGGTTTGTCCTTCAATGGCAATCTACTCAACAGGTCTGCATTAGAATTGTCTGTGCCATTTCTAAACTCAATTTTGTAGTCATAGGCTGCCAGGATGATGGCCCAACGTTGAACTCTAGCACTGACCATACTGGGCAATGCTTTGTGCTCATTAAATAAAGATACTATGGGCTTATGATCAGTAACTAAAGTGAATGACCTCCCATATATATATAATCATGAAATTTATCCACTCCATAAAATATAGCTAAACCTTCTCTGTCAATTTGTGCATAATTTTTCTTGGCATCACTTAGCGTGCGTGAAGCAAAAGCTATTGGCTTTTCTGACCCATCCTCATACCTGTGCGCCAACACTGCCCCAATACCATAGGGTGAAGCATCACATGACAGTACTAAAGGTAACTCTGGGTTATAATATACCTCATCGCTAGACACCAACAACTGTTTAGCCTTTTGGAATGCAGCCTCTTGTGGTTGATGCCATTGCCAACGGACTCCTTTTCTCAGCAATGAGTAGAGGGGTGCTAGGACTGATGACAAGTTTTTAAGGAATTTACCATAGAAGTTTATTCTCCTAAGAACGACCTCAAGGTCTGGATGTCCGTTGGTCTGGGCACATCCACAATGGCATGCACTTTACCTTCCAACACATGTACACCTTGTTCATCAATTTTATGTCCTAAATAGTTCACACTTTATTGGAAGAACTCACATTTATCAAATTTCAGTATCAAGCCCTTTTCTATATGAAAAGGGCTTGAAACTACTTGGTTCAAATTCTTGTTATGTTCAGCTTCAGTATTTCCACTGATCAAAATGTCATCTAAATAAACAACAGCATGGGGAATATCTCTCAAAAAGTTGTACATCTCTCATTGAAAAATATCAGGTGCCATTTTTGCTCCATATGGCAACCTGTTAAATTTGAACAACCCTCTGTGAGTGTTGATTACACAGTACCTTTGTGAGTCTTCCTCTAATCCCATTTGTTGGTAAGCACTACTCGTCTAATTTTGTGAATGATTGTCCTCCTGCCAGGCTGGTAAGTAAGTTCACTTATCTCTGGTACTGGAAAAGCGTTTCAGCAACAGGATTAATGGTCAACTTGAAATCTGCACAGATCCTTACTGTTGAGTCAGGCTTGGCTACAGCCACAATGGGAGTGGCCCATTCAGAATTTTCCACTGGAGTTAATGTCCCATTGACAATTAGTCTGTCTAATTCCGTATCAGTCGCCTCCCTCAGTGAGAATGGCAAGAAACAAGCTTGACAAAACTTTGGCTTAACATGAGGATCTACATAAATCTTGGCCTTTCCTCCAGTGTATGTACCCAATCCTTCCTCAAACACCTTACAATACTTTTTCTTGAGCTCCTTTACATACCGGTATGCTTCATCAACAACTTCCTCTCTTACAGTCAGCACCGATTTCCAGTCTAGCTTCATTCTTTCTAACCATTTCCTTCCTCGTAAATTCTGTCCCTGTCCACTAACTACAACTAATGGTAGCTCAAACCTTTCACCTTTTTCTATTACAATGACACTGACAACACCTGCTAATTTCAACTTCTCTCCAGTGTAAGACCTCAGGTTCAGTTCATTTTATGTTAGTTTCTCTTTTAGTCTGGGCCTTTTATCTCACATTTCCCTATACTCATGCTCATTTATAATGGTAAAACTTGCACCTGTGTCTATTTCAAACTGTGCCTCTTGACCTTCAATATCCACTTTATACATATATGGCTTTACACTTCCTAAACACACCTTGGTTTTACTTCCTTTACACTGATTTACAAAGTTAAATGTATAAAAATTTGCAGTCTCCTCCCTTTTCTTCTCTGACACACTGTTATTTCTTGTTCTTCCTTTTCCTTTTCACATTCTTCTGGACTTTCTTGATCAACAACTTGATATGTTCTTCCTCCCTTTGATTGACGGGTGCTCCCTCTTGTATAACTCCTGGCAGGCTTTGCTGCTGCTTCCTGTTATTATGCGCAGTGTTCCATTCTTTCCAGGGCCCACTTCCTTGTTGACCCGTAGACTTGGGACACTTGTTTGCAAAATGCCCCAATCCCTGGCAAGCAAAACAGAGCTTTCCCCTGGCAGTGCATGTGGCTGGAGTGTGTTTCCTGCCACAGCACCTCCAGCATGGTGTGTCTTGTGTCACTACATTACATGCAGGGTTGTCGGTCATCTCATAGTCTCATGTCTGACACATCATCTGAGCTGCTTCCAATGCCACAGCCAACTTGTACACTTTTTTACATGAGAGCGTTTCACCGGACTTAGGCTCTAGACACAATAGTTTAGCTTGAATGTTTTCGTCACTGATACCAACAATCATCAGGTCACGCAGCTTCTGGTCTTGTGGACTGCTAGTCAAGGAATCCAAGTTGCAATACTCTGTCAGTTCCTTCAAAGCCGCTAAGTACTGTGGAACACTCCCCTTGTCTCCTGTGTCTTTTGTAAAATTTTAGCCCAGCCACAGTCTCTGATAACTTGGGTTCATAATGCTTTGTTAATAATTCACATAATTCATCAAACTTCCAATCACCCGATGTCTTAGGTCTGCATAAACTTCTCAAAGGTTTGTAAGTCTTTGCTCCAGCAATAGCTATCAACACAGACCTCTTCTTTGCTTCCTCCTTAATGCCATTAGCTAAAAAATAATGCTCTAGTCTTTATATTCTGTCCATGACTCCACCTACGGGTCATATGAATTTACTTATCCCATTAGAGCCATTTTACTACTTACCCTTGGACATAGCACCGCCAAATTCCAGTACTTCCCTCCAGCGACCGGCCCAGGCAAGCGTGCACTTCTACTTCATATTTGCCACAGTCTTGCCTGTCATCCTGCTTCTCAGTCACTTTTATCCTCGTCGCCACTTTGTAGTATCTTGAGAGTGTCTGTCGGATCAGGATTTCAGTAAAACATGTCTCTGGTTCTACAAATATGGTAATTCCGTTCTCGGGCTGCTTATAGTTGGGGGTCGGTTACACTTTAGCCCCTAAAACAGTTCGTCATCATGACAACAAAAGTAATTGACTCATTCCCTTCCAAACCATTACAGGGTTAGTGATTGCCAATACCCTCTTCAGCCACAAAATGATCCATAGGTATACATGGCGAGTGTTGAGAAGGGTGAGTGGTGAACTGAATGAACGGAAGGCAATGATTGGTGATGTGTGTGTGGATGAAAGGATGCGAAGGTGTGTAATGGATGCAAGAGCATATAGAGGCTGGGGGGTGCACTTTCTAATCAACACGTGGTGGTCGTTAGAATCAAGGTACAACTGAAACGGAGAAATAGAAGAAGGGAAGGGGAGGAAGTAGTATAAGCAAGGAGAGTGGAAAGGTTACAAGAGGATGAGAAAAAGGCAGAATATAAGAGAGAAGTGGAGGAGCGATTGGGTAAATATGATTTGGAGCAGATGAGGGACGTAGAAGGTGTGTGCAAGATATTCACAAAAGAAATCTGTGCAGCATGTGAGGTGGTGTGTGGGGTGAAGAGAAGACGAAAGGGGGTGCAAGGAACAGCATGGTGGAATGAAGAGGTGAGACAGGCTGTGGCACAAAAGAAGGAAGCATAATTATAATGAGTGGATGAGAAACAGGGGCGTGGAAGAAGTTGAAAGACGGAAGAGAGAGTTATATGTGAGAGGAAGAAAGAGGTGAAAAGATTAGTAAGAGAGAGTAAGAAGAGAATGGATGAGTAATTTGGAAGGAATTAGAGTGAAAAGTGGAGGGAATGTAAGAAAATGTTCTGGAAATAGGTAGCTTACTAGTGGAGAGGGAAGAAAAAGTGAGCAGATGGAGAGAACACTTTAAGGAATTGCTGAACATAGAGAATGAAAGGAATGCGAGTATAAGCGGCTGGGCAATGGCAGGAAGAAGGAGGGATATGAGAAGGGAGGAAGAAATCAGTATGATGGAAGTCCTGGAAGCAATGAAGAAAGTCAAAATGGAGAAACCCCAGGAATTTATGGAGTGTATGGTGAAATGCTGAAACATGGGGGAAAGATAGTAGTAGAATGGATGTGGAAGATGTGCAGATTGGCCTGGGAGGAAGGTATAGTCCCAGAGGATTGGAAGTCAGGTATAATTATTCCCTTGTACAAAGGACACAGGGAAAAAGAAGTGTGTGCTAATCATAGGGGCATTTGTCTTCTTAGTATAATAGGAACAGTATATGGTAGGATTATTATTGACAGATTTAGGAAAATAACAGAGAAATTAATTGGAGAAGAACAGGGAGGTGTTAGGAAGGGAAGAGGCTGTGTAGATCAGATATTCATTCTTAGATCTTTAGTGGAAAAATTTCTAGAGAAGGGAAAGAAGTTGTATGCAGTCTTCATGGACTTGGAGAAAGCATATGACAGGGTGGATAGACAAGAATTGTGGAAAGCATAAAGAATATATGGAGTATATGGGAAACTGTTGAACGCTGTGAAGAGTATATATGAGGGTGCTAAGGCTGCAGTATGTGTGGATAGTGAACTGAGTGAATTTTTCTACTTGAGGGTTGGATAGATACAGGGATATGTCATGTCTCCATGGCTTTTCAATCTGTATATGGATGGGGATATAAAAGAGATAAAAGGTAGGGCAGTGAATGTTGGAGTGGCCCTAATGAGAGAGGGCAGTGTTTGGAAACTCCCTGTACTATTGTTTGCAGATGATACTGTGTTGTTAAGTCAAGACGAAGGGGAGCTGCAAGGCTAGGTGGTTGAGTTTGGGAGAGTGTGTAAGAAAAGGAATCTAAACGTGAATGTTGGGGACATTAAATCTTTTCTCTCATCAGTTTTGCTGCCTGTAAAGGGTAACCCTAGCTCCCACGTGTATTTACCCAGCGGTCAACTTTTCCCTTCTCAACTGATAACACACCAGATGTTTTTCTCACAAATTACGCAGAAGATTCCTCTTGTCCTTGAAATACTGGGTGTGACATAATGTGGGAGGAGCAAAGTAGGGAGAAGCCTAAATGGTGCTTTCGTCACGTTCTTGATGGCACGCAATTGGTTCTGTGTGGAGTGTATGAGGCCCTCATTGGTAGCAGGTGCCTCTATTGTTTCTGTACGGACGGAGATTATTTTTAAGACGGCCTAGTGGTTAATTAGCTGAGAGAGGCGGAGTAAGTCTCCTTTATAAGGTCGAGGAAAATGTGAAGAGACACATTTTTTCTCTTTTTGTACAGACACACATTTAGTCTTATTTTGTATACACATCCCTGTACACATTTGTACACATTTATTGTCACGTTATGCTTTTGTCACATTGTGTTGCGCTTTTCCTCAACACCACTCACTACGTGACTTTGATTACGAAACACGATGTTTGTGCGCCATTTCTCAGTTTTTGTTCACTCCTCCATTTACACTAGTGTGTGAATTATATCTGGATTTAACCTTCGAAGTCTCCACGTTTCCTCGAGCTTTATGAGTACTTAGCCTCCACTGAGTGTATTTTGTTTAGGTAAGAAATAATTTGTTTTATATTTGTATCCTGACGCCTATATGAATCCTCCTTTTGTAAAACGAACACTGTTTTTTTCTTTGGTTGTGTATGTTATAGTGTACAGTAAAGTCAAGTTAGTTTTCTTGCAAACTTTATCTTATCCTTTTTGGCACTTAATTAAAGGTTAAAAGTGCACCGTAACATACACCCCCATAACAATTTGGCGACCTCCTGCCAGGATAGCTCTGCGACATAATATTGGCAACCTTGGCCACATACACAGTGCTTACTCTTACCTACTTAACTATAATCAGTAGTCATGGCCCTAATGAGTGGTAGTGATGTGAAAGCATTTTTGGATTCTAAGCCTTCCCCAACCAGAGTGAAAACACTCACAAAACACGAGCTAGCTTGCTCAGGCCTTGTAGCTGAGATTTCCTGCCTCAGTCACTAAGGCTAAGTTACTTGATTTAATATTGGACACCATGTTTGAGCAAAGTGAGTCTCCTATAGCTAGTTCTGAGCCATTTGATACTGCACAAGGTGTTGACCCTGAGCCTTTGGCATCGGTGATACCTGGCCCTAGTGATTTTTCTGCTCATGATACTGGTGACAAAGTGCAACTTGAGTTAGCCAAAATTAAGCTGAGGGAACTTGAAGTGCAAACCAAAATGATGGAAATAGAATTACAGGCTCAAATGAGACAAAAGAAAATAGAATTACAGGCTCGAATGAGACAAAAGGAAATGGATCACGAATACAGACTGAAGCACCCTGATAGTTTACCTTGAGCTAGTAGTTCATCTGCCAAGGAATCTTTTGATGGTGTTAGGAACATTAAGCTAGTAGCTTCCTTTAATGAGCAAGATGTCACTAAGTATTTCCATATGTCTGAAAAGGTGGCAGGTCGTCTCTCGTGGCCAAAAGACTCTTGGACAGTACTGCTGCAGACTGTTTTCAAAGGAAAGACTCAAGAGGCTTATATTTCCTTATCTGTTGATCAAAGTGCTAACTATGATTGTTTAAAAGATGCCATTCTCAAAGCATATGAACTCGTGCCAGAGCCATATAGGCTTAAATTTAGATCCACCTTTAAACAGAAAGATCAGACTCATGTGGAATATGCTAGAGTACTCACAGACTTATTTGATCAATGGTTGCATTCTAAGAAAGTTGATGATTTCTGTAAACTTAAAGAATTAATAATCTTGGAGAACTTCACTGGTAAGATAGATAGGGATGTGGCTACATACCTAGTGGAGATGTCAGGACTCAAAAATATCTTAATACATAATAGCTAGCAACATACATATATAGTCTAGAGGTTAGGTCAATGTCAAACCTAGGGGCCAAAAGGAAATGACGTTAGCACCTCTCCAGAATGCCTCTCACTAGCAAAATAGCCCACGAACAGCGCCTCGTGACCATACACACACATACACACATACGCACACACAGGCTTCTAGAACATTTCAACAACAGTATAGTACACGTGATACGGCCCCTGCTAAACGAGAATGTAGGAATCTGAGCTCAGAAGGGGACTGGCCATAGAACCGGCAGGTAGTGGAGAGAGCGAATAAGAAGAAGGGTCCAACTAGACTTAGTATATTTAGTCCCTGTATAATACATACACTGCTCAACTTAGACTTTCTCTCAAGATAATGAATCAAGATCAACTCCCTGTATTCATCTTTAACTCCTCCTGCTCTTCAATTACCAAAATAACTTTAACCAAAACTCAAGACTCACCTATTACAAGATTAAAGAGTTACATATAGATAAATGTTGGCTACGAAACTCTAACAGAGAAAGATTTAGATACCCTAGCTGAGGCTGCTGTTGTAGCAGATAACTATAGTATAATTCATAAGCATGAACGTAAGCCTCAGTAATTTGTTAAGGGTAGGAGAGTGAACCAACCAGTTTTTGTGCACCCTTCTTCTGGTAAAGACAAGTTAATGTCAAGTGACACTAGTGGGAACACTGCAACCCCAGAGCATGTTAGTTCTACGAAAGTAAGTGAGGACAGTGTTGCCAGAGGGTCAAGAAAAAGTGTCAGGTTTTGCCAGTATTGCCAGAAAACGGGGCACTTGGAGGATTGGTGCTGGAAAAAACGAGGGAAAAGTCCCTTTGTAAAACCTATTACTTTGGTAATCTCTTGGAGATCTTTTGACACCAACAGAGAGCAACCACCCACAGATATTGTTAGCGGTAGTCAGACACTACCCCATCAGGTGCATATTGTTGATAAGGCCAGAGTGGAGCCGTCAGTGGTGGATAGACAGTCTCCTGTAGACCCATTGTTAGACACTAGTAAGACTGGAGCAGTGCAGCCGTCAGGTTCAGGTGAGAGTGGTAATAAGACTCCATCAGAGTGTCCTCCCCCAAGCAGTACCGTACTCAAAGTGACTCCTTCCCAGGTCATTTATTTGCTAACTTTATTTCTAAGGGGTTAGTTTCAGTTGATGGAAAAGGTGGTAAGGAAGTCACTATACTTAAAGACACAGGAGCTTCACAGTCACTAATGTTGAAGGGGATTGTTGATGTACCTGACCCTAATGAATGTGTCTTGCTACAGGGTATAGCTGAGTTTGTATCTGTTCCCCTAGTTGAGGTGAAGCTCCAGTCAGAGTTAGTTACTGGTTCAGTGCGTGTGGGTGTTGTTGACCAGCTTCCTGTACAGGGGGTCACTTTCCTTTTGGGTAATAACCAGGCGGGAGGACAGGTGAGTGCTGTTCCCTGCGTGTCAAAAACTCCCCTGAGTGAGAATAGGACTAAAGAGTTGGAAGATACATGTCCTAAACTGTTTCTTGCATGTGCTGTAACTAGAGCTATGGCGGCAAAAGCCAGCCTTGAGAATGTTGACAGTAATGGCACTGGCAATGCCGATGATGATATTGGGCTTGGTGATACTTTTTTTGCCCAGTTAAATGGCTCAGAGGTTGATGATTCTCCCCAGACTGATGCAAGTGCAAAGTTAGTTGATATGCAAAGATCTGATCCAGAGATTGCCACTTTAATTGACTCAGCAGTTAGGGAAGATGAATGTGAGTCTGAACTGACAGAGTGTTATTATTTAAGGCCAAATAAGGTGTTAATGAGAAGATGGAGGCCTCCTAGTGTTGCTCATGATAATGAGTGGGAGACTGTACATCAGGTGGTGGTTCCAAGACTCTACAGGCTAAATATTATGTCCATTGCTCATGACTCTTCTTTAGCAGGTCACTTAGGGGTGAGGAAGAATCTCTCCCGCATCTGGCAGCATTTTTACTGGCCTGGAATCCGTCGAGATGTCTCCCGATTCTGTAGGTCATGTCACACCTGTCAGCTAGTCGGTAAGAGCAATAAGTCCATCCCTGCGGCTCCTTTGATTCCTCTACCTGTGTTTGACGCCCCATTCACTAGAGTCCTTGTGGACATTGTTGAGCCTTTGCCTAAGACCTCTTCAGGCCACCAGTACATCCTCATAATGTTAGACATGGCCACTAGATATCCTGAAGCCATTCCCTTGAGAAATATTTCAGCTAAATTGGTTGTAATGAAGATGCTAACCTTCTTTACTCGTTTTGGTCTCCCTAAGGAGGTGCAGTAGGATCAAGGCAGTAATTTTAATTCCAAACTCTTCAGACAAACCCATAAGAAGTTAGGAATCTCACAGATCACTTCCTCAGCATATCATCCTCAGAGTCAAGGTGCATTAGAGAGGTATCACCAAACTTTGAAGAGTATGCTCAGAAAACTATGTGTTGATGAAAAGGAATGGGACAAGTGTTTGTCTTTCCTACTTTTTGCAACCAGGGAGGCACCGAGCGAGTCCTTGGGCTACTCTCCATTTCAGTTAATCTTTGGCCATGAAGTAAGAGGTCCTCTTAAACTCCTCAAAGAACAATGGGTCAAGAATGATGATCAAATTAACTTGCTAGACTATGTGTCAAAATTTAAAGACTGGCCCATAGTATGGAAGTAGCCAGGGCACACTTGGAGTCCACTCAGGAGAAGATGAAGAGGTGGTATGACCACTCTAAGAAAGTTAGGCACAGAGTGTTTCACCCAGGCGATCAAGTTCTTGTCTTGCTTCCCATTCATGGGAAGCAGGCAAGCTTTGCAGGCCCTTATCTACTGGAAAAGAGGGTAGGTGAAGTAAATTATGTCATTTTAACCCCAGACCGGAGGAAGGAACGAAGATTGTGCCATATAAATATGTTGAAGGAGTACCACAGGCGAAATGTGGACCCCCCTAGTGCTGCATGCATGGTGTCGGCTGTCGAGTTGGCGGAGGACGAGGGCTGCCCTTTGACCTTGGACCAGATGACCAGTTGAAGAGAAAACCAGGAAGCTTGGAGTACACTGACTGATAAACTCTCCCACTTGACTGCAGGGCGGTGCGCTGAGCTTGTTGCCCTTCTCAGGAAGTTCCCTGATGTCTTCCAGGACACCCCAGGACGGACGGAAGTGGCACAGCACAATGTGGACGTTGGAAATGCCAGCCCTGTAAAGCAGTCCCCCTACTGGGCTAGTCCTCAGAAGCAGACCATCATTCGAGAGGAGCTGAACTACACGTTGCAGCAGGGGTTAATCGAGTCCTGTCAAAGTGAGTGGTGCTCCCCGGTCATAATGGTTCCAAAACCCGATGGGTCACATCGCTTTTGCATTGATTATCATAAAGTCAACTCCCTTACCAAGACTGATACTTACCCACTTCCTAGAGTAGATGATTGTGTGGACGCGATAGGCAGTGCCAAGTTTATCACAAAATTAGATTTAATGAAAGGTTATTGGCAAGTCCCACTCACAGAAAGGGCCCAAGAAATTTCCTGTTATGTGGTCGGTGGCAGGACTTATAAATGTAAGGTCATGCCCTGTGGTATGAAGAATGCTCCTGCCACCTTCCAAAGGCTGATGAATGATCTCACCAAGGATGTTGAGAATTGTGTTACTTACATTGATGATGTTATTTTTAGCAACACGTGGGAACAACAATTGAGCCAAGTAGATGCCTTACTTCAGAGACTGTCCTCTGCTAATTTAGTGCTGAATTTAGCTAAATGTGAATTTGTGAGGGCTCGAGTGCAGTACCTAGGTTATGTGGTCGGTTTAGGCCAAGTGAGTCCACCTGATGTTAAAGTTCAGGCTATAGTCAACTCCCCCCAACCCAAAAATAGAGTTGCAACGATTCTTGGGTATGGTAGGGTACTACAGACGTTTTGTCCTGAACTTCTGTGATCTTGTAGCTCCCCTCACTGATTTGTTAAGAAAAGGAGTCAAGTATGAGTGGAAGCCAGAATGTGAGGAAGCCTATTCTAAAGTCAAAGCCATCCTGTCAAGTCACCCATTGCTTCAAGCTCCCAATTTTGATAAACCCTTTAAATTAGCTGTTGATGCCTGTGGCCTAGGGGCCGGCGCAGTTTTGCTTCAGGATAGTGATGAAGGCTTTGAGATACCTGTGTGCTATTTTAGCAAAAAGTTCAATAAGGCTCAGAGAAATTATTCAACTATTGAAAAAGAACTCCTTGCACTCATACTTGCCCTTCAACACTTCTCTGTATATGTTGGTCCAGGGTCAGGTGATGTTGTAGTGTACACAGATCTGAAATTATTGTCCTGATTTAAGGACAAAAATCTTAGATTGACCCCCTGAGCCCTGTTTTTGCAAGCATACTCCCTTGATGTAAGACTTATAAAAGGTGTAAGTATGTTTTAGCAGATTACCTGTCAAGAACTTGATTGTACACTATCCAGAAATTTTCCCTTGTAAATTTCTTCTCTCAGGAAGGGAGGTGTCACTGGCGTAGTTACCCCAGTAACGAATGGGTGAAATAGAAGATAAGATAATATTGAAAGGAGAGAGAAGCGAGCCGTTAAGAACATTAAATCTTTTCTCTTATCAGTTTTGCTGCCTGTATCGGGTAACCCTACTGTAGTTCCCACGTGTATTTACCCAGTGATCAACTTTTGCCTTCTCAACTGATAACACACCAGATGTTTCTCTCACAAATTACGCAGAAGATTCCTCTTGTGCTTGAAATACTGGGTGTGACATAATGTGGGAGGAGCAAAGTAGGGAGAAGCCTAAATGGTGCTTTCGTCACGTTCTTGATGGCACGCAATTGGTTCTGTGTGGAGTGTATGAGGCCCTCATTGGTAGCAGGTGCCTCTATTGTTTCTGTATGGACGGAGATTATTTTTAAGACGGCCTAGTGGTTAATTAGCTGAGAGAGGCGGAGTAAGTCTCCTTTATAAGGTCGAGGAAAATGTACAAATGTGTACACATTCCTGTACACATTTGTACACAGTTACTGTCATGTTACGCTTTTGTCACATTGTGTTGCGCTTTTCCTGAACACTACTCGCTACGTGACTTTGATTACAAAACACGATGTTTGTGCGCCATTTCTCAGTTTTTGTTCACTCCTCCATTTACACTAGTGTGTGAATTATATCTGGATTTAACCTTCGAAGTCTCCACGTTTCCTCGAGCTTTGTGAGTACTTAGCCTCCACTGAGTGTATTTTGGTTAGGTAAGAAATAATTTGTTTTATATTTGTATCCTGACGCCTATATGAATCCTCTTTTTGTAAAACGAACCCTGGTTTCTTCTTTAGTTGTGTATGTTATAGTGTACAGTAAAGTTAAGTTAGTTTTCTTGCAAACTTTATCTTATCCCTTTTGGTGCTTAATTAAGGGTTAAGAGTGCACCGTAAAATACATCCCCATAACAATGGGGATATAATAGAGTTACAAGGTAGGGCAGTGGATGTATAGTGGCCCTAATGAGAGAGGGCAGTGTTTGGAAACCTCCTGTACTATTGTTTGCAGATGATATTATGTTGCTGAGTGAAGACGAAGGGGAGCTACAAGGCTCGGTGGTTGAGTTTGGGAGAGTGTGTAGGAAACGGAATCTTAAGGTGAATGTTGGGAGAAGTAAAGTTATGGTCTTCGAGAGAAGCAAAGTCAGTGAATGTACAGTGAAGTTGGATGAGGAGAAAATGGAAAATGTGAGTGAGTTTAAGTATTTGGGTAGTGTGATGAGTTAGGATGTAAGTTTAGAGGGTGAAGTGCTTGAAAGGGTACAACAAGGAAGAAAGGTTGCTGGTTCACTGAAAACAGTGATAAGAAAAAGGGAAATGAGCATGAAAGTGAAAAGATACTACATGACAGTATTCTGATACCAATTCTAACTTATAGAAGGGACCCTTGGACCTTGTTGGAGGGACAAAAGTCAAGAGTGAGAGCAGTGGAAATGAGTTAATTGAGAGGAGCATGTGGTGTCACATGGAGAGACAGACTGACGACTGAAGATAAGAAGGAGAGTTGTGGTGTGGATGTGGATGTGATAAGAAGCGTTAGGAGAAACAAACTGATGTGGTTTGGCCATGTGGACAGGATGGAGAATGAGAGAATGACGAGGAGAGTGTACGTGAGTGAGGTGGAGGGAGGGAGATGGAGGGGAAAGCCAAGGATGAGATGGAGGGATGGAGTGGAGAGGTATATGAGAGAGGGGTGTGTGAGTTGGGAGCAGGGCAGTGAAATGGTGGGGGACAGGGCGAAGTTGAGGCGATTTGTTTGTGGTCACCCCTTACGGGGTTTAGGCGTCTGACAATAAATGGATAGACAGACAAATTAATTCAGGAACTGAGGAGCGTAGGAGCCCGGGGCAAGGCAGTTGGTCCCGATATTTAAAATGAGAGTGACCGGCCTCACTCATCCCTGAGTGGCATTGTATGAGCAATCAACCCCAACCATCCCTTGGATATAAACCTTCACCGGCTCAATCCGACTGGAGCGCAATAATTACCCACTAAACCACCAGGCACCAAAATTTGGTTATATGGTTACCACCCAGCGTAGTAAATGGTTTCCTGGTGCACAGGAACCCATTTGGCGTGTCACTCAGTGTAGAGTCACCCACGAGCTGAAGGAAGTGGAAAGAATGAAGGAAAGAAAGACAGAAAAGGGAGTGTAAAGTCACACGTAAGCAGAAAGACAAGGAAAGAACGAAGGAAAGAAAGACAGAAGAGAATGAAAGGAAAGAAGGATGGAGAGGAAAGGGCAGACACCCGAGAGCAGCACTACATCGAGTGAGTGTATATATATATATATATATATATATATATATATATATATATATATTGTATATATATACTGTATCTATCTATCTATCTATCTATCTATATCTATATATATCTATATCTATATCTATCTATCTATCTATCTATATATAAAATCTGCTTATATTTAATAATTGTGTTTTGAAAGCTTCATCTTTCTTCTATCACATAATGTACAAGGGGAATTAATGGCTTGCACAGTAAAATGACTGGTGATCAAAAAAAAAAAAAAAAATTACTAGCGATATTCATTACTACTTTGATAACCTTACCACTACCATTTGGTTTGTGTTTGACGAAATTACATAACCTTACCAAGTTTTCATTGCATAATACCTTGCATTTAACAGACATTTCAAACAAGATGTCGCTTTAATAACTTAAGGTTTACTGTAAAAAAATAAAACTGGAGAATCAAAATGTATGTGTATTGTTTTAATATCGACAGTTTGCATCATTTAGCTTACAAGAGGATAACAATGTGTAATACATAAAGAATTTGTACCAAATCTCCAGTGCCATTTAGAATTCGACGGTCCTACCAGGGTTGCGGTCTCGCCAAAGATCTCTCCTTGTCCTGCAGAGCTACATGGTCCATTGGTCCTAGCTCAGTTTATGGAAGGGATGGTAAAATAAATCACAGCATGTAACAAACGACGATCAAGCAAGACACTATCTGAGCCTCGTAATGCGAGTGATGTCAAGAGTCTAGCCCTTTCAGTCCCATGATATACCTATTGTTTTATTCTTGGTACGACCACAAGGTTTTACTTTATTCAGAACACCCTCATATTGAAGGGGGTTAATGAAGGCTGTATCATCCAGTTCAGCCTCTCCGGAGGATAACAGAATCGTTGGGGTATAGAATAAAATGAAGTTTACGTCATTGGAGTGAAGGAAGTAATTTAGTTAAGCTCATTAAGCAGCTCACGCTCTAGGCTAACTTGTTCGTGATCTTGTTTTTTACCCTCATTATATAAATAAAGGTGCATCATTAGAACAAACAAATATTGAACTTCCAAACATTGATCACTGGCCACAATGGTCTACTAAATGAACGGTATGCACATCGCCTGCACCAAGAGCTAGTGAGAAGTGAGCTATCTTTTATCCTGTCTTGGGGACGGTCGCCCATGAAGTATGGAAACAAACGTCAAGTGGCGGTATTTGGTAAATACTGAATTTCAGAAAACCTAGGAAATGACAAGCTTCAATAAAGCACTACTCTTACTCTGACAAAGGCTACGGATGTAGATATGAAATAATAAAAGCCAACTCCACTGAGCTCATTAGTGATATAACGATTGGACTGTGTGCAAGGGTTAGCCGGATAGAAACCACTCACCTCTATAAGGCTCAGTGATGGAAACCCAATATACGCATGTGCTAAATAGCCGGCCAAAAGTACTCATTCATGTGTGATATTTTTAAAAATCAACGAGTATTTTCGTGACATGAATGGTATATCGTCTTGCCAAGTCTCATAAGTTTACCCAGACAAACAGAACAGTCACCATAGTTACCGTGTTTCTTCGGACCTAGGACCGGCGATTTAGGCTCGCCAGTTTGGCAGCAGACGACACTCTGAAAGTCCCACATTGAAAAGTGATTTTACCACTATGCTTTATAACAGAGCCCAGTGGGTACATGGCAACTGTTTCACACGCGCTGGCATTGTAATATAGATGTCAGGAGCTTAAGATATTTGCTATAGCATTTTGACAAAGCATTTCCTCAACATATTTGGCTGTGAAATACTTGTTTTGCCTTCCTTTCCTGTAACGTTATACAACCTGACACAGTTCACAGATATACTGTACACAGGTATATTTCAAGTACCGTAAACGGGGGTGATTAGGAACGCCTGGGTGATTAGGGACAAAAAAAAAAAAAAGTTATTTAAGATATCAAAAGAAAAAATGTTTTTAAAGCACAACGCTGATAATTTTTTACATGAAAGGCCGCACAATTCGGTTTATTTTCCTTTGTAAAGACAGCTGTCCCATCCATTCCTGAGGGAGACATGGGATAAAATTTCATGCATTGGTTTGGGACCGATATTAGCACGTCGTAAAAACTTTCCTACTGCACAGGAAACTATTGCATGTATGGATAGCTTTATGCCAGCATTACCTCAGGATACCTGTTGGATATAAACATATGGTATATAGAAAGCTTATTGATAATTACAGTGTTTAAGAAAAAATGTTTTTCCTTTTTAGGAAAATTTTGATTGCTGAGCGGGGTGATTAAGGACACAATGCCACGTATCCACAAGTCCACACCGGGTATCAAAAGGCGCAGGCAGCATGATGAAGAAGACTTCAGGAAAGCCCTGGCAGCAGTAAAGAAAGGAATGTCATTCAGAAAGGCAGATGACAAATTCAAGATCCCAAAAGCGTACTGAGCAGATATATGGATGTGAAATACGATCTATGGAAAAGAGCGGGGTATATTGGAAATGGCCCGAGATAGAGGATAAGATGTATTGGCAGGAGGATATAAAGTAGAAAATTGCAGCCCTAAAGAAGCTCAAACAAGGGGTATTTGAAGTGCCAGAACTGGAAGAAAGATGGGGCTAGGATTTTGTTTGAAGACATGATTTTCAGTGTCATTCCTCATTAAAGCAAAACGTGTGTTGATAGACACCCGTATGAAATATACGATACGCAAGTTTTAAACTGTCATAGTTTTCCTGTTTTCTAGTGTCATTCATTTTTTAAAAAGGAAATGTGAGTTTCTAAATACTCCTATAGAAGGAAAACAGGGTACAGAGATCATAACAATTCCATATTACCCCATTCGTGGGGTTATAAAGAAATCAATTACCAAAAAAAAAAAAAAAAAAAGAAAAGGTTAAAATCTGGACCTTGATACTGACACCGTCGGATCGAGTGTCCGGAGGAACGACTCGGCACGCCGCACCTTCGTCATCCCCCCAAACAAAATGAGGTATTATGGTAGGTCAACGTTAGGTTAGGCCTAAGTTGGTTAGGTATAAGTTGGTTTAATGTCCAAACACGGCTTTCGTGATGATTTTTTTGGCTTGAAGATGCGACGTTACCGAATGTTTTCTTGCTTACCTCGCTCCGGCGTTGTCAATATGACTGCATGATAAGTGTACGGGAAGAAAAAAACACGCTTCCGGGACCATCCAACAGCCAAGCTAAACAACTAAACAAGCCAAGCAGGAAAGCAACGAAACAAATCATGTAAGTAAACAAGCAAGAAACCAAGCCCATCAAACCATCCAGCCAGACAAGCAGGCAGACAACCCAGCCAGACAACCAAGCAACCAACACCCCGTTGTATCCCGGATCGCCTTAACCACACCCAACTGAGTTTATGGTGAAGCAATCAGGCCAGTCAGGGAGCCAGATCTGTGCTCCTTGGTAGGCCTTTTTTTATCATAGTTAGTTCTTTTATATTGCGAATTGTTGAAAAGAAGCCAAATTTATTGTATGATTAGTATATGATACAAAATCCACCGCCTGGTAAGGTGAGTGCTTCAGGCCCACAGCTGAACGGATGTCACAATCGATGCGTTACACTCGCTGATGTCACAATGGCCGTCACTCCAGCTGTCACCTGGCCAACTAAAACACACACACACACACACACACACACACACACACACACACACACACACACACACACACACACACACACCGCTCGCTGGTGCAGTGGTAACGTTCTCGCTTGCCATCTGGTAGACGGGAGTTCGCGCCTCGCTCAGGTTGCGAAAAGTTTCACTGACGAAGTGGGTGGTTACTGTCCCCCTTGAGCAAGGGGACGGGTGTGTGGGTGTCTGAAGGTCACAGCTTTGCCCTTAGATCGGACTATATGAGCTCTCAGCTCCCTTCCGGGAGGGTAAAAGCTGACGATCACGACCATCCAGTGATCCTGACTGACCCGGGGAATTACACACACACAAAATAAACAAAAAGACCGAGATGCAGGCAGACACAAACAGGCACACACAGACAGTTGGACTCACAAATAGAAAAGAGAGAGAGAGAGAGAGAGAGAGAGAGAGAGAGAGAGAGAGAGAGAGAGAGAGAGAGAGAGAGAGAGAGAGAGAGAGAGAGAAAATCCCGAAGCTAGACCTTCAGCGCTCATATACAGTAGTCCCGCTAGGTGACGGGAGAGCACTGCCTCTCCCAGCAGGGTAGCTAGCCGAGTATTCTCGACCCTTCTGTCTCGAGTCAGGCGCTCTGCCACTGAGCCACCCTGCCCCCTAGAGCGAGAGAGAGAGAGAGAGAGAGAGAGAGAGAGCTGCGCTTTACGTATCACACAACATACCCACTACGCCACAAGGGTTGGCGCCAACAAGGGCATGCGGCCCGAAAACTTTGCTCTGCTACCTAGTGGCGGACCTGAGGGGAAGCGTGGAGCAGGCTCCGCCAGCGTAGTTTTGGGGACCGGGATGGGATGGGGCTGGGATCTGTGCCAGAGGGTACAGGGCACTAGGTTGCCGCTTCTGCCCAATAGAGAGCGGCCCGAACCCGAAAGTAACGCCCCAGGAGGCTGACCTATCAGTGGGTGTATATGGCGGGGCAGTTCCAGTGCCAAGGTGCGCTTGGAGGGTGTCCCTGTCACTGTCCTGGCAGGGTGCCCTGAGGCCACTGCCACAGCCACTGGCTTCCTCTTCCCCAGCCTGGGCTTTGCACTGTGAGGGTGGGCGGGGCCGGTGGTTCGTCTCCTTCATTCACCCGACATGACAACACAACTGCCATTGCTGATAGCATTATCACCACTCCTATTATAATCATTATTATGACTAGTATTCTCTAATAAAACTACACCACAGTTCATCATTTCCACCGCCATCACAGTCATCATCACCATCAGCATCGACACCAAAAATACATTTTCAGCATCATCACTATTACTACAGTTTCTGGTGTCTACATCCTCACCACAGTTGCTACAATCCTCTTATCCCCACTACCACAACTACTGTACCACTACCATGCTAATCATCTTTACTATAATTGTCAGTCATCATAGTCAATGTCACAGCTATCAATATTATCATTAACATCACTACAACAACCACTATTATCATAGTCATCACTACTACAACTACCACTGTCATCATAGACATCACTACTACAACTACCACTGTCATCATAGACATCACTACTACAACTACCACTGTCATCATAGAGATCACTACTACAACTACCACTGTCATCATAGTCATCACCACTACAACTACCACTGTCATCACAGACATCACTACTACAACCACCATTGTCATCATAGACATCACTACTACAACCACCACTGTCATCATAGACATCACTACTACAACTACCACTGTCATCATAGACATCACTACTACAACTACCACTGTCATCATAGGCATCACTACTACAAGTACTATTGTCATCATAGACATCACTACTACAACTACCACTGTCATCATAGACATCACTACTACAACTACCACTGTCATCATAGACATCACTACTACAACCACCATTGTCATCATAGACATCACTACTACAACCACCATTGTCATCATAGACATCACTACTACAACTACTGTACCACTGTCATCATAGACATCACTACTACAACCACCATTGTCATCATAGACATCACTACTACAACTACTGTACCACTGTCATCATAGTCATCACTACTACAACTACCACTGTCATCATAGATATCACTACTACAACCACCATTGTCATCATAGACATCACTACTACAACTACCACTGTCATCATGGTCATCACTACTACAACTACCACTGTCATCATAGACATCACTACTACAACCACCATTGTCATCATAGACATCACTACTACAACCACCATTGTCATCATAGACATCACTACTACAACCACCACTGTCATCATAGACATCACTACTACAACCACCACTGTCATCATCATCATTACTGTCACAATTACCACTGTTACAACCACCATTGTCATCATCATCATTACTGTCACAATTACCACTGTTACAACCACCACTGTCATCATCATCATTACTGTATTACCACTGTTACAACCACCACTGTCATCATCATTACTGTATTACCACTGTCTTCAGTACTTGTCATAATCAAACCTACCAAAACCACCACTCTCATAACACCACTGTTACAACTACCATTGTCTTCTTAATAATAACTACCACAGCTTCCACATATAATCCCTGATACCACAACTACCACCACGACCATTTCTACTGCTACCACAACTACTACCATGACCATTACTACTGCTACCACAACTACCACCATGACCATTACTACTGCTACCACAACTACCACCGTGACCATTACTACAGCTACCACAACTACCACCATGACCATTACTACAGCTACCACAACTACCACCATGACCATTACTACTGCTACCACAACTACCACCATGACCATTACTACTGCTACCACAAATACCACCATGAACACTACTGCAGCTACCACAACTACCACCATGACCATTACTACTGCTACCACAAATACCACCATGACCATTACTACCGCTACCACAACTACCACCATGAACACTACTACAGCTACCACAACTACCACCATGACCATTACTACTGCTACCACAACTACCACCATGAACACTACTACAGCTACCACAACTACAATCAGTGTTTGCACTACTGTAAGATGACAGGAATGCTGATAGTGAACAATTATTAATGATAATTGATAACTTAATCTTTATTCTTGCTATCGTTTGACAATTATATTCAGCACAAGACCAACCCCTTGTCATGTAAGGTTGAAAATAGTGTCTTTAATGAAAGATATATTAACTATTTCATTGTTGCTGCCGCCAAACACTGATAGTCCTTTTAGATGTGTGGCCTCTCGTCGTCTCACGGTTAAACCGTCTCCCGTAACCTTTTCACAAAGTGAGAAATCTTACTCGTAACTATTTTATTGTTGCTGTTTTTAAGCGATTTTATTTGACTTACGACTGGCCCTCGTAAGAGTTAATAAATTGACAAAATCAGTTCATAAATAACATTACCACCACAGCAACGAAGAGTAAGGATAACAGGTTCTGATATTCCAGTTTGACTACAATATATCTGGCACTGAATGTTGGATGTGTTAGGCGGGCTAGGTTTACTGCTGACTC
Organism: Coenobita brevimanus; assembly: GCF_032717465.1. Taxonomy (NCBI): domain Eukaryota; kingdom Metazoa; phylum Arthropoda; class Malacostraca; order Decapoda; family Coenobitidae; genus Coenobita; species Coenobita brevimanus. The sequence goes on along the minus strand of NC_137061.1, from coordinate 7,400,614 downwards.
GGGCACACAGACACACGTTTGCACGAGGTATCCAGCAGCTTCTGAAGTACATCACACGTAGGACTGTATGCAGAAATACCCTGAACGACGAAAAAAAAAAACATTAATACAAATATGCGTGGAGCTCAACTGTGCGTGGTGGCAGTGGTTGTGATTGCGGTGCTGCTGGCCCTGACCCACATAGACAAGGAGGCCATGCGGCAAGCCTTAGCCGAAGAAGAAGTCAGCTGGAAACCCCCCGGGATCTTTACCCGTTTCTTGGCCGCCCTTCCCCGCCCCGTGACCCGGTTCCTCACCTCTCTACCCCTGCCAATCACGATGCCTCTTGCTTCCAAACTTGAAGGGCCCCGAGCAGCTTGTGGGAACCCGGACTCCTCGTGGAACAATGTTCCCGTTGTATCGACAATTCGCCACATACGCTACTTAGAATGTTTGGCATAGTGGAAAGGGGAGAAGGGGTGGTGGATGCGACCAGGGGTGGGGTACTGGCAAACAGTAGTTATTTACTATAGCATCGCAGCCTGGGGTCTGTATAACATCGCCCTGCATCTCCTGAATCATGATCAACGTCACCAGGTTCTTCAATGACCTGCATGCCCTATACTTCTTAACTCACTCATAACTCGAATTACTCGTCTTCACTGACACTCACTCATCTCCCCCGTGGCAGCCACCTTGTCGTGGTGGGGGAGCTTGCGTGCCCCAGTGGTCCTGGCAGGGTCTCCCGTGCCGGACACCTTGCTAGTGAAAGCACAACCAAGAGCTGCCACCCCCTTGGGGAGGGGGATAATAATTCTTCCCCAGGAAATCCTGCTGGTCGTAAGAGGCGACTAAAAGTTTCTCTCTTTCTCATCTTTCTCTTCTTACCGTCCTCATCTCTTCTGTCCTACATCTTTTCTTGATATTTTCGTGTTTCTTTCGGCCTTTGTTTTCTCTCTTCTCCTGTCAGGTTAGACATTTGTTTTCGTGACATGAATAGTTTAAGGACTTCCCACTGACAGTGACCCTTTCTTCCTTACACCACTTTCACACCAAGACCACTTCAATGCCAGTCTAAGTGCCATATAGGCATATTATGTTATGGTGCTAGTTCTTCACTATTTTTTCCCTCTCCCTTACACCACTTTCACACCAAGATCACTTCAGTGCCAGTCTAAGTGCCATATAGGCCTATTATGGCTTGGTGCTAGTTCTTCATTATTCCTTCCTTCCTCCTATCCATTCACTCATGACTAGTCTCCACTCACTTTTTCATCACGCGTTTACACGTCTTACTGCATTATTTAAGACCAAAAATGGTTTATCTTTAAATTTCAGTGTCGTGAATATTTCTTTTCCAGTTGGTAGGTAATCATGTTATTTTTCACCGTCTGGATGGGTTCACATCTGAGGAGTGTTTAGGGTTAGTCACTTTGACCTTAAAATCTGGGATTGAGTAACCTAGCTCATACGCTCCAATCCCAGGGTTAGGCCGGGAAAAATTTGAGATTTTGAATTTCGCTAGCCTACGTGACTGGCCAGAAATCCAAGCAACATATTATGAAGACAACCCTGCTACTACCATTACGCCAGTCATGGATGAGGTAGTTCCATCATGTATTCAGTAGGGAAGGACTACCATTACGCCAGTCATGGATAAGGTAGCCCCATCATGTACTCAGTAGGAAAGGTATGGTGTTGACGCCCAAATGTCTTTACGTTCCTATTACTCTCTTGAAGCCTTTGGAAGTCTTTACAACAGAGGCAAACTGAGATAGAACCGCCTGGGAGGTGCAAGCATAAACTAAAATGGAAGTCATGGCACTGAGGGTAGAGAGGGTAGGGAACAAAGGGAATGTGAAACTATAGAGTCCTTCCCGACGTTCCACCCGCATATCCTTTGTCTTTTTGTTGTATCTTGTCACCTCCAGTTCCAAAGATCCCTCGTTATGCAGGTTAATAAAATCATCTGAAGACGATAATTTACGAGATTATTGTATTGATACGCTAATTTAGGAGATCATCTTACTGCTGGACGGAGAGTGGAGCAACGACTATGTGGAACTAGTCATGGCATCATCTTAGTTCATGTCTTCCATATTTGCCTCGAACTCTGGAACTTGTTGCAGTTTGTGAGTCTGAGACAGAATGGTCTGATAACAGCACGAGTAAACTATAGCAGGAGATAATGGTACTGCATGGGGGTACAGAGGAGTCTGTCTATTGCCAGACGCCTCAGTCCAGCAAAGGGTGGCCACAAACAAATCGCCTCCATGTCGCCCTGTTCGCCGCCATTTCACTGCCCTCTTCCTAGCTCATACCTCCCTCTCTCATATACCTCTCCACTTCATCCCTCCATCTCATCCTTGGCCACCCCCTTCCTCTCCCCCCCTCCAGCTCACTCACACTCTCCTCGTTAGTCTTTCGCTCTCCATCCTCTCCATATAGCCAAATGACCTCAGTGTATTTCTCCAACACTTCCTATCACATCCACATCCACACCACAAAGCTCTTACATTTCCTCATTTGTCACTCTGACTTTCCATGGAACTGCACATGCTCCTCTCAAATAACTCATTTCCATTGCCCTGCCTGTTGACTTGTGTTCTTTCAACAAGGTCCAAGCTTCACTTCCATATGTTAGAGTTGGTACCACAATACTGTCATGCAGCGACTCTTTACTTTAATGCTCATTTCCCTATATTTTATCACTGCTTTCAAAGATCCAGCAACTTTTCCTCCTTGTTGCACACTTTCAAGCACTTCATCCTCCAAACTTCCAACCTTACTCATCACATTACCCTAGTACCTAAATGCATTCACATTCTCCATTTCCTTATCATCCAACCTCACTGTACATCTAGTGCCTTCATTTCTCTCGGAGACCATAACTTTACTCTTTCCTACGTTCACCTTTAGATTCCGTTTCTTACACTCTCTCCCAAACTTATTCACTAAGCTTTGCAGTTCCCATTTGTCTTCACTAACAAAACAGTATTATATGCAAACAACACCAAAGGAAGTTTCCAAACTTGGGGGAGGCGGTGGCTGAATCGGTAGAGAGGCGGCTTGCAGTCCTGATGGACCCAGGTTCGAATCCTGGCTGGGGCAGGGGACAGTTTAAGGATTTGAATTTCATTAAAAGCAGACTTTCCTGATCTACGAGATGACCCGCCGACATGTTGTAAAAATACCCCCGCTAATACCAATACACCAGTCCTCTATGAGACAGCCCTAGCATGTATTCAATATGGACGGTGGGTGTTAGCGCCGAAGTGGTGACATGTGGAGGTGTAGGAGGACTACTGGGCCTTGGGATAGGCTACTGCCCCCAAGATATAGGCCCTGAAGCCTTTGCCCAGAGTCGGACACATAAAAAAAAAAAAAAAAAAAAACGCTGCCCTCTCTCATTAGGGCCACTCGAACGTCCACTGTCCTACCTTGTACCTCTTTTATAACCCCATGCATATACCGAGTGAACAACCATGGAGACACGACCCACCCCTTTCTCAATCCAACATTCAGATAGAAAAATTCGCTCTGTTGGCTATCCACATGCACTGCAGGCTTGGCACCCTCATATATACTCTTCACGGCATTCAATGGCTTCCCATTAACTCCATACATTCTTAACATTTTCCATATTTCTTGTCTATCCACTCTGTATTATGCGTTCTCCAAATCGATGAAGGTCTCATACATCTTCCTTCCTTTCTGTGGAAACTTTTCCACTTAGGACCTAAGGATGAATATCTGATCTACACAGCTTCTTCCCTTCCTAACCCCCCCCCCCTCGTCTTCTTCAACTAATTTAGGTTATTTCCCTAACTCTGTCAATAAATATCATATCATATACTTTCATTATTACACTAAGGAGAAAAATGTCCCAATGATTACCACACACTTCTTTTTCCCCCTTTCCTTTGTACAGTGGAATAATTATACCGAACTTCCAACCCTCCGGGACTCAACCTTCTTCCCAGCCAATCTGCACATCTTCCATATCCATTCTACTGTACAACTGTCTCTCTCCCATGCTTCAGGATTTCACCACACACTCCGTCAGGTACTTGGGCTTTCCCCATTTTGGCCTTTTTTTTCTTCCACTACTTCCATCCTACTGATCTCTTCTTCCCTTCTCACCTCCCTCCTCCTCCCAGCCATTCCTCAGCCACTTATACTCGCGTTACGGCACCCTTACCTTATATACACACTTGCTTGCAATCTCTGCAGGTGGCTACTGTAAAGGTAGGAGATAAAAATTATCTGAAGGTTGCAAGAATATTCTAAAACAAAAGATCAGTGTATTGAAGATGGGTGGCGGATCAGAGAGACTATATAACTTGGCCGTCCTTGTTACTTAATATTGCATCCGCATTGCCCACATCTGCTTCACCGATAGTGTTCTCTCCTGAATTATATCATTACTAAATATAAAAAAAAAATGGTCATCGTGTTGAGGGTTGGTGTGGAGGCATAGAATATGAAAGTAGGTTGTTGGTGTTGGTTATTTGCACCCAAATATTGTGTGTGTCACTGTGTTCCTCCAGTACATTTGATTCCGGTTTGGGGGATACCTCATCTTGAGGGCTTAATGAAGGATATTTTACTACAGACAGTATAATAACTGAAAATTAAAACACACACACACACACACACACACACACACACACACACACACACACACACACACACACACACACACACACACACACACACACACACACACACACACACACACACACACACACACACACACACACACACACACACACACACACACACACACACACACACACACACACACACACACACACACACACACACACACACACACACACACACACACACACACACACACACACACACACACACACACACACACACACACACACACACACACACACACACACACACACACACACACACACACACACACACACACACACACACACACACACACACACACACACACACACACACACACACACACACACACACACACACACACACACACACACACACACACACACACACACACACACACACACACACACACACACACACACACACACACACACACACACACACACACACACACACACACACACACACACACACACACACACACACACACACACACACACACACACACACACACACACACACACACACACACACACACACACACACACACACACACACACACACACACACACACACACACACACACACACACACACACACACACACACACACACACACACACACACACACACACACACACACACACACACACACACACACACACACACACACACACACACACACACACACACACACACACACACACACACACACACACACACACACACACACACACACACACACACACACACACACACACACACACACACACACACACACACACACACACACACACACACACACACACACACACACACACACACACACACACACACACACACACACACACACACACACACACACACACACACACACACACACACACACACACACACACACACACACACACACACACACACACACACACACACACACACACACACACACACACACACACACACACACACACACACACACACACACACACACACACACACACACACACACACACACACACACACACACACACACACACACACACACACACACACACACACACACACACACACACACACACACACACACACACACACACACACACACACACACACACACACACACACACAAAAATAGGAGTCAACATGCATTGGGAGTGGAGGGACGTTGGTTACAAGATTGTGACAACGTGGGTTAACTTTTACCTGGTCGTGGTGTAGTGGTATGCTGCCTGCCTCTCACCTGAGAGTCCCGGGTTCGATTTTCGGCATATTGGTAATTTCTCTGATGATTTTTCCTGTGAAAAAAAATACAGGTTCTCTCTTCATTGGGAGTGGAGTTGGTGGGGATATTGGGCCGGGGCAAGAAGGGCTGGCTCAGGGGGTTGGCAGTGGCGAGGAATGAGAGGGTTGGTGGGAGATGTTAAGTGTGGGATGGGAAGGGAGGGATTAGCGGGATGAGAAGTGGAACATAAGGGAGAGGGCTGGGAAGTGGGTGTTGGGTATGGGAAGGTGGGATGGGAAACGGAACATAAGGGACAGGGCTGGGAAGTGGGTGTTGGGTATGGGAAGGTGAGTTGTAATCAAGGTGTTACCTTACCTGGATGTGTGTACCGAGGCAGATCAATCAGGACAATACTCACCCGCGGAAGGGGGGAGGGGGAAAGATTCGGTTAGCACCATCATCGTCGTTGTCGTCGTCATCATTACATGTATACCAACCCACATTTATACCAAGATGGAGTGAGGTAGGATCCAAAAATAAATACACACACACACAGACACACACACACACACACACACACACATACACCGCTCGCTGGTGCAGTGGTAACGTTCTCGCTTGCCAACTGCTGGACGGGAGTTCGCGCCTCGCTCAGGTTGCGAAAAGTTTCACTGACGAAGTGGGTGGTTACTGTCCCCCTTGAGCAAGGGGACGGGTGTGTGCGTGTGTGAAGGTCACAGCCTTGCCCTTAGATCGGACAATATGAGCTCCCTGCTCCCTTCCGGGAGGGTAAAAGCTGACAATCACGACCATCAAGTGATCCTGACCGACCCGGTGAATTAAATTACACACACACACACACACACACACACACACACTATCAAAAGCCTGGGTAAACCTAATGGCCTCAATAAACATGGCTTTAGACGACAGAAAAGCTGCCAGACTTTTTATACGAGCAATTAAGCCGTAATTTTCTGGTTCCTCTTTCCTCCCTCAGTAAATTTCTTGTTCCTCTTTCCTCCCTCACTAAATTTCTTGTTCCTCTTTCCTCCCTCACTAAATTTCTTGTTCCTCTTTCCTCCCTCACTAAATTTCTTGTTCCTCTTTCCTCCCTCACTAAATTTCTGGTTCCTCTTTCCTCCCTCATTAAATTTCTTGTTCCTCTTTCCTCCCTCATTAAATTTCTTGTTCCCCATTCCTCCGTCTCACCTCTTCTCTCCTCTTCTTGCCTCATTTTCAATCTCCATCGCCTCCCTCTGCTTCCTTTCTCCACTTATTTTGTGCTGCTACCCGACAACCTTTTTTTTTTTTTTTTTTTAATGAAAAGATTTAACTATTTTAATTTCCTTCTCTCCTGTCCCTCCTCCTCCATCCTTGCTTAATCCTTTCACTACGAGGACGGCTGGACCCTCCAACCATGCTGCCAACAGGCAATTTTTTATTTTCAACCAGAGAGAGAGAGAGAGAGAGAGAGAGAGAGAGAGAGAGAGAGTATAATTTTTCCATTTGTTTGAACCATTCGAGGTAGCATGAAATCAGAACCCAGGACCTAATGGTTCACCTTCTTTAGAGATTCCAGTCTGTCAGCAGAATGGTTGACACAACAGTAATTCCTTCAACAAAGAACACTACCACTGGCCGCCCAAGACAAAGCCACTCAGGGCAATAACCAAGCCTGACCAACACTTCCCACTGATTTGGCGGGAAAAGTAAGTCGTATTTTAGGCCATACTTTTTATGATGGTGGACTAACAATTTTGAATTATATTTTTAGCTAACAACCATGTATTCATCTTTTTTTTTTTCTAACACAAAACTAGGGGATATTTATCATTATTCATTATGATACAGTGTACGACCACAACCCATTCGAGTCACATAGGTCCACTCCTTCATTATAAAGAAATAGTTTTATAATTTATTCATCATGAGAGTTTTCTGCAACTAGAGAGTCCAGGGATGGTAGTAATAAATTTAAATGTCATGATAATAACGATGTCAGGTTTGAATGACTCCATTGTAGGTCCAGGAGGGCCCGAGGCGAGGCTGCCCTAGTCCAGATTCTCTCCTTCAGCCCCAGGACGTAAGTTTAATATATTCTTGTTATTGTTACTTGTTATTCAGGTTACCAAAGGCCTTTTGTAGATATTTACTATATATAATACGATTGTAAAGTCTATCATAAGGTGAAAGAAAATCGTGTGGAGAGATCAAGAAACAGTATAAAATCCGCCATGGGACTGAAGGGAGTTAGTGGCAGACCAGCCTCCGTCCCTGGCGGCGATAAGACGACAGAAAATATTGTCAACGTTACCTTAGATTTTGGTTGGTTTCCTACAGGTAAAACAACCTGCACTAAGCTAACCCAGCCTCGGTCCTCCTATCCCCCCAAAGCTGTGATAGACGATTGACAATGGAGTTAATATGACTATAAATCAAAGAATAGGCATCACTATAAGCTACAAGAGAGTTAGCAGGCAAAGGTTAGCCCATAAACTAACAGATATCGCCCTCACCACCACCACTACCACCATCATTATCATAATTATCAGCATTACCACCATCATTAGCCACTTTAGATCAAATCCATAACTATATTGCATCATCATAAGCTACACGAGAGGTAGGAGGCGAGGTGAAGTAAGGTGGAGCGGCCTGGCACGTGTCTAGAGTTTGACCCTAATATACGCGCCTCTCTCTCTCTCTCTATCTATCTATCTGTCTATCTGTGTGTGTGTGTGTGTGTGTGTGTGTGTGTGTGTGTGTGTGTGTGTGTGTGGTTATGTGTATTTGGATATATGTGTGTGTAGTTATGTGTGTTTGGATATGTGTGTGTGTGTGGTAATTGTAATAGTAGTTATTCCCTAGGCAGTCTGGCCGAACGACCGGGCTTTCGCTCAGACCTCTCAAGGAGTGTATGTTGTGTTGTTGGCGCAGGTGACTGTGTGCAATGAAGTCTTCCATAATGTGCTTAATAGTATGGGGTGCTGTGTTGCATCTTGGACAGGCATCAGCGAGGGAGCCATCCAGCCTCTTCTGATAAGTCAAGAGGGCTGGATGATGTCCACATCTCGGCCTGGCCAGTTGGACCCTGTTCTCACGAGGGAGGTAGGATTCAAAAGGGTGGATATCAGGAGGCTGTGCATGCAGCTGTGTGTGTGTGTGTGTGTGTGTGTGTGTGTGTGTGTGTGTGTGTGTGTGTGTGTGTGTGTGTGTGAAACTCGGGGAAATGCAAAGACAGATCGATAAGCAAACTGAAATCACCTCAAGACGGCAGTGTTTTTTGGGTGCGGTCGACCGACGAGATAGGGAGACCAAACCGGTGGTGCTGAAGGTGCCTCAGGAGGGAGCAATTCTGGAGGGCTCTACTACTGACGAACAGACGTTGAAGAAGATTTGGACTACAATAGATGAGGACTACAAGGTGTGCTCTCATCGTAGGCTGGGCAAACGAAATAACAATGATGACATAAAACGACCTATTCTTGTCACGATCGAGTCAAAGGACATCCATGACAGTGTGTTAAGCAAAGCAAAAAAGTTGAAAGAAGCAAGTGAGCAGTATGAGAGAATCTACATCAAGCGAGACGAGCATCCTAACGTTCGTAGGGAGTGGGGGATACTACGAGATGCTGAAAGAGGCGAGAAGCAGCGACCGGAAAACGTGGGATGTGTGATCCGCTTTGATCCCAGGGAGCGGAAACTATACAGAGACGATGTCGTGACTGATCAATGGAATCCTCAGCGTTTATAACTCAACCACAAGTTTGCAAATTAAGTATCCTATCCTGTCATGGATATTAATGGTGTAATTACTAAGCTTGAAAATCCAGGTTTGCACTCTATGTTAATGAAATATGACATAATAGGATTAAATGAAGTGAAGACGGTGTGCAGAATTTCGTTGCCAGGTTATACAACGTATCGAAGCAGTGGTGAGGTGGTACCATCATACAAAAAAAATATCCTTACTCCCGTGAACGCAAGACTCCACAATGATTCGAGCGATTCGAGCAGTGTCGAGATGTTGGCAATTCTGGCTGTCTGAAACGCCACGAAAGGTGCGGTACTTCATATCGTAAATCGAGTCTTGAGTCGTGGATTACAGATATCTGATACCGAGTCGACGTTAGCTAATCTTGAATTTTATGGTCATACAGCATGGAAATCTCACGGGAAACGCGTGGTGCTATCGTTGCTCTGCACATTAAAGGGCATTCCAATGAAGAAATCGTTCGACACATAGGTGTATCGGAGCCAACTGTGGAGGTATGGGTGAGGAGATATCTGGCGACTGGCAACACAGTCAACCATCCAAGGATCGGCCGATCTAGGTGCACAACACCGGGAGAAGATGAGGTAAGAATTACTGCAATATGGGGAATAAATAATGGAGATGAGGCCATACTTCCATATATGTAGACACATTTGTCTATCTATCCATGTATCTAATTATATATCATTAGATGGATATATATTATATATATATATCCACTCACTTGATGCAGTGCTGCTCTCGGATATCTGCCCTTTTCTTTCCTCCATCCTTCTTTCCTTCGATACTCTTCTGTCTTTCTTTCCTTCAGTCTTTCCAAGTCTTTCTGCCTACGGGTGACTTTACACTCCCTCTTATGTCTTTCATTCCTTCGTTCTTTCCTCTTCCTTCTGTCTGTGTGTGACTCTGCACTGAGTGACAAGCATAATGGTTTCCTGCACACCAGGAAACCATTTACTATGCTGGGTGGTAACTATATAACCAAATTTTTGGCGCCTGGTGGTTGAGTGGGTCATTATTGTGCTCCAATCGGATTGAGCAGGTGAAGGTTTGTATCCAAGGGATGGTTGAGGTTTATTGCCCACGTAATGCCACTCAGGGATGAGTGAAGTTGGTCACTCTCATCTTAAATATCAGGACCAACTGCCTAGCCCCGGGCTCCTACGCTCCTCATGGGGAAACGTAAGATTGGATGATGGATGGATGGATATTTATATATATATGTGTGAGTATATATGTATATATACGCACTTCTTTCAGGCAATACCCGAGGCCAGTGAACAGGATCATTTTAGAACAGCACCAAATATAAGAAATGAGCTTCAGCTGCAGTGCACTTAGGAAACAACACGCAACAGGCTCCGAGAAATTGGACTGCATGCAAGGCGACCAGCTACAAAGCCGCATTTAACTGAGAGACATATGTAAGGAAGGGTGGCTAATGCTCTGCAATATTGTGACAAGGGTGTGGCATTCTGGGACAATGTTGTGTTTTGCGATGAGAAGACGTTTTGCAGTGCAGGTCATGGTCCTTCACATATCTGGCGTCCTATAAACACAAGGTGTGTTTTAGTTTGTCTGACTCTATATGATTTTTTCTCTCAGCCGTATTGGGATCTGCATTTGTTTTTCTTTTTCCGTCCATGAACTACAGTCAATGCAGTAATGTCTAATTATCCATTGGTCTGTCTTAGGTGTGGGACAGACAACGCGGTCGACAGCAGGAGAAGTGGCCGTGCTTGCGCCGGGTTATTTGGATTGATACATGCAGGGGACGTTGAGGAGCTGGTTGATGTTGGACCTGCCAGATTTACTGGCTCAAACTATATCGAAATCCTGGAGGAAGTTTTGCTACCTTCAGTTAGGGCAATGCTTTTTCCTGAGCCAGAATCATTATACCTCCTGCATAACAGCCCCATTCATACATCTCGGACTGTGACACGGTGGCTTCAGGAACACCCAGGGATCAGGGTGTTGCCATATCAAGCCAGATCCCAAGACCTGAACCCCATAGAGAACGTGTGGGGAGCCATGATGAGTAAAATGCCTTGTATGGACTACCCGCCCAGAGAGGGTGGTGTGGTCACAGCTGCTCTTCAGGCGTGGGAAGGACTAAGAGATGTGGCAGGCCAACAGCTGATTTCTGATCTGGTATCAGCTATGCCTCGAAGCCTTGACGCTATCCTCACAGCAGGCGGTGCTAACACAAAGTATTAAATAAAGACATTATCCTACTTGAATTTCATTTACCGGAATTCTGAGATGACTAGAAATAGATAACTGGGGCTCCCACTTTCAAGTTCATTGATTTCAATTACCTGCAATAAAAGGAAACATATCTTACCTCTCTCTCTCTCTCTCTCTCTCTCTCCGACCAGAGGGCCGGACATAAACAAATCATTGCTGTGTCCGGCTCATATTCCTGTTTTTTCCACTAGTCCTTGCCTTCAAACACCCTTCTGTCGTTGCAGGGAGCAACATAAAGGTCTAGTGCTTACTTCACCGTTGGTTGTGTTTTTCTGGTGTTTGAACTTAGCCTGTAGTTTGGGGGGAAAATTCAGTACGGGAGACGGGGCCACCCTGGTCGGGTTTTCTCATCTTTGCGCATGAGCAGTACGACCTGTGTAACATCATGGACAAGTCACTCCACTTCCCCTGCTATCATTGGTCTGTTTTGTCGTGCTGGTGAAGCTGACGCCTCGCTCACCCTGTGCAGCATGGAGTACTCGGGCCCTGCCACCCTCAAGGACCTTGAAGCTGACCTGGAGCAGAGTGACGAGGATGAAATGACTCAGAGTGACTGGCCACAGCTACCACAAAGTAGTACCAATGTCTCGCTAGCTGGGAAAGTAGCTACGGAAACAGCATTATCTGTACTTGCCTCACCTCACCTCGTTGGCCAGTCATCTTCCTCTGCCAAGTGCCCCGTGCATAACATCTAGGACAGCAACAGTGAGCCTTCATCCCCTGTTACCAAAGCCTTCAAGAGGCAGGAGACTTTTGATCCTCTGCAGATGGCAACCGCCCTTGTATAAAACACTCCTCGCCTCCCGCAGCTTGTTCAATCCCCCCAAGTTTCGCTGTTGCTTCCTGCCTTGATGTCTCCAGCGTTCACGCCCAAGGCTGACAACCTCAAGCTCTTATTCAAAGACAACCCAACTGTGGACATCAAACTTCGATGGTTGTCTGGTCAATTGTGCTTTTCACCTTGACCGCACCCAAGTGAAGGTTAAGATGTCTGCAAACGGTTCCCATTTTGTCTATATCCCCAGATGTCGCAGGGACATCGTAGAAAGCATAACTAAAGGAGAGTTCCTATCCCTTTCTTTGGAAATTCAAGACCCACCTGAGAGGCCCCGTAAGTTTATTACTTACCTCCTTACACGTTATCCCGTCTGCACTGATCCCAACTTGGCCAAGGAGCTGCCAGGTATCTACTCAGCCCGACATTTGCACCAGAATGGCACTCCAATCACCTGGCTGGTAGTCACCTGGAACCTTCCTCACCCACCACCACCAACTGTCACCTTCAGCTACCTTCCCTTCCTCCCATTTTGTAAGTTTCGCAAGATGAAGGACGAGCAACAGTGGTGCTTTCAATGCTGGGACGTTGGTCACATCTCCCGGTTTTGCTCTGCCCCAGAATGGTGTGCATGGTTCTCTGGCCAACACGACTCTCTGATGTGTCCTCACCGACTCCCTCCACCTGCTTCTGATACAGCCTCGATGCAACCCAACCCGCCATCTCCAGATACTTTGCACTGGATATGTCCCCGATGTCATCAAGAAGGGGTTAACATTTGGCATGGCTGCACTAGACGCTCAGCTAACCATGCTACCGTTGCTAAGGGTGGGGCTCCACTAGCATCACCACCACCACCACTCCGCACTGCCACTCCCCCTGCCTCCACTGTCGGTTTGGACTCAGCTGCAGCCACTGAACTTCCCGATGCTGTTGCCACTCTCAAGACTCGGATTAGCTCACTTAAGGCACATTTTGATACAGTAGAAGCCTGCATTGATGGCTTGGTTAGCAAGCAAGCCACACTTGAGACAACATTCATTTCACTGGTTGAATCACAACAAGTCATCATTACGACTGTCACCACCCTCACGGAGAAGCTGACTCCATTGTTACTTCCATTTGACGACTGAATGCTCCCCCCAGGGAATCTTCCCCTCGTGGCACGCCGCGTAACACTTCTCATGCCACCACCACTTCCTCATGTGGCCCTCGCCAACGTCATGGCAAAGTTCTGTAACATGGCACAACTGCATGTCATCTCTTCGAATGCCAGTGGTGTTACTAACCGGTCTAAACTTACTGCACTCAAAGGATATCATTTTCATTCAGGAATCCTTTGTTGGTCGTGCACTACTCGGGGTAGAAGCACCCATTCTCAGTGGTTATGTTTCTTATGTCCATCGAGTTAGGAATGAACTTATCACGTATGTCCACTCCTCCATCCTGCACCGTTTCCTCCAAAGCTCTGTAGACGATAAGACAACCTTCCAGCTTCTTGAGGTCACCAGTGGAAGTGGCACAGTTCGGACGTGCAACGTGTACTCTGCGCCAGACATGTTGAATACAGCTGCTCTCCCAGCTCCCACCATCCATTGCATGATATTCTTGGGGGATTATAATGCCTGAAACTCTGCTTTGGGGGTCCTTTCTGCCACCGTTAACCTTAATGGGACTAAACTTCTTGAGTATGTTCATCATAATCACCTCACCCGCTAGGACACCGGTGGGGCCACAGACTCTGGAGGAGGCACACTAGATCACGTCCTTACATCCAGCCTCGTGGCATCCTGGGTCAGGTGTTCATCTATCCCTGTGGTCTTCTCTGATCACATTGCTCTCGGCCTTCATTATTCCCTCCTTCCTACACCTTCTCCTGTACACAGATGCATTTGCATTGCAATACCACCCAAGTACTGCCCTACATACATCTCCCATATGACTAATCTTCTTCCCACATTCAACATTCATTAACCCAAAAAGTTGTATTCATCACTTGTCAGCTCTATGCATGACTTCTACACCCATTATGTCAGCAGGCCACACATTATGCACCATCATGATACCCACACCTGGACACTGGATAATTGCATCACTCAGGCAAAGAGGAAGGCAGTGGAAGACGGTTTTGTCTTTCAAAGACGACCCTCCCCTGAGAGTCTCCGTCAGTATCGATTGTCGAGGGATGATCTATTTGCTCTCCAGCACTGCGTTTATACCGATTCGTGGGATAAACTTACCGATAGCATCAACTATCAAACAACTGTTGGTTCCATGTGGTGCCTTATCAACAAGGTTGTCAAAAAGAAGCCCCCTAGTGTCCTCCACCACAGTCCAGCACAGTACACACAGGATCTTGTAGATGGCTGGTCTGCACAGTCACTGGCTTGCCCCCTTCCCGCACACATACAATACATGCTATCCACTCAGAAACACTTTCGTGCACTCCGACTCACCGCCTCTTTACTTAGGACTGACGATGATGATGGTGTGGCTAGAACTGATGATGAATTGCAACAGGCCCTCACCAGGGGTAGGGTAATGGCTCCAGGTGATGATGGCATCACTTTTTCTGTCCTCCGTGTCCTCCTGAAAGTTCCTGGTAATTCCCTTCTCCAGCTGTTCAACCTTTGCATCCGTCTGGGATACGTGGCACAAGCTTGGACTCGCAGTACAATCGTGCCTATTCCTAAACCTGGCACTGATAAATTCTGACCTGTTTCCCTCACCTTATACTTCAGAAAAGTACTGAAACGCATCCTTCTCACAAGACTCTTGTTTAGGCTGCAGGACAAGCTCTTGCCCCGACTGTATGGCTTTTTACCACAGCGAGAGACACATCATTGCCTCATAGAGTTATACACCCTCCTATCCCCCACCAGTGTAGTGGCCTCCATTGAATTAAAGAGTGCATCTGATGTAGCCAACAGAGACATCATCCTTGACCAGCTAGTGGATTTTGGAGTTAAGGGAAACCTGCTGCGATGGATACTTGGTTACCTATCTAATAGGTCTTCTCGTGTTCTTTTTAAGGGTGCATACAGCACTGCTAAGGATTTCGAGCTTGGTAGTCCACGAAGTGGTGTCCTTAGTCCTTTTCTGTTTAATATCCTTATAGACTACATCGTCTACTCACCTTCCTTCTTGACATCCCTGGAACCATGATTTCTTGCTACGCTGATGACATCTGCACTCACTCAAATTCCCCAGCATATCTGCAACATTTCCTTCACTTGTTTCATGAGTCAGTTTCCAAATGTGGTCTCATTATCTCTCCAGAAATGGGTAGAATCTTCACTTCGCGTCCAGCAAGAACACTGCCTGTAGCCCCCGTTGGGGATTGTATTATCCCTCTGTGCACACAGTACCTTTATCTGGGGGTGCCTGTACGGATTTCTCCTTCCATTCCTGCAAGACAACAAGTACATCTGATTATTCAGGATCTGCTGACCCTGCTACAGCGGTGCCTAAAACCTCTCAAGTGGCTCGCTAATTATGCTGCTGGGGTGTCTATTCCTGTAGCATGAACCATATACATAGCATTCATTTGATCAGTTGTTGATTATCTCTCCCCTGCTCTTTGTCAGCGTTCCAGAACAGCCTTACAACCTCTTGAGAAGTTCCAAAACGCAGTAATGAGACTCATCCTGGGCTGCCCTGGCTCAACCAGAATTGTCAACATGCAATTTGAACTCAACTTCCACCACTTGTTGAGAGAATATACTTTGTGGCTCCATACTTCAGCGTTAAGTGCCTGCACTATCCTCACCTTTCTCCCCACCACTCTCACATCATTCGGACTTTCCTTGATCCCACTGCACCGAGGCCTCTGCTTTGTAGTAGTGGCTGCACACTAGTTAATACTCTTTGTTTAAACGTCCAACTACTAAACATCAACGTACTGGTGCTTGCTGAGGAGGTGGACTATGACATTCCACCTTGGCAGACTCCTGTGCCAGCTATCTCATACATTCCGGCCTCCAAGACTGACCTGCCTCAGCTTCAGAAACAGCTAGCTTTGGAGACCATCGCCAGGCTGTCATCTTCCCTCCCTTCGGCTCACCATACCTACACTGATGGCTCCCTGCAGGAGGATGGCAGTGCTGGCTGTGCTGTATTTTCCCCAAGTCTGGACCCACCTCAAGTGGGCTGGTTGGGCCATCGACTTCCAACCTCGTTGACCTCTACATATTGCGAACTACATGGACTCCTGGATGCAGTTACTCTATTAATATGGATGAACAACAGCGGCTTGATCAGCTGTGACTCACAGCCGGCCCTCCATGCCCTCTCCTCTCCCAGGCCTGCATATCAACACCTCGTTATGCAGATACTCCGTCAGTTAGCCACTGTCCGCCGAAGTTCGCTGGTGGTGCACTTTCTGTGGATTCCCTCTCATTTTGGTCTCACAGCCAACAACACCACTGACCTCCTTGCAAGAACTGCCTGTGGACTGGATCTGCCCGCTGTGGATGCTACCAATGCGTCCCCCATTTGCTACAAGCAGATAATAAACAGAGCAACCCGCTCCCTTATTCTCCACCATAGAAAAGCTGAGAGGGCTCACAGTGCGTCCATCCAACATTATGACCACTTTCTCTCTCGTCCCCATAGATATTGTCACAGTGGTCTTATGGTTCATTGACAAAACGTGGTGTGTGCCCACCTCAGACTGGGTTACCAACCTGTGTGGCATGTGGCTGGGTTGGGCAATGCACCTCATTTCTCCTCCTGTAAGTTGTGTGACGCACCCAATGCCAACCTCCTTGACCATTATTGCCTGCAATGTCCACTTGTCTTTGATTTAATACCACACGGACTCGCATTTGTCGACACTTGTAAACATTTGTTGGAAGATGATAACCTAGTTGTTATTCTCATGCGTCATCCACACTTTGGTGGGTGTTAATTTGTTATAGTTTGACAGCTTGTCCTGCGTGGCACGAGTTCCCCTGTGCTCACCTCACATATGGCCGCGTGGCACTGTACTAGGTTTGTCGCCTTCGGGCATAATAATTTAATCAGATCAATCTTACCTCCATCCCTCTGTTGGTTAGTCTTTCGTTCTGCTCTAAATACTTCTGTGTCGTACTCATACATCCCATGCATCGTAAGATCACGAATACTCTCATTTTCACATTTTGTATCAGTTGTATTCTCTTAATTTATTTCACAAAGGCAAAATAAGTCAATAAATGGCAAAACTGAATAAATTAAGTAGAGCAATAATTCGTTTAGAGTATACCAACGAACCCCACGCTCACACAATATTTTCCAAATATCGTCATCCGTTGTCTCAATATGACTCGCTTCGCTTTTGTAAGGATACTTTTTTTGTATGACTGTACAATTCTGCTCATTAAGAATGTTCTATATTCACAAGTTTCGCATGTTAACTCGAGTGTAGAAGATCAAGCATGGCTTCAGTTAAAATGCATTCCTGATGTATTATTTGGATTTTGTTACATTTCACCAGTAGATTCGGCTTATTTTAAGCCGGAACTACTGAGTGCAATTCAGTAGAAAATGGAAGTATCCGGTATGAGAAATGGCTATATTATTATGGGAGACATGATTAGTAGGTTCGGTGATCTGCTTCGGGAGTTACCGAAAAATGTAAATACTGAGAATTATAGTGACTACACGTATCCTTGTAAACCAGACCCAATTAATTGTTTCTCTGATAATGCCTACATTTTGAGTATTATTTGTTCCAACGCTGATTTGATTGTTGTGAACAATTTGCAAGTTGCTGGAAAACATTTTAAACGTAATGTAATATTTTGTGGAGGACAGGGACTTTGATGCATGGTCGTGGGGAGAGCAGACGTGTCTTCTTCTGAGCTCTCATCTAGCTTTCAGGGCTGCCTCACTGGCGTTAGTTTTGTACATAGCACGAATAAAAGTTAGGTTAGCTAGTCCTAATTATTCCTCCCAGCCCCTTAGATATATAGTAGGTGTCTATATCTGTTTCCTGAGATTGCCTTTGCTTACTCGTCTCTGTGGTGTACCCCTCACTGATCGCTCTGGGTTGTGAGTAACACACAGGCACGTCCTGCCGAGAGTGGTTTGAGAGGGTAATCTCAGATTAGGTATGTCTTCCCCGGGTGCTCTGTCCCTTGCTTGTTTTTCTCTTTCTTCTCACTTCCCCCATGAGGGGGAAGTGGTTACTATGGCGGACGCCCCTGCTGCCTCCCCCCCCCCCTTCAGGGGAGGAGGTGGTCCTGTTGACAATAGTTTTGACATGACTGACCGCCCCCAAACTGACAGACGCCAGACTCGATCCCCACTTGACATTCCTATAGCGAATGCAACCTACGTGACAATTCGTGCTCTCGGTTCCACTCCCCTGTCCAGTCTCAGTCCCTTCCTTATCAAGAAGGTGGACAACTGTGCGGGAGAGGTGGAACAGTTAAAAAAACTTGCTAACAGAGATCTCCTGGTCAAAACTTTTAACTCATCACAGATGAAAGATTTGCTGAAACTGCGTTATTTCCACTGTTACGATGTCGAACCGAAAATCCAGTCTCCATGAATTCTTGCAAGGGTGTTGTCACTTGCAGGGATCTCATGGTGATGAGCGAGAACGAAATCGTCCATGAATTGGCGCAGCAAGATGTAATATATGCTAAATTCATTACTCGTTACTCAGAAGGCACAAGGACGATGGCAGCAACTATTATCTTGACGTTTGGCAAAGTTTCACTTCCTAGTTATGTCAAAGTTGTTTACGAAATCATTTACGTTCAGCCGTACATCCCTAACCCTCTGCGTTCTTGAAATGCCAGCTGTATGGGCATAGTAACAAGACTTGTCGGGCTTCCCAGCCAGTGTGCGGCTAGCGTGCAAGCCAGGGTCATGATGCGGAACGTTGCACATCTGAGATAGTGTGTTGCTTTCACTGCAAGGGTCCTCACTCCACTTCCTCGAGGGATTGTCCCAAGTGGAAGGAGGAGGAGGCCTGCAAGGTGAAGGCAACCGAGGGTATTTCCTACTACGAAGCTAGGAAAAAGGTGAAGGAGTTGCATGCAACTCCCACGCTGAATAGGTCCTATGCTTCGGCGGTAATGTCCCGTCCTGTGATGTGCTCTGTCGAGACGCAAACTGACCTTGTCCTTCTCCCTCCTGCCACTCACTGTCCCTCTCCATCTCCATCTCAGCCTCCTATCCACTCCAACTCTCTCACTGACATCCCTAAAGCTTCAACATATTCTCAGGCTGCTGCTGCATCTCCAGCAGTACGGCCTAAACCGAAGTCTGACAAGCCTATTAAGAGTAACATGACCACCCTCACAAAACAGTCACTTCCTCATGTTCTTCCAGCTTCCACTCCAGTGAGGGAGAGAAAGGGTAGCTCTTCCTCGGTGGAGTCTGGGAGCCTAGTTATTGATGATAATATGGAGGTTTTCGTCAACAAGCACCGGGATAGGTCTCCTGGCAGTCACTCACCTGCTAGCGGGCGGCACAAAAAGACTAAGCACACTGGCCCCCAATGTAAATCTTAAACCGTCGCATTCACTATATTACAATGGAATTGTAGGGGTCTTGGAAATAAACTATATAATATAGCAAACTTGCTTTCAATACACAGGTCAGACGGTATTTGTTTACAGGAGATGCTCTCGGTGGATCACCCTGATCCTCCACAGTTAAAACACTACCACTCGTATAGAAGATATGAAGGTCACGGAGTTGCCATATACACACACAAATCACACTCGCAAATGGAATTGATTCTAAATTCTTGTCTGGAACCAGTCACGTGCAGAGTAAAATTTAATAACACGTATCTGTCTATTTGATCTCTGTACTGTCATCCACATGGCCCCATTGATAGTGATGCTTTAAATTCACTACTTGAACATCTGCTTGGGAAGAAGTTAGTGTTGGGCGATTTTAATGGCCATCACTATCAATGGGGTAGCTTGAGGATCGATGGTCGTGGGGAGCAAGTAGCCGACCTAATACTACAGTCCAACCTCTGTCTTCTGAACGATGGTAGAGCGACTCATGTAGATGATCGTACTGGTACTTTTTCAGCCATTGACTTATCTCTGGCCTCCCCTGGTATACATCAAGATTTCTCGTGGGACCCTTATGACGACTCCTTGGGAAGTGATCATTTACCCATCTGTCTTTCTTATACACGCGACATTGTTTCGGACCCTCCACCCACAAAATTTAACTATAAGAAAGCAGACTGAGGATCCTTCTCATGGATCGCCAATTTAGATATATCTGGGGAGACCATAGATGTTAAGGTGGAAAATCTAACCAATTCCATGATACACACGGCTGAGACTGCTGTTCCCAAGAGTTCTACAGTTCATGCGAAGCATAGAGCACATTGGTGGATGCCGGATTGCCGACAAGCATTAAAGAAACGCAATAGGAGATACAGGATTTTTGATAGTCAGCCTACTGAGGAAAATTTCATTGCATACAAACAGACACGGGCTGAGACAAGGAGATTAATAAGAAGGACCAAACGTGCCTCCTGGCGGGCTCGTACTACACCATTAAGACAGTAAAGTCTGGTCCACTATAAGAATATTTAATGATGAAGGCCCATACTTCCCTGTGACAACCCTGCAGGTGAACAACACCATCTATGACGATCCCGTGGACGTTGCTAACATCCTCGCCAGGAGTTTTTCTCATGTAAGTAGCACAGCCAATTATGACCAGCATTTCCAACATCATAAACGCACGGCTGAGCTACAGATAATAGACTTTGCCACAGAAGACGTAGACTTTCCATACAACCAAAAGTTTATGCTAGATGAACTGCTCCTTGCCCTTAAATCCTGTAAAGACACCAGCCCTGGACCAGACACCATCACGTACGTATGATCCAGCATCTTAATCAGGACAACCTGATTAAGATGTTAGCATTGTACAATGAGATTTGGGCGTCTCGAACATTCCCAAACTCATGGCATTTTGCACACGTCATACCGATACCCAAAGAGGCTGGTCGTCTTATGAATCCCACTTCATTTCGTCCTATTGTGTTGCCTTCTTGTCTATGTAAGGTCATGGAACGAATGGTTAATAATAGGCTTGTTTTTGTTTTAGGGTCGAAGAATTTGTTAAATGATCAACAATGTGGCTTCTGTAAATACAGAAGTTCACTAGATCATTTAATGAATTTGGAGCATTGTATTTCAGAGGCCTTTTCCAATAAAGAATTCATGATAGGGGTGTTCTTGGACATCCATAAAGCCTATGACATGACATAGCAACACGGTATACTGATGAAGCTCTATGCTTATGGTTTAAGAGGAAATTTGCCTATTTTTATTTCAAATTTCTTAAGTGACAGGACTTTCTGTCAAATTGCCCCGTAACGTAACATCAGATATATTTATCCAGGAAAACAGGGTGCCGCAGGGAAGTGTGCTCAGTCCCGTTGTATTTAGCATTATGATCAATGATGTTCTGTCATCAGCTCCCATCCCGAGGAATCTTAAATATTCGCTCTACGCTGACAATTGTGCAATATGGCACTCTTCCCATAATGCACAATTTTCGGCTGGGAAGATTCAAGCAGCACTTGACTCCGTCCACCAATGGGCCTTGAGGTGGGGATTTAAGTCGTCCGTTCCTAAGTGTGCCGCTGTAGTCTTCACTAATCGTAACGTACCTAATATGTGCTTAACTTTGGATAATCACGCAGTACCTTTTCAAAATTCTGTAAAGTTTTTGGGAATACATTTTGATCGTCGTTTGAATGTCAAAATTCATGTTAATAATTTGCTTGCTCGTTGTGATAAACCATTAAATGTCCTCAAGTACCTAACAGGTACTACAAGGGGTGCCGACAGATGATCTTTATTAATGGTGTTTAAGTCCCTTATTCGATCGAAGCTAGACTACGGCGCACAGGTGTATGGCTTGGCATCCAAGGCCACCCTGAAAGGATTGGATGTATTGCAAAATAAATGTTTGTTAATGTGTCTTGGATCCGTCCAGTGTATCCATGTAGCTTGTATGGAAGTGGAGGCAAATGTGTCTCCCCTCCGTATTCGCCGTGACCACCTGGCCTTATCCTATGGCATACGAACTTCAAGGAAAAGTAATATCGGCAATGTGGCCTGTACCCCCCTGCGTCAATACCACCATCTTATGCGGAGGATGCGTCGGCCACTTGCCATTCGCATCCACTTACTGACCCAGGAGCTTGGTGTGGACCTCAGTGACTGTGACAAGTTGGTGACTAAAAATATAGCGCCTTGGGAGCCACCTGGCTTCACTGATGATATCTCATGGCTCCCAGCACCAAACACCAAGGCGCCGGAGGCGGAGGTCCACCACTTGTTTCGTAACATCATCGTTCGTCACTTGGGGTCCCACCAATTGTACACTGACGGCTCCAAGTCGAGTGAATGTG
Source organism: Coenobita brevimanus (assembly GCF_032717465.1). NCBI lineage: Eukaryota > Metazoa > Arthropoda > Malacostraca > Decapoda > Coenobitidae > Coenobita > Coenobita brevimanus. The sequence continues at coordinate 7,377,574 of NC_137061.1, read as the reverse complement.
CGGGTACTAGTGTGTGGTCGACTGAATGTGCACTCAGGTATCGTTTGCCGACTCATCTGTGTCTACCTCCGAACTTTTTGCTATTGACAAAGCCATAGACTATGCTCTCACTTCTCGGCATGACTCATTTGTCATATTTGCAGATTCAAAATCAGCCCTTCAGGTAATCGCTTCTAGTACTATGGACTCTAATGAGATCCAGGGCCACATTATTAATAAACTGCATTCGTGCGAGAAGTCCTTCACCCTGATCTGGGTGCCCGGTCATTGTCGTATCTACGGCAATGAGCAGGCTGACTTACTTGCAAAGTCGGCTGTAGAGCTCGAGGAGACTTGGGACGTTCCTCTTGATCTACGGTCGAGTCTCTCTCTAGGAAAGAAATCAATAAATCTTCTGTGGCAAGGTCAGTGGACCAGGCTTAATATTTCAACTTGTAAGCCGTACTTGGGCAACTGGGATACTGCCAACCGTTCCTGTCACCTTGAGGAAAAAGTATTGGCAAGATTACGGCTTAATGCCACCGTTTTAACCCATATGAAACCGTATATGGAAAGACGCTTCCCACCGCACTGTGACAACTGTGATGCGGTGTTATCTATCAGTCATATCATCCTGCTTTGTCGGCGATTTAATCGTGAACGTGCTTCACTTATACATTACTGCGTCGCAGCAGACGTCCCCTTCATCCTTTCCACCATCCTGGGTGATGGAGACATTGTTATAACTGATAAATTGATGGCTTTCTTGAGAGAGACTGGATTGATTAGAGTAATGTGACTTTTTTACTGTATGGTTATGGTTTTTATCGACTGTAAATATGTATATATTGTACTATTAATTAGGGTTGATAGTTGACATATATGAAATAGTTCCTCCTCCCACTGATCTGTTTCTAATATTGATGTCCCCTACATTAAACCCCGTTCCTCGACTGACAGTCACCAGCTGATGAGTGCAAGTGTGGAATAAAGAAAGGTATTGGGGTTGCAGTCGATGGTGGTCTGTTGGGCTAGGTACCTCACTTTTTGTACATATTATGTAAATACATCATACCATCTTGTTTAAGTTGTTCTAATTAGGGCCGACAGCTGACGTATATGAAATATTCCTGACTTGTCTGGTTCTCTTTCATATATTGATGTCCTCTGTATTAGATTGTGCCTTGACTGACAGTCACCAGGTGATGAGTGCAGGTAGCCTATGTAATGTAGAAAGGCATTACATATCTGCAGTCGATGGTGCTTTCTTGGTCGAGGTAGTTTTACCATTAGTGTCGGTTTAGTTATTTGTCTCTTTAGGATTTAGTATAGGTTAGCGATTTGTCTGTTAGGTGATTAGATTTAGGGTCCTTAGATTAGGCATTGTTGTTTATAATGTTAGGGCAAAAAATATAAAAATATAAAAATCGTAATAAATAAAAATACAAAAAAAAATAAAATAAAATAAAAATTATTACATACCCGGTATATATATATACAGTCAACAAGATTTCCACCTGGACCACCTAGTCTAGGGATATAGCTAACGTGGCAACAGCGCCTGTGTGTGTGAGTGTAATTCACCGGGTCGGTCAGGATCACTTGATGGTCGTGATGGTCAGCTTTTACCCTCCCGGAAGGGAGCTGAGAGCTCATATAGTCCGATCTAAGGGCAAGGCTGTGACCTTCACACACGCACACACCCGTCCCCTTGCTCAAGGGGGAGTGTAACCACCCACTTCGTCAGTGAAACTTTTCGCAACCTGAGCGAGGCGCGAACTCCCGTCCACCAGTTGGCAAGCGGGAACGTTACCACTGCACCAGCGAGCGGTGTGTGTGTGTGTGTACATGCCCAAGAATTTTTCGAATCGCCGAACATTTTATGTGGTCATTGGCTTATGCTGTGATATTGGCTAATAAATATTGTGTGATTGGGATAATGAGCTGTGCACTATGCTATTTGTAAAGTCTGATATATTTAAAATAATTCTTCTCTTATCTTGTAGCTTGACCCACGAAACAGGTTGAGCTGTGGTTCAGAAACAGTGAGCAAGTTCACCCTCACACGGCGCGATGTAGAGGGAAGGGAAAAGTATGGAAGTGAGCCGAAACTTGGCAGGTGAAGGGAAGGGGGATGAAGTGGCGTCACGTCGTTTACTCTATGCATTCTTTGCCATTACAGTACAATTATTAAGGCATCATTGATATCCTGTATCCCAAATAATAATAAACGTATTTGTTTCTTATTATTCATTATTATTGACAAATGATTACACTCTCTAAATTACACCAAACATAGGATACCCCGTCTCTCGTTAACGGTCAATATGCAGCCTGCTCCAGCACCTCGACTATCTCTCTCTCTCTCTCTCTCTTTCTCTCTCTCTCTCTCTCTCTCTCTCTCTCTCTCTCTCAACTCGTCAGCTGCCTATCAGTAGACACACACACATTATCAGTTTGTCCTAATGAGCAATGGCGTTGCATATGATACGTTTACCTAGAATTTAATACTGTGTCAAAATACAAGTGCAGTATATTACCAGCACACCTTACGCATTACGTTCCCCAATAACAATACTTATGTGCATAGCCTACCTTTTAGTAACAGTCATAGGGTAGCCATACCCACAGTGATGTTTTAGTAAATGTTTTAGGTAATCATGTGTTCAGGGGCGGATACCATTTAGAGGGGAGGTGGCCACTGAAACCCCCAATCTCGATAGCTACTCTGGTGCGTTATAGTGTCACTGTAGAGGTTCCTGTTTCTCCAGCTATGTCATTTATTAAAATTAACATACTGATGGACAACTATTTCTTTTGAAAAATACAAACAGCATATTATGAACTCTCAAAATATATTATGGAGCATATTGTGGGAGCGTTGCAGCTCTCATGCACCAGTCCTAGTTCTGGTCCATTTGTTTCTGTATTACCAGCCTGACAGTGTGGTGTTAACGAACATGATATTAATGTTACAACTCCTTATACTTATTTTCATTTGGAACAACAGAATTCATAAAAGGATTTCATTCAGTACACAGAATGTCAAATACAATGCGTGTGTGTGTGTGTGTGTGTGTGTGTGTGATAAAAAGTATGGTGTGGGTGTGGGGAGTGTAGTAAGTATGTGATGTGGGTGTGTCATAATGGTAATATGGCTGTGTGTATACGTGGCTAAAGACGTCCACGACTGATATACGTAATCTGTGACTTTCGCACTTGATGAATTTGATGACACACACCTCAGTAGTAATTAGGTTCTATTTATAAGTTTGTAGCATATTACACAATTATATATGATTATGTTTTCGAGGTGGAACCTGAAATATCGTATAAAGACAAACATTGAAATATTAGAAAAATGCATTATGAGTGGCATAATACATGAATAACAATATATCAGGAAGAAATATTAACGTATTATAACATCCCTCTCTTTGACAGAGAGAGAGAGAGAGAGAGAGAGAGAGAGAGAGAGAGAGAGAGAGAGAGAGAGAGAGAGAGAATTGTTTGGAGAGTGTGGAAGAACAGTAGCTAGATAAAGGCCAGAGAACAGAGCTGCGTTGATAGCATGCATAACACTTCTCTTTATGACTGTTACCAGGTATTTTGTATTCATAAAATTTAATGATGGAGAAGAGATTTCTGGAGGCGATAATACACAAATACATATGTAAAAATTTACTGATGAATATGTATAACATAAAATACTTTTATACTGTATCACTAAACAATTTTAATATTAAACATTTGCAGATCAATTGATATTCATAGTAATAGTGCGTCTAGATGAACGTATATTACCAACACTGGCACCACTGTTATTAAGCCTTACAATCCCCATAAAACATACCATGGAAATAGGGCATAATGAACAATAACATGAAAAATTGCGGCTTTTCCCGAAACGTCAAAGATATTAGAAACAAAACTATCTGAACGATCTGCTAATATTCTATTCACGTGCAGATATGACCGTAAGACCATCTACGAGGAGGACAGAAGTGGACACGTCACCGTCAATGTCTGGGGATGGGTGTGCATCCACGGCACGGATGACGTCACCAGGATAGAGGGGAGGTTCACTGCTGAAAAATTCAGTGAAATTTTGCAGGATTTTTTCCTCCCCTCAGTTCAGGAGCGGAACTATCCGTTTCCTCTGTGACCCTATAATTTTTGTTCAGGACTGCTGCCCCATCCACACGGCGGAAAGAGACTCGGAATGGTTTAGAGGTCGACAGAACCTGCAGCTGCTCAACTGGCCCTGTAAGGGAGCAGACATGAACTCCATCGAAAATTTAGGGGGAAAATGGTTAACTGTTGGGAGCCTGAGAGTGAACGAACACCAGACGAACTACTGGCCCACATCCATACTCACATCACAAACCAGCAGCAGCTCATACGAAACCCATGTCGCCTCTATGCCAAAAAGACTGGAAGGTGATCGAGAAGGAAGGTGGGTGGTCTTCCTACTAATATATGGGTTCCATACAAATCTGATGTATTTTGATTACCCGCTGATTATATTGGATATTACTCCATACAATATAAGAGCCTAACAATGACTTTAATAGCTTAATATAACTTATATGAGAATATAACTGTTACAACACTATATTACTGTATATATTTTGCTCACTGACATGATTTATATCGGGGGTACTTATACAGGAATTAGGCAAGTTCATGTGGATTTCGTAACGCAACTTTCCAGTTACAAAGGCAGGTTTTTTTTCCATTAAAATATGATGCTTCCTTGACTGGCACAATGACAAATCTAGACATCTCCCCAACTCGCTAGATATCTTGCCATCTGCTGACATGCCTAAGTGCTGTTTCCCAATCGTGATAAAGATTTAATGAAACTGCTGAGGAATAAGCTGGTCAGTGTGTGATCAATGACAAATAGGCCTTCCGGTAAACTACTAACATCTATACTTACTGTCTGTTCGATGTAGCTTTAAGTGAACATCCACTGGGTGAGCCACCGTGACATCATTTATTACACAATATATAACATATATATTACTGGACTCAAAGCTATAGTATAAGGTAATATACTGATCAAGGGAAATCCGGTAAGCTAAGCTTAAGAAACGCTGCACCTACAACGTTGTTTGTTAAATGGATGTTATAATACATTAATATTTCTTCCTGATATATTGTTATTCAAGTATTATGCCACTCATAATGCATTTTTCTAATATTTCAATGTTTGTCTTTATACGATATTTCAGGTTCCACCTCGAAAACATAATCATATATAATTGTGTAATATGCTACAAACTTATAAATAGAACCTAATTACTACTGAGGTGTGTGTCATCAAATTCATCAAGTGCGAAAGTCACAGATTACGTATATCAGTCGTGGACGTCTTTAGCCACGTATGCACACAGCCATATTACCATTATGACACACCCACATCACATACTTACTACACTCCCCACACCCACACCATACTTTTTATCACACACACACACACACACACACACACACACACACACACACACACACACACACACACACACACACACGCATTGTATTTGACATTCTGTGTACTGAATGAAATCCTTTTATGAATTCTGTTGTTCCAAATGAAAATAAGTATAAGGAGTTGTAACATTAATATCATGTTCGTTAACACCACACTGTCAGGCTGGTAATACAGAAACAAATGGACCAGAACTAGGACTGGTGCATGAGAGCTGCAACGCTCCCACAATATGCTCCATAATATATTTTGAGAGTTCATAATATGCTGTTTGTATTTTTCAAAAGAAATAGTTGTCCATCAGTATGTTAATTTTAATAAATGACATAGCTGGAGAAACAGGAACCTCTACAGTGACACTATAACGCACCAGAGTAGCTATCGAGATTGGGGGTTTCAGTGGCCACCTCCCCTCTAAATGGTATCCGCCCCTGAACACATGATTACCTAAAACATTTACTAAAACATCACTGTGGGTATGGCTACCCTATGACTGTTACTAAAAGGTAGGCTATGCACATAAGTATTGTTATTGGGGAACGTAATGCGTAAGGTGTGCTGGTAATATACTGCACTTGTATTTTGACACAGTATTAAATTCTAGGTAAATGTATCATATGCAACGCCATTGCTCATTAGGACAAACTGATAATGTGTGTGTGTCTACTAATAGGCAGCTGACGAGTTGAGAGAGAGAGAGAGAGAGAGAGAGAGAGAGAGAGAGAGAGAGAGAGAGAGAGAGAGAGAGAGAGAGAGAGAGAGAGAGAGAGAGAGAGAGAGAGAGAGAGAGATAGTCGAGGTGCTGGAGCAGGCTGCATATTGTCCGTTAACGAGAGACGGGGTATCCTATGTTTGGTGTAATTTAGAGTGTGTAATCATTTGTCAATAATAATGAATAATAAGAAACAAATAGGTTTATTATTATTTGGGATACAGGATATCAATGACGCCTTAATAATTGTACTGTAATGGCAAAGAATGCATAGAGTAAACGACGTGACGCCACTCCATCCCCCTTCCCTTCACCTGCCAAGCATCGGCTCACTTCCATACTTTTCCCTTCCCTCTACATCGCGCCGTGTGAGGGTGAACTTGCTCACTGTTTCTGAACCACAGCTCAACCTGTATCGTGGGTCAAGCTACAAGATAAGAGAAGAATTATTTTAAATATATCAGACTTTACAAATGGCATAGTGCACAGCTCATTATCCCAATCACACAATATTTATTAGCCAATATCACAGCATAAGACAATGACCACATAAAAATATATTACGGCACAGAGGATGAAGTTCGGCGATTCGAAAAATTCTTGAGCATGTACACACACACACACACACACACACACACACACACACACAGGCGCTGTGCCACGTTAACTATATCCCGAGACTAGATGGTCCAGGTGGATATCTTGTTGACTGTACAGTACTTTCACGATCCAAAGTTTCTTTACCCCCCTGAGTGGAGGAAGGTCGAAGCCAAGGTTGAAGAAATGACGGGCCACCGAACACAGGCCAGTTCATGATGGAGGGGTTCACTAACTTGAAGCTTAGGATAATAAGATGGCAATTGTGCCAGAGCAACAGCCCAAAAGTCATTAGCATATAACTCTTACTTAAAATAAAAAACACCTGAATCACTCTCCCAATTTAAAATTGCTAGAAATCATGCAAAAGCTGTATTAAATCTATCTAAATCAAACTTTCTTCAAAAGCAAGCATCAAAACTGCTTAACAACCCTAATGACAATAGATTATTCTGGTCAACTCTTAATTCTTTCAATAATAACTTTAACAAGTCATCTTCCATTCCCCCACTAAAATCTTCAGATGGCAATATTACAAATGACCCATGTGGGAAAGCAGATATCTTTGCTAGTACCTTTGCAAGAAACTACCATAGATGATACCAGCCAGAATGTCTCAGTACTGGAACTTGATTCTCCCGAAATTGCCCCACTTAAAATACAGACAAGATTTGTAAAATCCATCCTAGACAATTTACCTACCAACAAAGCTCCAGGTCCAGATGGAATTCCGCCAATTGTTTTGAAAAAGTGTTCCCCTGAACTTGCCTCTGCCCTAGCTAAATTATTCAGACTATGCATACGTACTTCTTTATTCCCAAATTCATGGAAAGAAGCCAATATCCACCCAGTTCCGAAGAAAGGAAGTTCGTCTGACCCCTCCAATTACAGACCAATAGCTATCACATCTTCTCTTGGTAAGGTATTTGAAACTTTAATTAATAAGCATATTGTTAAACATCTTGAATCCAACAACTTAATTAATGATAGACAATACGGTTTTCGCCACGAAAGATCCACCATTGACATACTCAATCTCTTAACTCATACCATCCATCAATCAATTGATCTTTTGGAGAAACTCATGCAGTAGCTCTTGATATCTCTAAAGCTTTCGACAGAGTATGGCACCGTTCCCTGCTGTCCAAACTCCCTTGCTATGGACTAACGTCTTTTGTTCCTTTGATTTCTTCTTATCTTAGTGACAGGAAAATAAAAGTAAAAGTAGATGATGTATATTCGAATTTCCACTCAATTAACGCCGGCGTGCCGCAGGGATCAGTTCTGGCGCCAACCCTATTTCTGGTTCATATTAATGATCTCTTATCTGTCACTCACAATCCCATTCACTCATATGCAGATGACTCAACACTACATAGTTCATTCACACTCAGACATCCATTTACAAAGTCTAATATCTCTACCTCTCAGCTCAATACAGCCATCTCCATAAATCAAGATCTATCTACAATCAGTGAATGGGGACAAAACAACCTTGTCTCTTTTAATGCTAGTAAAACTAAATATATACAGTTTACTAATAGACAGATATTGCCAGATTCGTACATTACCTTCAGTGCTACTAATGTTCCCATCTCCAAAAGTATTGAAATTCTTGGTGTCTCACTTAACAGTGCCCTCAGCTGGACCTCTCATGTCAAATCACTTGCTAAAACCGCCTCAAAGAAACTTGGATTATTGTACAGAGTCAGTAACTTCTTCGCTGATGAGCAGTTAGCTATAATTTATAAGAGTCATGTGCGCTCTCAGCTTGAATATTGCTCACCCTTGTGGAATGGTTGTGGAGAGGTTGCATTAAGACAACTAGACAAAATTCAGAATAAAGCTGTTAGAATCATTAACAACCCTGCCATTACATATAAACTACCTCTCCTGCAAGTAAGAAGGAATGTTGCCTCCCTTGCATTATTTTACAGATATTTTTTTGGCAAATGCTCAGATGAAGTTGCGTCCATGGTGCCACCTCTCCATGCCTTCCCTCGTGCTACACGGGCATCTGGTAGCGCTCATGACTGGAATGTCACTCAACCATATTGCAGAACTTCTGCCTATCAGAATTCTTTCATTCCCCGAACTGCATCTCTCTGGAACTCGCTTCCCCAGAGTTGTTTTCCTCCAAATTTCAACCTACAACTGTTCAAGTCTAACTGTTACAGATATTTTATGAACAGAGGACACCAGTAATCTGGTGTATGGATTATTTTTTTTCTCCATTTGTTTTTCCTTCCTCCGTTCTGTTATTTAAAAAAAAAAAAAAAAAAAGAATCACCCGGATGAAACACACGAGCCTATTTATGAATCACGGTATCATGAACCATTATTATTCTTGTATACTGGCAGTGTCCGAACATCTGGTCTTGCTACAACCTTGGCTTCGACCTTCCTCCACTCAGTGGGGTAAAGAAACTTTGGATCGTGATAGTACGTGTGCTTGAAAGTGTGCATGTTTATATGCATGAATGTGTGTGTGTGTGTGTGTGTGTAATTCACCGGGTCGGTCAGGATTACTTGATGGTCGTGATCGTCAGCTTTTTCCCTCCCGGAAGGGAGCTGAGAGCTCATATAGTCCGATCTAAGGGCAAGGCTGTGACCTTCACACACGCACACACCCGTCCCCTTGCTCAAGGGGGACAGTAACCACCCACTTCGTCAGTGAAACTTTTCGTAACCTGAGCGAGGCGCGAACTCCCGTCCAGCAGTTGGCAAGCAAGAGCGTTACCACTGCACCAGCGAGCGGTGTGTGTGTGTATATATACATATATATATGGCCTTAATGACCAGGGGCTTCGGCCCCAATGATCAATAGGCCCCCCCCAAAAAAAAAAAAAGTGAAGGACATGAGTAGATATTAGAGACTTATACTTGTCTCTCATCAGTAAACCTTATTAATCATACAGAAGATTTTTATGTTAACCAAGAACAGTCTTTGCCTTCCGATCATGCACCCATTGCAATCAAACTTGAGGCACCTGTTATAAACGGAAATTCATTGCTGCTTCGTTCAAGGAGTTTAGGGGATCACGCTATGTTGTACAACCGTCAGGTAACAAAGACTTAGGTAAGAAGGCCTGCAAGAGTTAATGTCAGTGAAGAGGCCGTTTTTATTGCCTCACTGTCACAGTGAGATTTACGAGACCCTGACGATAATACCGATGTGTATGCTAAGTCATTAACTGAAGCACTGCACGACTGCAGTAGGAACTGTGTGAGTAATGAGAGAGCAGCAACTAATTGTTTGTCGCAGGAGAGATGGAGAGACTTTTGCATGACCAAGATGACAGCAGAGTTTGGCGCGCAGTTGACTGGCGCGGAGAATTTAATGAAGCACCAGACTCTCACAGCTCACCCTCCGATGATGCTTTTAAAGATCATTTTGAAGAGATTCATAATCCCAATGATGTTCCTGAAATGAACCCTAATGATTACCAGACAATGATTACCATACGTATATTTGATGAACCAATCATGATAGATGAAGTGAAAAACCAAATTAGAAGAATGAACCCTGTTTAATATGATTTTTATGACAGGATCATACGATACCCCTCAAGTTGGCAAGTTGCATGGATGTTTACCATTTTTGAACGTGGTGATAGAACAGCAGTCAATAATTACAGAGGAATTAGAGCACTGAACAATATAGCGAAGCTTCATGATATGGTACTCTGTGCTAGGCTAACACGTTGGTTTGTGCCGTTCAGAGAAAAAGCAGGAAGTCAGTCAAAAAGAGGATGTTTTTGGAACATATCGTAACTTTACGACTGTTGATTGAATATGCTAAAAAGAGGAAGATGAAATTATCTGTAACATTTATTGATTTTTGAAAGGCATATGCCAAAGTACCAGGGAATATTTTGTTCATAATAATGAAACGTGTGTGCTTTAGTTGCTACGTATGGTTTTACCCAGAGTGTCATCGGTACAGCTGCTTGGACTGCAACTATCGGGGTGCGACAAGGCTCCCCTACCTCATGCAATTTGTTTATATTATATATTAATGAGTTGATTAAGATCATTAAGGAGAACTGTGATGTCGATGGGTTTTCTGGATGGTTGCATACACTGGTGCTCAAGGACGATACCCTGCTTTTGGCAGCATCTAGGGAGAGTATGATGAGGAAAATTAATCTGTTGTTTCAGTTTTGTAATGAGTACTGAATGTAGATTGACCAACAGAAGACCAAATTTTTTCTTATATGTGGTTCACAACAAGACTCCCAGGCATTCGAAACTGACAATTTAATGATTACTCCCTGCACCCAATACGTTTATCTAGGTAGCTTATTTACGTCCGATGGATCCACATCATCTGCAATTAGAGCCCACTCGCAAGCGAAGTTGTCACATACTAAAATTCGTCTCATTTTTTAAATATAACAGAGACATTCCATTTTACGTTAAACGTAAACTTTTTGATGCTGCCTTGATGTTTGTTTGTTTGTTTGTCTGTTAGCGGAATTACGCAGAAAATAAATGAGAGATTTGGACCAAAATTGGTGGGTAGATAGCCCATGTCACAGGGAACAATCGATTAACTTTTAGGACCGATCCGGATGGTATTACAGATTCTGGATCAGGAAAACATTATTTGCGAAACCCTAATCAGTGATGAAAAAAAAACCAACCCATTATGAAGAGTGATTTGGAAATTACGTTGCCCTTGTCGGAGACATGAGCCTCAGTGAGTGCCCCTCTAGATGTATATATTTTTCTGCCCTAAATGGAGGTAAGAGTATTACAGTTATCATTTGACTTATAAAATATTATACTTGCTATTTGAAAACAGTTAAATGTATGAGAGATAAAGACTGTGTGGTGATGGTGACTGAGGTGATGGTGACTGGTGACTGAGGTGATGGTGAGTGACTGGTGAGTGAGGTGATGGTGACTGACTATTGACTGATTTGATGGTGACTAGTGACTGAGGTGATGGTGACTGACTAGTGACTGATTTGATGGTGACTAGTGACTGAGGTGATGGTGACTGGTGACTGAGGTGATGGTGACTGACTGGTGACTGAGGTGATGGTGACTGACTAGTGACTGATTTGATGATGACTAGTGACTGAGGTGATGGTGACTGACTGGTGACTGAAGTGATGGTGGCTGACTGGTGACTGCGGCGATGGTGGCTGACTGGTGACTGAGGCGATGGTGACTGATGTGATGGTGACTGACTGGTGACTGAGGTGATGGTGACTGGTGATTGAGGTGATGGTGACTGACTGGTGACTGAGGTGATGGTGACTGACTGGTGACTGAGGTGATGGTGACTGGTGACTGAGGTGATGGTGACTGACTGGTGACCGAGGTGATGGTGACTGACTGGTGATTGAGGTGATGGTGACTGACTGGTGACTGAGGTGATGGTGACTGACTGGTGACTGGTGACTGAGGTGATGGTGATTGGTGACTGAGGTGATGGTGACTGAGTTGATGGTGACTGAGGTGATGGTGATTGACTGGTGACTGAGGTGATGGTGACTTGTGACTGAGGTGATGGTGACTGGTGACTGAGGTGATGGTGACTGACTGGTGACTGAAGTGATGGTGACTGACTGGTGACTGAGGTGGTGGTGACTGGTGACTGAGGTGATGGTGACTGGTGACTGAGGTGATGGTGACTGACTGGTGACTGAGGTGATGGTGACTGGTGACTGAGGTGATGGTGACTGACTGGTGACTGAGGTGATGGTGACTGACTGGTGACTGAGGTGATGGTGACTGACTGGTGACTGAGGTGATGGTGATTGGTGACTGAGGTGATGGTGATTGGTGACTGAGGTGATGGTGATTGACTGGTGACTGAGGTGATGGTGACTGGTGACTGAGGTGATGGTGACTGGTGACTGAGGTGATGGTGACTGACTGGTGACTGAGGTGATGGTGAATGACTGGTGACTGAGGTGATGGTGACTGGTGACTGAGGTGATGGTGACTGGTGACTGAGGTGATGGTGACTGACTGGTGACTGAGGTGATTGTGACTGGTGACTGAGGTGATGGTGACTGACTGGTGACAGGTGATGGTGACTGGTGACTGAGGTGATGGTGGCTGACTGGTGACTGAGGTGATGGTGACTGGTGACTGAGGTGATGGTGACTGGTGACTGAGGTGATGGTTACAGATCATAAACACACACAGTTCTGGCGAGGTTCCGCCATTCCAACTGAAGTGTGGATTGATTGGCAACTTAAGCGAGCGAAACGAGAAGAGACCCGAAATAATCTGGTTAAGTCCATAATAATCTGGTCAAAGTCCATGGGGGGGGGGTAATGGGACAACTTTTAAATTCCGCTGGACAAGCTATTTCAAATTTGTCTTCACTGTGACGTTAAAACAGTGATTATAAGACAGTTTTTCAACCACCCCACTTTTTTTCTTAAGATCATCCCTGAAGGTATCTTTTTGTAATTTAAAACATTAAATGTTAAAAGATCACAATCTGTTACTGATAAGTGACATGTTAGTGTATTGGTACGTTGGGTGGTAACCATATAACCAAAAGATGCTTGGTGTTCTAATGGGTTTCTGCGCTCCAACAGGATGGGACCTGTAAGGTTCGCGTTCGAAGAGTAGGTGGATTTTATTTTTCACGTAAAGCCTCTCAGGGGCAAGAAAGCCTGGCCACCTCTGCCTTACATGTTGGAACTAAGTAGCCTTGCCCCGGGCCCCTACGCTCCTTATAAACACAGTAAATATAATCTCAGTTTGATAGTTACAAACATTTTTTTGTACAACCATTCTGTAAGGTATTTAATAACGGTAACGTATTTATTAAGGGTAAGGTATTAACGGTAAGATATTTATTAACGGTAAGGTATTTAATAACGGTAAAGTATTTATTAACGGTAAGGTATTTAATAACGGTAAAGTATTTATTAACGGTAAGGTATTTATTAACAATAAGATATTTAATAACGGTAAGGTATTTATTAACGGTAAGGTATTTATTAACCATAAGGTATTTATTAACGGTAAGATATTTAATAACGGTAAGGTATTTAATAACGGTAAGGTATTTATGAACGGTCAGGTATTTATGAACGGTCAGGTATTTATTAACGGTAAGGTATTTATTAACAGTATAAAAACATTTGAACATTTCGGTTTATTTTCGTAAGTACTGATATAAAGTCGTATTATTACTTCTCAGATGCGGGAACATCCCTAAGAATGGCCCGGTCAGTCAGTTACACCCCAATAATTTCCACGCTCAAGGTCCTTCACTATAACGTAAGTGGCATACGATGGCATACGATGTCCAAGGCTTTCCACAGACCACGTGAGTAACTCTGGCAGCAACCCATAGTGTGCTATCAGTTAAGGGAAGCATCATATGCCCCTTTATTTATCTACTTGTCGGCTTATAAGCTTAATATAGTGATTTCAGACACCATATGTTTGTTATCTTACATAAATGGTGTCAAATACTTGGAAACAGTCTTATCAGTGGGGGTTATCTTTGAGCTCGCTCTGGCTCACGTTCCCACCTTAAGGGCGACGACTTTACCCCGTACATCAAGGTGAGAGGAAGGTGTTGAGAGGCAGGTGTGTGGTGTACAGGTGAATGGAGAGACGGCTTGATGATGAAGATGATGATGATGATGATGATGATGATGATGATGATGATGATGGTTGCTGAGAGGCCAAATGACTGTGTGGTGTAATGGTCAATGGAGAGACGGCATGATGATGGTGATGATGATGATGATGATGATGATGGCTGTTGCGAGGCAAGATGACTCTCATTGAGGTATAATGGTGAAAGGAGAGACGGGCATAATGATGACCATGATGATGATGATGATGATTATGATGGGACAGAGTTGGGATTGATCTGATTGATTTGATTAATTTATTACGCCCGAAGGCGACAAACCTAGTACAGTGCCATGTGGCCATATGTGAGGTGAGTACAGGGGAACTCTTGCCACGCAGAACACGCTCTCGAGCTATAACAAATTAACACCCACCAAAGTGTGGATGACGTATGAGAATAACATCTAGGTTATCATCTTCCAACAAATGTTTACAAGTGTCCACTAATGTGAGTCTGTGTGGTATTAAATCAGAGGCAAGTGGACATTGCATGCAATAATGGTCAAGGATGTTGGCATTGGGTGCGTCACACAGCTTACAGGAGAAGAAATGAGGTACGTTGCCTGCCCCAGCCACCTGCCACACAGGTCGGTAGCCCAGTCTAAGGTGGGCACACACCACATTATGTCGATGAACCATAAGACCACTGCGACGAGAGAGAAAGTGGTCATAACGTTGGATGGATGCACTGTGAGCCCTCTCAGCATTTCTACGGTGGAGAAGAGGGGAGCGGGCTGTTCTGAGTACTAGCTGCTTGTAGCAAATCAGGAAGGCATTAGTAGCATCCACAGCGGGCGGATCCAGTCCACAGGCAGTCCTTGCAAGGAGGTCAGCGGTGTTGTTGGCTGTGAGACCAATATGAGAGGGAATCCACAGAAAGTGCACCACCAGCAGACGATCGTGAGCAGTGGCCATTTGACGGAGTCTCTGTGTAACGAGGTGTTGATATGCAGGCCTGGGATAGGAGAGGGCATGGAGGGCAGGCTGTGAGTCACAGATGATCAAACTGCTGTTGTTCGTCTGTATTAATAAAGTAACTGCATCCAGGAGTCCATGTAGTTCGCAATACTTAAAGCTCGATGAAGTTGGAAGTCAACGGCCCAACCAGCCCCCTTGAGGTGGGTCCAGACTTGGGGAATATACAGCACTGCCAACCTCCTGCAGGGAGCCATCAGTGTAGGTATGGTGGGCCGTAGGGAGGGAAGATGACAGCCTGGCGATGGTCTCCAAAGCTAGCTGTTTCTGAAGGTGGGGCAGGCCAGTCTTGAAGGCCGGAGTGTATGAAGTAGCAGGCACAGAGATCTGTCAAGGTGGAATGCCATAGTCCACCTCCTCAGCAAGCACCAGTACGTTGATGTTTAGTAGTTGGACGTTTGAACAAACAGTATTAACCAGTGTGCTGCCACCACTGCGAAGCAGAGGCCTCGGTGCAGTGGGATCAAGGGAAGTCCGAATGATGTGAGAGTAGTGGGGAGAAAAGTGAGGATAATGCAGGCACTTAACACTGAAGTATGTAACCATGGAGTATATTCTGTCAACAAATGGTGGAAGGTTGAGTTCAAGTTGCATGTTGAATATTCTGGTTGAGCCAGGGGAGCCCAGGATGAGTCTCATTACTGCATTTTAGAACTTCTCAAGAGGTTGTAAGGCTGTTCTGGAAAGTTGACAAAGAGCAGGGGAGAGACAATCAACAGCTGATCAAATGAATGCTATGTATATGGTTCATGCTACAGGAATAGACACCCCGGTAGCATAATTAGTGAGCCACTTGAGAGGTTTTAGGCACTGCTGTAACTGGGTCAGCATTTCCTGAACAATCAGATGCATGCGTTGTCTTGCAGGAATGGAGGGAGAATTCCGTACAGGCCCCCCCAGGTACTGTGTGCACACAGGGATAACACAATCCCCGACAGAGAGTACAGGCAGTGTTCTCGGTGGACGGGAAGTGAAGATTCTACTCATTTCTAGAGAGATAATGAGTCTGCATTGGGAAGCCAACTCGTGAAACAAGCGAAGAAAACGTTGCAGATCTGCAGTGGAATTTGAGTGAATGCAGGTGTCATCAGTACAGCAAGTAATTGTTGTTCCAAGGATGTCAGGAAGAAGGGTGAGTAGACGATGTCTGAGGATATTAAACAAAAATGGACTAAGGACACCACCTTGAGGAGTACCAAGCTAGAAATCCTTAGCAGTGCTGTATGCGCCCTTAAAAAGAATGCGAGAGGGCCTATTAGACAGGTAACCACGTATCCATTGCAGCAGGTTTCCCTTAACTCCAAAATCCACTAGCTGGTCGAGGATGATGTTTCTGTTGGTGACATCAAATGTACTTTTTAAATCAATGGAGGCCACTACACTGGTGGGGGATAGGAGGGTGTATAGCTCCATGAGGCAATGATGTGTCCCTCGCTGTGGTAAAAAGCCGTACAGTCGGGGCGAGAGCTTGTCCTGAAGCCTAAACAAGAGTCTTGTAAGGAGGATTTCCAGTACTTCACTGAAGCAGGAGGTTAGGAAAACAGGTCGGAATTTATCAGTGCCAGGTTTAGGAATAGGCACGGTTGTACTGCGGGTCCAGGCTTGTGGCACGTATCCCAGATGGATGCAAAGGTTGAACAGCTGGAGAAGGGGATTACCAGGAACTTTCAGGAGGATACGGAGGACAGAAAAAGCGATGCCATCATCACCTGGAGCCATTACCCTACCCCTGGCGAGGACCTGTTGCAATTCATCGTCAGTTATAGCCACACAATCATCATCGTCTGTCTTAAGTAAAACAGCAGTGAGACGGAGTGCACGAAAGTTTTTCTGGGTGGAGAGCATGTATTGTATGTGTGTGGGAAGGATGCAAGCCAGTGACTGTGCAGACCAGGTATCTACAAGATCCTGTGTGTACTGTGCTGGACTGTGGTGGAGGACACTAGGGGGCTTCTTCTTGACAACCTTGTTGATAAGGCACCACATGGAACCAACAGTCGTTTGATAGTTGATGCTATCGGTAAGTTTATCCCACGAATCGGTATAAACGCAGTGCTGGAGAGCAACTAGATCATCCCTCGACAGTCGATACCAATGGAGACTCTCAGGGGAAAGTCGTCTTTGAAAGGCAAAACCGTCTTCCAGTGCCTTCCTCTCTGCCTGAGTGATGCAATTATCCAGTGTCCAGGTGTGAGTATCATGATGGCGCATAACGTGGGGACTGCTAACATAATGGGTGTAGAAGTCATGCGTGGAGCTGACAAGTGATGAATACAACTTTTTGGGACAATAAAAGTCGAATGTGGAAAGAAAGCTGGTCATATAGGAGATGTATGTAGGGCAGTACTTGCGTAGGATTGCAATGCGAGTGCATCTGTGTACAGCAGAAGGTGTAGCAGGGAGGGAATAATGAAGGGTGAGAGCAATGTGATCAGAGAAGAGCGCAGGGATAGATGAACACCTGACCCAGGACGCCACGAGGCCGGATGTAAGGACGTGATCTAATGTCCCTCCTCGTGAGTCTGTGGCCCCACCGGTGTCTCAGTGGGTGAGGTGATTAAGACGAATATACTCAAAAAGTTTAGTCCCGTTATGGTTAATGGTGGCAAAAAGGTCCCCCAAAGCAGGGTATTGGGCATTATAATCCCCCATGTATATCATGCCACGAATGGTGGGAGCTGGGAGAGCAGCTGTATTCAACCTGCCTGACGCATAGTACACGTTGCACAACCTAATTGTGCCACTTCCAATGGTGACCTCAAGAAGCTGGAAGGTTGTCTCGTCGTCTACAGAGCTTTGGAGGAAACGGTGCTGGATGGAGGAGTGGACATATGTGACAAGTCCATTCTTAACTCGATGGACTTAAGAAACATAACCACTGAGAGTGGGTGCCTCTACCCCGAGTAAAGCATGACCAACAAAGGATTCCTGAATGAAAATGATATCCGAGTGGCGACTGTATACATAGCCTATCCTTTGAGTGCAGTAAGTTTAGACCGGTTAGTAACACCACAGACATTCCAAGAGATGACGTGCAGTTGTGCCATGTTACCGAACCTTGCCATGACACTTGCGAGGGCCAGATGAGGAAGTGGTGGTGGCATGAGAAATGCTACGCGGCGTGCCATGAGGGGAAGACTCCTTGGGGGGAACATTCAGTCATCCAATGGGAGTGACAATGGAGTCCAGCTTCTTCGTAAGGGTGGTGACAGTCGTAATGATGACTTGTTGTGATTCAACCAGTGAACTGAATGTTGTCTCAAGTGTGGCTTGCTTGCTAACCAAGCCATCAATGCTGGCTTCTATTGCATCGAAATATGCCGTAAGTGAGCTAATCCGAGTCCTGAGAGTGGCAACATCATCGGGAAGCTCAGTAACTGCAACTGAGTCCAAACCGACAATGGAGGCAGGGTGTGCAGCAGCGCAGAATGGTGTTGGTGGTGATGCTAGTGGAGCCCCACCCTTGGCAACGGGGGCAGGGTTAGCCTGGCGTCTAGTGCAGCCATGCCAAATGTTAAACCCTTCTTGATGACATCGGGGACATTTCCAGTGCAAGGTATCTAGAGGTGGTGGGTTGGGTTGCATCGAGGCTGTATCAGAAGTAGGTGGAGGGGGTCGGTGAGGACATGTCCGAGAGTCGTGTTGGCCAGAGCACCATGCACACCATTCTGGAGCAAAACGATACCTTGAAATGTGACCAATGCCCCACCATTGAAAACACCATGGTTGCTCGTCCTTCATCTTACGAAACTCAGAAGATGGGAGGCACGGAAGGAAGCTGAAGGTGACATTTGGTGGTGGCGGGTGAGGAAGGCTCCAGGTGACTACCGCAGGTTGATAGGAGTGCCATTGTGGTGGAAACGTTGGGCTGAGTAGATACCTGGTAGCTCCTTGGCCAAGTTGGGATCAATGCAGACAGGATAACGTGCATGGAGGTAGGTAGGAAACCTGCGGAGCCTTTCAGGTGAGTGTTGAATTTCCAAAGAAAGGGATATGAACTCTCCTTCAATTACGCTATCCTTGTTACGTCTGGAGATGTAGACAAAATGGGAAGTGATGGCAGATATCTTGACCTCCACTTGGGTTTGGTCAAGGTGAAAAGCACGGTTGACCTCAGACAACCATCGAAGTTTGATGTCCACAGTTGAGTTGTTTTTGAATAAAAGCTTGAGGTAGTCAGCCCTGGTGCAAACGTCGGAGGCATAGAGGCGGGAAGCAACGGCGAAACTTGGGGGGACTGAACAAGTTGCAGGAGGCGAGGAGTGTTGGATCCAAGGGCAGTTGTCCTCTGCAGAGGATCAGAAGCCTCCTGCCGCTTGGAGACTTGGTAGCAGGGGATGAAGGCCCACTGTTGCTGTCCGAGGTGTTATGCACGGGGCGCTTGGCAGAGGAAGATGCCTGGCAGACGAGGTGAGGTGCGGCAGGTACAGATAATGCTGTTACCGTAGCTACTTTCCCAGCTAACGAGACGTTACTACTACTTTGTGGTAGCTGCGGCCAGTCACTCTGAGTCATTTCATCCTCATCACTCAGCGCCAGGTCAGTTTCAAAGTCCTCGAGGGTGGCAGGGCCCGAGTACTACATGCTGCACGCCTAGGCAGGTAGCAGGGTGAACTGGACGTCAGCTTCACCAGCACGACAGAACAGACCAGTGGTAGCAAGGGATGTGGAGTGACTCGTCCATGACGTCACACAGGTCGTATTGCGTATGCGCAGAAACGAGAAAACCCGACCAGGGTGGCCCCGTCTGCCGTACTGAATTTTCCGCCAATAATACAGGCTAAGTCCAAACACCACAAAAACACAACCAACGGTGAAGTAAGCACTAGACCTTTATGTTGCTCCCTACAACGACAGAAGGGTGTTGAAAGGCAAGGACCAGCGGAAAAACCAGGAGTATGTGCTGCACACAGCATTGATTTGTATACTGTATGTCCAGCCCTCTGGTGGCAAAATCCAGAGTTGAGATGATGATGACGATGATGATGATGAGTTAGAGTCGGGATGATGTGACGATGATGATGAAGATGGGACAGAGTCGGGATGATGATGATAATGATATTGATGATGAGTCAGAGTCGGGATGATGAGATAACTATACTGAGAGAGAGAGAGAGAGAGAGAGAGAGAGAGAGAGAGAGAGAGAGAGAGAGAGAGAGAGAGAGAGAGAGAACTTTCAAAACGTTTATAAACAAAAAACTAGCAAGTCAAACTTTATCCTGTCAGCATCCTTGTAAAGCTTATTAAGCCAAAGTTGTTTAACACCACACCTGTGAGGCTTGATGCCTTAACACCACACCTGTGAGGCTTGATGCCTTAACATCACACCTGTGAGGGTTTAACACCACACCTATGAGGCTTGATGCCTTAATACCACACCAATGAGGCTTGATGCCTTAACACCACACCTATGAGGCTTGATGCCTTAACACCAAACCTGTGAGGCATGATGCCTTAACACCACACCTATGAGGCTTGATGCCTTAACACCACACCTATGAGGCTTGATGCCTTAACACCAAACCTATGAGGCTTGATGCCTTAACACCACACCTATGAGGCTTGATGCCTTAACACCACACCTATGAGGCTTGATGCCTTAACACCACACCTATGAGGCTTGATGCCTTAACACCACACCTATGAGGCTTGATGCCTTAACACCACACCTATGAGGCATGATGCCTTAACACCACACCTATGAGGCTTGATGCCTTAACACCACACCTATGAGGCTTGATGCCTTAACACCACACCTATGAGGCTTTAACACCACACCTATGAGGCATGATGCCTTAACACCACACCTGTGAGGCTTGATGCCTTAACACCACACCTATGAGGCTTTAACACCACACCTATGAGGCTTGATGCCTTAACACCACACCTAGGAGGCTTTAACACCACCCATGAGTCTTGATACTTAATTGCATGACTTTATGATCAAAGTTTGTGTAGTGTTCTAAGCGACTGTCAAATGGCGACAAGCCTTTTAACGACTTCCATTTGGCTTATCTGTTTTTAGGACAATATTTATTTCAGTCCAACCAGTTATAGAGTAGTCTGACGATACATCATTACCATCATCATCATCATCATCCCAACACTATCTCATCATCAACATCCAGACCCCCTCTCCCACCCCAAGGCTGGATGAGGTAGGGCCCAGAGAGCCAGAAATAAATCAATAGAATGAGAAACTAACCATAGTCTGACCAGTTGAATGAGCCACACTCCCATTCACTCACCATTAAAGCCCCAGGAATCCTGGCTTCACATGACAGGCCATTAAAAAAAAAAAAATGCAAGTTTCTCCACACTCAGGTGTCTGACACAGGACACAAAATCCGACACATGACATTGTTAATCCCTCCACACGGTATGTGGGAGTGAACCCTTGCTGGTAGGGCTGATAAATATTTAACAACAATAACATCCTGAAAATAAGGTTTTAACGTTACTTCTTGTTGTGGTAATTAACTCCATCTCTTGCGTCAGACGATCGTGAAGACATCAGCAATAATTACCACTCTCCTGTTCAATAGTTATTACACATAATCGTTACTTCTTGCTATGCTAATTAAGTTCATCTCTGGCGCCAGACCATCGTGAGGATATCAGCAGTAATTACCACTCTTCTGTTCAGTAGTTATTACACAATGTTTCTCTGGCCATGCAGTTGTTTCCTAGATCCCCCTGAAATGTTAAGGTGATATAACTAAAGTCCATTCCTTCATTGCTCAAGGTGACAGCACACAAAACAGTCACTGATATCGCCAACCATTAGTATAACACTGTTATCATAACCAGCAATCGCCAGCTTACCGTTCTGTGCAGTAGTGCCCCACACCAAGTTGGGGGAAACACATGTATAATCTGTCAGTCCCTGGTGCTGACATCTGTACTGAGTGTAATACTGAAAAATCCTGTAATTATGGTTTCATAGATATGTCCTGGCTTGGAACTTCACGTCTGTGGGGGAGTGGCGCACCAGCTTTTTTTTTTTTTTTCATTTTTTAAATCACGGGTGTTGCAGAATGTGAAACATGAGGCTGTCCAGTAAGAGAGAGTAATGTGCAGAAACAGAAATATAGCGTTAGAGTATAGGTATAAGGTACAGGTTAGTTGTATGTGTTTGGGGTGTGATAATTTTATTTCAATGGCACCTTATTTGTATACCCCTTGTGAGCTGTGTGTGTGTGTGTGTGTGTGTGTGTGTGTGTGTGTGTGTGTTATAGGCAAGTAAAACTAAATGAAGCACTGCTACTCCAGCCCCCCCCCCCTCATTAGCTAGGGACTTGTGTGTGTCACATGTATAGTCGGTTTGTTTTCACCTGACACAACTGGATCACTCCCACAACTTGAATATTAAGTTGTGGTTGCAGAACATTTGATAAACCTTTGTTATGAGGTGGCAGTGAGTCTCCTTGGTTACAGGTCAAATCACCACTTCAGTCTGACTACACTTTGCCTTTCAACTGAGCTGTAGGGGATGATGGATCATTGTCAGGTTAAGTAAACGCACTATAGTGATAATACAACACTGGGGCTATATTCCCGCCTGCTGAGATTTGTAGCAGCTGTTCCTCAGTGATACTACTTTGTACGTCGTACTTCAATATCTTTCCTGGTAATTACTGGACATTGACAGTAATAAACATATCAATAGTATACAAGTATACAAGTGTACAGCAGTATACAATAAACTGTTAATGTGTAACATGCCAAGTAAATGGTTAATAAAGGAAGTGTTAGGAAGCCTGGTATATGAGCGAGATTAAGGCACCGTCAAGACTTACTGGTTGGTGGAGGGATGCGGTGCCAGTACCTCCAGTACACAAGCCACCTGCTGACTGACTGACTGACCTGTTTGTATCGTCACTGCCTCACCACACATACCTCAAGCCTGCCTCACCACACATACCTCAAGCCTGCCTCACCACACATACCTCAGCCCTGCCTCACCACACATACCTCAGCCCTGCCTCACCACACATACCTCAGCCCTGCCTCACTACACATACCTCACCCCAGCCTCACCACACATACTTCACCCTTGCCTCACCACACATACCTCACCCCTGCCTCACCATACATACCTCACCCCTGCCTCACCACACATACCTCACCCCTGCCTCACCACACATACCTCACCTCTGCCTCACCACACATGCTACCTAACCCTTGCCTCAACACATATGAGTACATTTACTCCCCCAACACACACACACACACACACACACACACACACACACACACACACACACACACACACACACACACGCACTCACTGCCTCACCACATGCATTTACTGCCTCCACACACACACACACACACACACACACACACACACACACACACACACACACACACACACACACACACGCACTCACTGCCTCACCACATGCATTTACTGCCTCCACACACACACACACACACACACACACACACACACACACACACTCACTCACTGCCTCACCACATGCATTTACTGCCTCCACACACACACACACACACACACACACACACACACACACATACATACGCACTCACTGCTCACCACATGCATTTACTGCCTCCACACACACACACACACACACACACACACACACACACACACACACACATATGCACTCACTGCTCACCACATGCATTTACTGCCTCCACACACACACACACACACACACACACACACACACACACACACACACACACACACACACACTCTGGCCTCAATACCAACAATGCATATGGGCCTGACGGGGTGGCTCCTGTTGTCCCCTAGTACTGTGCTTCTGTGCTTACACCCTACCGAGGTAAACTCTTTCGCCTTTGTTTATCAGCTTATACCTTTCCTCCCTGTTGCAATTTTGATCTCATTCTTTCTGTCCAAAAGAAGAGTGATCATTCCCACCCCTTTAACTATCGCCCAGTTGCTTTAACATTCTGTATTTCTAAAGGTTTTCATTCTTTTCTTAAAAAAAAAAAAAAAATGCACCTTTCCTATCATAACATTCTTTCCGATTGTCAGTATGGGTTCCGCTAGGGACGCACCACTGACGATCTTCTCACTTTTCTTTCAGACTCCTTATCATCCTCCTTTCGGGACTTTGGTAAAAGCTCTGCCTCTGCGCTTGACATCTCAAAGGCTTTCGATCGAGTCTGGCATAAATCTTTAATTTCCAAACTGCCCTCTTGCGGTTTCTATCCTTCTGTCTGTGCCTACATCTCTAGTTTTCTTTCTGTTCGTTCTACAGCTGCTGTTGTAGACGGCCACCTTTCATCTCCTAGGGTTATCAATGGTGGTGTTCCTCTGGGCTCTGTCCTATCACCAACTCTCTTCCTTCTGCTCATCAATGACCTTCCAAGCTGTACATCTTAGCCTATTCACTCATAAGTTGATGACTCCACCCTTCACCTTTCCATTCGCTTCCCGCAGCGTCCATCTCAACAGTTACTTCAGCAAACAAGGGATGAGGCTATGGCACATCTAATGTCTGACTTTGCTCATATCTGATTGGGATAAAAATAGTCTTGTTGTTTTTCATACATCAAAAACTTAGTTCTTACATCTTTCAACCCATCAAAATCAACCACAGGAGTATTCTCTAATTTATAACAATATCAAACACAATCCTGCATCATCTTTGAACACACTTGGGGTTTCATTCACTCGGGATATATCTTGGAGAGACCAAGTTACCTGTTTTATAAAATCTGTTTCCAAGTGTTTAGGTGTGGTAACCCAGCTCCGTGCCTTCTATACCCCTTCACAGCTGTTGACTTTATAGACGAGTTTTATTCGCCCCTGTGTAGAGTACAACTCTCATGTGTGGGGAGGCTCCCCACATACAGCTTTTCTCAATAGGGTGAAGCCAAAGGCTTTTTGTCTCATCAGCTCTCTTCCTCTTACTGGCTCCCTTCATTCTCTATGTCTCCGCCGCACTGTTGTTTCTTTATCTCTTTTCTGTCGCTACTCCAATGGTCACTGCTCCTCTGAACTGTCTACTTGCATTCCTCCACCAATACGGAGGGAACGTAGCACCCGTCTAGCTGCAAACTCTCATCCCTTTTCTGTGCAACTCTCTAATGCAAGAGTTAACCATTTTTACAACCGTTCATATCTTGAACTGTCTTCATCTCTCTGTATTTCCTTCTGCCTATGACTTCCAGTCTTTTAAACGCAGTGTGTCCAGGCATCTCGAAATGAATGGATCTTGAATTTGGCTCTCTATTATGTTTTTTTTTTTTTTTTTTTTTTTTTTTTTTTTTGGGGGGAACAATTTGCAGGCTTCTAGCCTTTGGTTCCTTCTTCCTTACATAAAACTCACACACACACACACACACACACACACACACACACACACACACACACACACACACACACACAGATAATTAATTGACTACAACAAATACATTGGTACAAATTCATACAAATTACTGAGGTTTGGGGAGTCCAACCAATATAATATACTTTATGAAAAGAAACACATATATTATGGCCTATAACTTCTTACCATATCTACTAAGGCACACACACACACACACACACACACACCGCTCGCTGGTGCAGTGGTAACGTTCTCGCTTGCCATCTGGTAGACGGGAGTTCGCGCCTCGCTCAGGTTGCGAAAAGTATCACTGACGAAGTGGGTGGTTACTGTCCCCCTTGAGCAAGGGGACGGGTGTGTGCGTGTGTGAAGGTCACAGCCTTGCCCTTAGATCGGACTATATGAGCTCTCAGCTCCCTTCCGGGAGGGTAAAAGCTGACGATCACGACCATCAAGTGATCCTGACCGACCCGGTGAATTACACACACACACGTATACACAAGTACTGATGTTATCAACGGCAACTTTGGTGAACACAAGAAATATACAATAACATTAAGAACTGCCAGCTATAAACACTTAGAGGAAAATATTACTCTGTAATTTTCTGTTGTAATCATAGAATAATGATAATGGAATTTGCTGCTTGTAAATTATGAGTACAACAAATTATGGTGTATATACAAAAATAATGTACACAAAATATTGATTCTGGTGGGAATACAGATTTAAAACTGAACTGATAATTAATCATACTTTTGCATCATGGAATTTGTACATAAATATGTGAGTGACAGCGGTATATATAAATGTGTTAGGAATATGTTGTGAAAGTGGACAGTGTTGTATTACGTGCACTTCTGTCTGCACCTGTCCACATGAACACTGCCGCTCCTCCGCTGGCGGGCGACTACCACCCCTCCTGCTGTCCTGTGATGTTCACTGCTATTATGTTCCTTTACAACTTTGTTGTACTCTTAAGCTAGCGTTCATTTCTCAATATGTAATTTTGTCATTCTTAAGTGTTTCCATGGCAACTGCTGTGTCATCAACATTGTTACTTAGCAACCCTGACACGTTCTTGCAGTATATCTATTATTATGGGTTAATTTAATGGCAAAACATTAAGGAACCATCAGTCATAAGTGACCGTTCATGCCAAATTCTTCAAAAAAACTTTCTCTGTTTACTTCGCACAAATCTTTGAGAGGGGGATAAGCAGGCTCTAGATGGCACATATCATTGCAATAGGCCCGTAGCCACATTTTTCGAAGGGGAGGGGGGGAGTCTTTTCATTTGAATCTGGACTTGGGTGTATGCACAAGCGACGTTGAGATCCAACACAAAACTTGTGTACAACGGATAGTGACTCATTTTCCACTGATTAACAAACAGACCGTGAGAAAGTGAACTTTCAGGCAGGTAGGGGGGTCGTCCGACCCTGCCGTCCTCCCACCCCTTTCTGGTTACGGGCCTGCGTACAAGTTGTCATTCTAACACCCAGGAATTGCTTGACTGACCAATTATAGCTTAATTATTGCCCTAGGATCTGCGTTCAGCCAGGACTCACACCCATATAAAATGTTCGACACAAGTGCAGGGTCAAAAATTCTCTTCTTCGTTATGAAAGGAATATAGTTTTTCTTACATACATATATCTATATCTATATCTATCTATCTGTCTATCTATTTATCTATCTATACCTATGTTATGCTGAGTGTTTTTAGGTCGACTTCTCGTCCTAAAAACACTAGCGACTGAGCGGGGTCCTCTTTCCGGACCGGAAGTAAAGCACCAACAAAGGAACAGAACAAAAAAGAAAAAGGCAGTATACCTTAACACATTTATTGCCTTAATTCTACACCGTTACAATATAACACAGAGTGATATTTGATATACAGGAGACAGGGACACAGAGTTAGCCTTTGACACCACAATGCACAGTCACGCTTAACACACGGTATAATGCATGTACACTAATGTCCTGAACTATATGTATTGATACCCGTATTTCATCTTTAGGCAGAAAATATATTTAGTTGGAGCAAGGGGAATAAACAAGATTAAGTGTCAGTGAAGGAAATGCTACTATAAATAAGACAGGGTGCGGATCGTGACACTTGACGCAGTCACTTAGTCGCGGCGGGACTTCCACACAGGCTTTTGACTCACCTGCGCACTCTAGTCTCCATTCACAGTCACTGAAAGTTCTTTTACTTGGGGACTCGTACAATTACTCTAAGTTCTCTTACTGGGGGTTCAAGTCATTTTCTGTTCTGCCGGGTATTGAGTGCTTTTAGACTAATAGCAACTGTCACTGGTTTTACACTGGTCTTTACTCAGTCACTGTTCACTGTTCTTTCCCCTGGTTTATTCTCAGTACGAGGGGCGTCACTTCTTTACCCGTGTTTCCTGGGTGGAGTGCACTCTGTCGTATGGGCGTGAGGAGAGGGCCCTAGGGGGACTCTGCCTGCAAGGGGCAACACACTACCCGCAGGGGAGTCACTGCCCGGGTCCTGGTCGTCATTGAGGTGCAGGGAGGCCCTCCTGTCTGAGGGCCTCGACCTGAGAGGAGGCCCTCGTATTGGAGCCTCGTGGGTAGGGTGCAGGGAGGCCCTCCTGTCTGGGGGCCTCAACCTGAGAAGTGGCCCTTGGGACTGGGGCCAAACAGCTGGAGGAGGCGGGCCTGTCGTCTACGGCTCCGCAGGGTGAGGGAGCCTGGTTTACCCTCGTCTGGAGTCTGCTGGTCACGCCTAGGGGTCCTGGGGTTACGGTCGTCTGTTGGGAGAGGCGCCGACAGGGTTGGGCTGCGACCTTGTCTCCATCTGGTGTCTGTAAGGAACAGAGATTTCCCAGGCATGGGAGGTAGGCCCGGTTTCGGGCCTTGCCACCACTCTGGCGACACCTCCGGGGCAACACTCCCGAATGGTGACGAAGGGTTCCCACAGGGGGACAAGGTAGGAGAAGGATTCACGGAGTCCATGTCCTCTCCGGTACGTGGAGAGGGAAACACAGAGGCGACTCTCTCTCCTGGGTATACTACAGCCATGGCTAAGGGTCCTCTCACCCTGATGCACACCTCTGGCTGTAGTCTTGGGCCTCCTGCCCTTGGAGTGGCTAAGGGCCCCCTCGCCCTGGTGCACACTTCTGGCCGTAGCTTTGGGCTTCTTGCCCTTGGAGTGGCAAAGGGCCCCCTTGCCCTGGTGCACACTTCTGGCCATAGCCTTGGGCCTCTTGCCCTTGGAGTGGCTAAGGGCCCCCTCGCCCTGGTGCACACTTCTGGCCGTAGCCTTGGGCCTCCTGCCCTTGAGGGTGTAACAATGGCCGTCGCCAAGGCATTACTTGGGACTGAAACTTGTTCAGTCCCACCCCAATCCTGGCGATGGTTGTCCCGCCCGCAAGGTCGTTGGCTTTTTCCGGTCACCTGGTGTTGGGGTAGTTGCGGGGAAAAGGGACTCAGGACAGTAGTGTCCCGGTGACCCTCTTGACCTGGGTCACTAGCCCCACCGTTGTGTCCTCCTGGGGTGGTGGTGTGGTAGCAGCCCAGTGGTGGGGTGGGGGGGTGGCGGGGGTGGTGGTCTGGCGGCGGGTATTTTAACCTATCTATCTATCTATCTATCTATACATATATCTATATCTATATCTATATCTATCTATCTATCTATCTATCTATATATGCCTGCAGGTGACATTACACTCCCTCTTCTGTCTTTCTTTCCTTCATTCTTTCCTCTTCCTTCTGCCTGTGGGTGACTCTACATTGAGTGACAAGCCAAATGGTTTCCTGTACACCAGCAAACCATTTTCTACGCTGGGTGGGAACCACATCACCAAATTTTGGCACCTGCTGGTTTAGTGGGTAATTATTGAGCTCCAATCGGGCTGACCCGGTGAAGGTTTATATCCAAGGGATGGTTGGGGTTGATTGCTCATGCAATGCAATGCCACTCAGGGATGAGTGAGGCTGGTCACTCTCATCTTAAATGTCGGGACCAACTGCTTAGCCACGGGCTCCTTAGCTCCTCATGGGTCAATATAAGATTGGATGATATATATATATATATATATATATATATATATATATATATATATATACACGTTGAAAATAAATACCAATAATATTTTTGCACCTTGCACTGTAATATCCCATGTTTTTATACATTTTTACCATAATGTTGTGTATTCTCTACATCGATTCAGTTTTTTGTTTATTTTTTTTTTTAGTTGAAGAATGACACGAGGCAAATGTGTTAGCAGTGAGTTCCAATATATTTTGTAATATTTATTCATACTTCTAAAAGAAAATATCATAGGTAGTTTAAAAGTTCTTTTTATCATAAGGGTCCCTAAGGAGAGACTTGGCAACATTGGAAAACGGGAGACAAAGGGATGCCTGAAGGGGATGCCTGGCCTCTCTGTGTTTTGATTTTTTGGGAGCAGGATCACGGCCTCCGGCCTGGAGTTCTCTTTCTCCTACCTCCTTAATGGGTTAGTGCACCGACTTCTACTCACCTAACCCCTAAAGTGCTAATCTCATTGATCGGGCTTTTTGCGCAATTTCTTAAGAGGACTAGCAACACCGATCGAACAACATCCACAACAAGGCAGCAGCAGGCTCCACCCCAGTTGTGATGTAGATGGCTACTAGCCAATCAGAACTAGGTGTTGGACACACCGGAGAGAGGACCCATTCCCGTAACCATGCGGTGGGGGGTGTATCCCCCACCTCCCTCTCGCCACGTCCCTGTACTCCACTACCTTGTTACTACCCTACCTCCTACCATTCTTACCACCACCACAACCCCTCCCACCCCCTCCTCATGCATCCCCTCTCCCATGTGGATCCCCTCCACGTCCCCTCCCCAGTCAACTGGGGGGAGGGTATTTTCCCCCTACCCTCCCTCCATTTCCCTGTACTCCACTTAGGCCCTGCCTTTGTGTCTTGTGGTGGTCTTCTCCCATCCCTCCATCCCATAGAGGTAGGAGTAGGTAGAGGCAGCATAAGGGATTAACCACGGGTAGGTCAGAGTGAGGCCGACAGACCTGACTCAACCAACATGGCGGCGACCTCTTTGACAGCTGTCTGACTTGGTTCCGCTGACCAGGCGGGAGTGTTTTCTTAGTTGCAAACAGAAAAAAAATATGTTTTATCTTTATTTATTTATTTATCTATTTTTGCATACTAACCTACAAACTATAATTCACTCTAAAGATACTCACCAGTGAAATGTAATGGATGGGTCAGATTTCTTATCTCCTCTTTCATTACACCCAAATGCGGCACAGGTGGTGGGCATTTTTGGAGACTTAGGTTACTTGATGGTGAGATACAACTTAGAACAGAACGTCTCACACCCACAGCTGAACTACAACTAAAACCAGAGGTAGAATGAAGTCTACTTTGTTTCTGGCATTCTCCCTTAAGAATACCAGGTGGACACACAGCTGGAGGTATTAACCCTTTAACCGAGGGTATTGTTTTGGTCTGACTGTCCTCTCCCGCGGGGGTTTCAGCCAAATGTAAACAAACCTTTAAACCTTAATAACTCTGCACAGAATAAAGCTAGAGAAAAAAAATAAGGTACCATTAGAAAGTACTAACCTTCAGCTTTCCATTGATGTAGGTTTCATGACTTTGTTGACTTTCACAGGATGGGGAGAGCCGTTAGAAGTGAGGGGTGTGAAATAACTATTTTACGCCCCACACACCAGTACCAAATGCCAACCACTCTCTCATAATAGTAATATAAACATATATGAACATTGTACATACGATAAACACCCACTCTGTGTTCACTGAGGTAGGTAAAAGGCACTTCCCTGCGGCTGCGCCCGCTCTTCACTGCGGCTGTGCCTCACTTCACTGCGGCGGCACCCACTCACTGACGTTTCATGCGATCTTTTCATTATTTCTAACTTCTAATATTATTTTACATATAATCTGGGCAATATACATTATATTTACACTGCACTTATTACTATATTGCGTCACTGTCGCATCACAGAATTACACAAGTGCCGCAGAATTACACAAGTGCTGCAGATTCTCTTATTACAGTATCACTTATTATACTGGCCAATATTTACATTTTTTTCTAGGCAAAATATCCCTTATTACTACATTATCCATTATACAATTATTGGCAAAGCACGTCACTGTTGCATCACTATATATCACTGTCACTTTCAGTATTTACTCAGAGAGTGGTACTCGGCAAAGCAGGGAGTTACACATAGAGCGACTTGGCATTCCAGGCACTGGTGTGTGCTCATTTTTCTCGTCCTAGGCCTCCGTGTGGTGTTATGACATACTCTGCAGCGGCCCTGTGACAACCTGCTGCCTTCTGTAAGAGGCAATTTCACAAGCTGGTGCCGGCTCATGTAATTGCGGCACTCAAGACGGTCAGGTTGTGTGTCAGAGTGTCGCCTCGGGATCAATGCCGTCACCTGACCAAATCGTGCAAGTAGCTGCTGCACGACAGTCTTGGAAAACTGTCTCAGTGATGGTTGCCTTATGCCCCCAACTTGTGTCTTGTAGAGAATGAAGGCGTTGAGCATGCACATATCGAGCATGTGCAGGCAAGCCTTCCTGTACCATCAGGTGTTTCTCCTGAGACAGTCGATTTCGCCAATCATCATATCAGACTTATCAACAAGTCTCATATTGATATTGTAATCAATGACGGCATCAGGCTTCATGATTGGCTCTCCCATCCTGTAGCTGACCTTCCCAGTTCTCTGCAATTCCCCCTTGTGGGTGGTGCTGATCATATTCACGACCTTCTTGTCATGCCACCTGATCGCAGAAGCTTGTCTGACTTCTTCAGGTGAACATCTCCCTTGGATGATGATGATGCTTCGGGAAAACTTGGCCACTCTTTCCTATAGCTCCGTACAGTGCCAACAGTGCCATGCCGTGTTCAGCAAGGTATTTGGAGGGTTTCGGTGCTGTGTAGTAATTGTCTGTGCACAGCACATGATTATCACCAAAATACCTCTCCATCAGCACTTTTACAACGGAGCCAGAGAAGCCAAGAGGGTCTTTCCTGTTCACGTCCATTGTACTAGCCGAGTAGATGACAAAATCCAGGATATACCCCGTCTCACAGTCACACAGCACAAAGAACTTTATCCCAAAGCGGTGGCGTTTGCTGGGGATGTACTGCATGAATTTGAGACGTCCTCTGAACAATACCAGGGATTCGTCTATGACGACTTTCTGCATAGGACGGAAAAATCGCATAAATCGATCCCTAATCCTGTTGAGAAAATCCCTCACTTTCCACAAAGGGTCAGTTTGGGACGGGTTTGCATTGTCAGCGAAGTGCAGGTATCCAAGCAGCTGTCGGAACCGATCCCGTGACATTACTTCCCGAATATTGGGATAGTAGTAATGTCATCCACGAGCCAGTACTCCTCCAACTCATGTCTCTTTATATGGGGCATCAGAAACATTAGTGCAAAAAAAACATACAGCTCTCTGATTCCGACAGGCAACCACGACACTTGCTTTGGTGAGCCAATAGGTCCCAGCCCATCTGCTGCACACTGAGCTGCATACCTATTGGTCTCATCGCTGACATGCAGCATGATTTCATCATCCATGAAGGCCAGGAAGTAGTCAACATTGTCATCTCCTGCATTGCATGGGAAGGCAGGCTGTATTTCAGCATTTGTCATATCAAACGGCGGATTGTGTGGCTGAAAATCTGCACCGTCAGACCAAACAAATGCATCCACTTTCCCTGTGCGTGGTTCAGTGGCAGTGGCAGGTTGCATTGCACTCGTTTCCCGTGAGAAGGAGCTGAGGTGGAGGCAATGGGTGAGGCAATGGGTGAGGCAGGAGGTGAGGCAGGAGGCGAGCAGGAGGGGGGTGAGGCAGGAGGCAACGGGGAGGGGGGTGAGTGCAGGGGCGGTGAGCGGGGGGGTGGCGAGGGTAAGGGAGCTGAGCTGGGGACAGGCGGGGGGGTTTCTGACCTGGTGCGTGGTGAAACTTGACCCTTTCTACCCCGCTTATCACCTCGCTTATCTCCTCGCTTATCGCCCAGCTTTGCCCTCCAACTGCCACGCATCCCCTTTGTTCTAGGCCTGCCTGCCCTGCCTGCACGGCCTGCACGGCCTGCCTTCCCTTGCTTTGCAGGCTCTGGGAAATCGTACTCCTCAGATGATGTAGACTGAGGAGAGGGCACGGCAGATGATGATGATGATGTGAGGGCAATAGGGCTAGGGGAACGGGAAATTGATGGGAAATGCTTACTAGGGCCTGGTGTGGGAGACGTGAGCCTGCGCTTCACTCCCTTCCCACGTGCAATACCAGATTTGCCCATGGGAGCCTTCCCTTTCCCAGAGTAAGTTGGGGGTGGTGGGGGGGAAACAACACGATCACTTTCATCACTGTCACTATCAATGGAAAATGGTTCACCACCAATCACTGCCAAATCGTCACTGCTTGCTGTGAGTGTGTCACTTTCACTGCCGCAATCAAGAGTAGTACTTACTGTTTTGTCCAGCTCAGTTCTAATTTCAGGAGTGCTCAACCCCTTCTGCCTTGCCGTCGGCAGTTCCTTCACCGGTGTAGAGGTAGAGGGAACACTAGCACTAATCACTTTCGAGGAGGAAGTGAGCGACGATGAGTCGGGATGGAGCACCATTCTCACGCACAGAGCTGGACAGATACTGACTGATGCGGGTCAGGGCAGGGGTGGGGGGGGGCCCCCTCGGGGTTGGAGGAGGGAGGTGTGGGATGGCTGGCGTGAAAGAACTCGACAGCTACTCTTGCGTGAGACACTTTGCGCGCCGGGAAAATGCGCGGTGTTCAAAATATTCACGATCATTCCAGAATGACACCCGCAGTTTGGTCCAGTTTTGTCAATGTCATTCTGGAATGACACCCACGGTTAAAGGGTTAAAGGCTTAATAATCTCATGGCCACACCCACGGAGGTAGAATTAGGACTCTTACCTCTATGGGCACAGCCATAGAGGTAGGAGTGCACAGCAATCTTCTTCGTCAAGTAGGTGTTGCCGTGACCTCTTGACTTGACCAATATGGCCGTTTGACAGTTCTCTGGCTTCACCGGAGCCTTCTCATGCCGACTCTACCCTAATCCTACCTCTATGCTCCATCCCCATCCATCCCCTCCTGGCCTTACCAGCTCCCCCCACCCCCCAAACCTCCACCCGCACCCCCTAGTACCTCCCTGGCCTCGAATATTTTGCGTATTTTTTGCGCTTTATGGCACGTGTTTTTGAATCATTACCTGTAATTTATTGGTGTCTGCATACAGATATCCACACCACAGTTATTTTAGTTGTCTTCATTCGAAATCCACTTGAAAAAGACATTTTATTTTATGCCGACACATGGAAGCATGTTGGAGCCTTCAAAACGAAACAAAACGAAAACTAGATTTGACAGCTCGGAGGGGAGGGGAGGGGGGAGGGGAGGTTAGGCGAGGGGAGGGGAGGGAAGGAGAGGAGATAGGAGGGGAGGGAAGGGAATGGGAGGGAGGGGACTGGAGGTTTGAAGAGGGGAGAGAAGGGGAGGATAATTTTTACTATTTATCATATTTTTATTGGGGGGTTCATGACCAATTTCCCTTGCTAGATTTGACAACTCGGCTGGGAGGGAAGGGGGGGATGGGAAAGGGAAGGGGAGGTTAGGCGAGGGAAGAGGAGGGGCAGGGAAGGGAAGGGAAGCGGAGAGAGGGGATTGGAGGTATGAGGAGAAGAGAGGAGGAAAGGATAATTATTCTTATGTATCATATTTATTTGGGAGGGTTGTCACTATTTTATTTTTTTCTAAGCACATTACAATGGTTTATAACATCTATACACACACACACACACACACACACACACACACACACACACACACAAAATTGATTTTGGT
Organism: Coenobita brevimanus; assembly: GCF_032717465.1. NCBI lineage: Eukaryota > Metazoa > Arthropoda > Malacostraca > Decapoda > Coenobitidae > Coenobita > Coenobita brevimanus. The sequence continues at coordinate 7,341,971 of NC_137061.1, read as the reverse complement.
GATTTTTGTACGTATTGTTGCGAAGAAAACAGGTGCGAGCGGCGTATTTTCTTTCTCGCCGGGCCCGTGACGGGTAACTATTATAGACTTTGACGGGCCATAGCTCGGTAACTATTGGGTCTAGGAGGGTGGGGTTTGTGTTTTCAGGTGTGTAAATTCAAGCCCTATAAATCGGGCATAAAACTTTTAACCTTTGAGGAAGTTGAAAAATTGGCCTGTTTTTGCGTCCTGGGGGGCAGTCGAGGCTGGAGAATTGCGTACCCTAGCGGCTAAAAGGTGTTTTGATTGTATTGTGCCTATGTTAGTAATGTTTTAAAAGTGAAATCTGCCCTGGAAATTGTAGATACGAGAAGAGTATAGAGCAGCTGCGTGTGTGAGGAAAGGCAGAAACAGCTGTTGTCAGCATTTTGACGCCCTGGGATAAGGCCAGCCAGTCACGTACACCACAGTGTTACTAAAATCTGTTTTATAATTAAAAATGAGGTGACGAATTCTGTGTAGTATCATCCTAACAGCTAGGGGTTAGGGTGGTCAAAGGGCACCTGCATGATCTAATTTCTTGAAATATTCCCATGAAATGTTCTATTTTTTCACATTAAAGTATAATACTTTTATCTTATTACTTTGCTTGAAACCGCCTGAAAGCTCTAACACTTTCAGGGGAGCAAATCTTGGAACAAGCCTTGGAACAAGTCTTGGTGCAAGTTTGAATATAAGTCTGTGAGTGGAATATAACCAAGTTCTGGCAGAGTATTTTATTTCTGACACTGGGTCCATCATGGCCATTATCTGGTTTTTAAGCAGTTTTCAAGTCTTGCCCAGACTGGAACAAGTAGGGATGGGGCAGAACCGTTAAAATTGGAGCCGATGGTTCCGATTCTCAGTGCCAAAGGAATCGCTGGAACCGGTTCTAGAACCGGTTCCCGAAAGTAGCTGAGTGATATAATTGCTTTCTATTGTAAAGCCTTAACTTGCCATCTGAAGGACATCATGTGATATAGGTGCATTCAATTAAAAATATTTACAATTTTCTCTTTATTTTGTGGGAAGAGAAAATCTAATTTACCAAAACATAGTCTTATCATAAATAATAATTCCAGTCATTGGGAAATATTAAATAAATATGTTTTTCTTTATCAAAAATAATAATATCAAACAATTAAACCATTGGGAATTATTAAATAAACATACATGCTTCTCTTAGTCCTTATGAAAATAATAATAATGCTAACCATTGGGAAATACTGAATAAGCATGCTTCTCTTTATCAAATGTTAGTGTTGGCGGAACCGCTTCTTGGGAACCGGTTCCGAAGTTGGGAATCGATCCTGAGTTTACCTCATCAGAATTTCTAAAACAGGCTCTGGAATCGGTTCTTGCCCAGCCCTAGGAACAAATCCAATCTCCCTGTTGTCAACTAGCACGTCTGGAGAAGCAGCATATAAATAAAGGGCCAATTGCTGCAGTCAGGGTGTTTCGTCAACCTCCTGCATCACCCAATTCTTCCCAGAAAATAAAATAGAAAATTTTCAGAAGCCAAGAATCTGGATGTCTCATAAACGGAAGGGTCAGCGCTACCATGTATATCTTATACCCATCTTTAAGTCATAGTGTGAACACCCCTTCATGTCAGGTCTATTTATTATTCTGTTTTAAAATGTGTTAGTAATAACAGCTCCTTCGTATATATCATGTATTCTTAAACTTTCTTAAATTTAAGTGTACTGGTCACTTATTATTATTTGTAAATGGTTTTCGGTGCTTATTCTTCCATCAGCATATAATGGTGATGAGGATATAATATATATATATATATATATATATATATATATATATATATATATACACATATATATATATATTTTCTGCGAAGAAGAAGGAACCTAAGGCCATGAGCCCGCAATAACAGTTCCCTCCAAGAGAAAAACAAAATACAAGAGAGAGCCAAATTCAAGATCCATTCATTTCGAGATGCCTGGACACACTGCGTTTGAAAGACTAGAGATCATAGGCAGCAGGAAATACAGACAGAGGGAGACAGTTCCAGAGTTGACCTGTTGCATAAATGATGGATTGGGAGTAACGGTTAACTCTTGCATTAGAAAGTTGGACAGAAAAGGGATGAGAATTTGATGTTAGACGGGTGCTACACGCCCGTCGTAGAGGTGGAGGAATGCATGCAGACAGTTCAGAGGAGCAGTGACCATTAAAGTAGCGACAGAAAAGAGATAATGATACAACAGTGCGGCGAAGAGACAGAGATTGAAGGGAGTCAGTAAGAGGAGGAGAGTTAATGAGACGAAAAGCCTTTGACTCCACCCTATTGAGAAGAGCTGTATGTGGGGAGCCTCCCTACACATGAGAGTTGTATTCCACACAGGGGGGGCTAAAACCCTTGTATAGAGTCAACAACTGTGCATGGGTAAAGAAAGAACAGAGTCGGATTAGCACACCCAATCTCTTGGAAGCAGATTTTACAAGAGATGTAATATGATCTTTCCAAGATAAGTCCCGAGTAAATGAAACCCCAAGCATGTTCAAGGGTGATGCAGGATTAAGCTTAATATTATTAAACATTAGTGGGTATACCTGTGGAAGATTTTGATGGGTTGATAGGTGTAAGAACTGAGTCTTAGATGCATTAAAAACAACAAGATTATTTTTTACCCCAATCAGAGATACGAGCCAAGTCAGACATTAGGTGTGCCATAGCGTCATCCCTTGCTTGTTGAAGTAACTGCTGAGATGGGCGTTGCGGGAACCGAATGGAAAGGTGAAGGGTGGAGTCATCAGCGTATGAGTGGATTGGTTTAGATGTACAGCTTAGAAAGTCATTGATGAATAAAAGGAAGAGTGTTGGTGATAGGACAGAGCCCTGAGGAACACCACTGTTGATAGATCTAGGAGAAGAACGATGGTCGTCTACAACAGCGGCTATAAAACGACCAGAAAGGAAGCTAGCGATGAAGGCACAGATAGAAGGATAGAAAACGTAAGAAGGCAGTTTGGAAATTAAAGATTTATGCCAGACTCGATCGAAAGCCTTTGAGATGTCAAGTGCAATGGCAAAGCTTTCGCCAAAGTCCCGAAAGGAGGATGACCAGGAGTCTGAAAGGTAGGTGAGAAGATCGCCAGTGGAGCGTCCCTGACGGAACCGGTACTGACGATCAGAAAGAAGGTTGTGATATATATACATATATATATATATATATATATATATATATATATATATATATATATATATATATATATATATATATATATGTGTGTGTGTGTGTGTGTGTGTGTGTGTGTGTGTGTGTGAGCCATCTTGGCACAGGCGTGAACCCTGACTGCGGGAGATACAGAATCATCACAGGTGAATGGTGAACTAAAAATCAGTACTGGCTGCACGGTTCTACCTCTAGCCCATCCAGTCCCATTTGCTTCTTTATCTGGCCACAAACAACCAAAATATTGTTTTAGATTCATTATTTCCATACCATTTCATTGAAGAAATGTTTTAAAAGTTCTAATTTCCTCAACACATGTACTCTTGTAGTACATAACAGAACTGTATCGTTCATGAATACAAGCAAATATGCAGCCATGACAGAAACCCCTCTGATCCACCGTTTTCTTTAAATACGTGGAAGGAAGGAATGATGAAGAGCCAGCACCAAACCCTAATGTGGCTCTATGGCACTACGGCAGAAGGGGGCTGGGGAAATACTTATATAAAATGTATGATGTGTAGAGCAGTAAGAGAAGTGATAATACTGGAAACAGAAACAGTGAGAGAGTCATCTAGGAAATCAGTGAGCTGTGTGGACCGACGTAGTGACGATAATTAAATACATGTAGTAATTGTAATGCTAGGTGTTTTAAGGTCGGCCTCCCGTCCCTAGAGCACCTAGTGAGTAGCTGGGTTCTCTTTCTAGACCGGAGCTTAGACAAATAAGAGAGAGGCAGGACACAAAAACTCAAGGCAACACCTTACATTTGTATTGCTAAATCTTACACAAAACGAGCAACGTCACAAATGCAAACAAGCTGGACAATTATAATTCTTGGGCTGCAGATATGAAATAATGGTATCATGCAGGATACTGTATAGGACCAGTTTGGTTAGGGGGAACAACACTTGAGCTAAACACTTAAGTGGGTGGGGGAGTTTTAGATTTCCTAGGCCGGTGGTGGTGGTTGTCTCGATTTCCCAGGGTAGCGTTAGTATTTTACACTGAGCCTAAGCGTGACCTTATCGAGACGTGCCGTCACTGTTGGATAGAGTGTTCACTGTACCTTGGCCTGTAGATCACTTTTACATTACTTTACTATGTACCCAAGTGTAGCTGGCGGTACTGGAACTTCAACTCAGGGGCCTATGTATGATCTTCACCGTCTTACGGCGGCACTGTACCCTATGGTAGGCCCGTCCTTCGCTGTGTAACTATTGCACTAACTTTTCCACCACTTTCTTTTAGGCTCTAACCACCGACCCACTTTACTCTGTCACTCCTACACTGTCTGTATGCTGCACGTGTTCACTTTCACTCACTGTCAGGTCGGACGTGTCACAGTCAGGCACAGGGGCAGCGTTGGAGTCTCAGCCTCCCTACTGACGGGGCTGGGATCCACCAGCAGCGGCTAGGTCCCGGGGGCGGGGGACAGCGCGTAGGGGCGTCCTCTCTTGTCCGGGGCTGCTGGGGGCGTAGGGGCCCGAGGCTTCTGGGCTCGGGATGGGAGTCTAGCTCTCTGGGCTGGGGCTGAACTTCTGAGTCAGGTGTCTGACGGAGGATGAGGATCTCCAGCGTCTGGCTGTAGGGAGGTCCCGCTCGGGAGTCTGAGGGGCAGTCAGGAGGCTGCTGTCCCCGCAGGTCGGGGACGCCATCAGGAGTGTGCTGTGGCCTCGGCCGACATCAGGATCCATCAGGGGCGTCTCCACCGGCTGCAGGGAGAAGAGCCCGGTGGTGGTCACAGGGCCTCTCCAATACTCCTCCAGGCTGGGGGCTCCCTCCAAGTCGTAGGTAGGTGGACTGGGCTCAGCACCTGACGAAGGAGCGGCTTCAGGCTGTCTCTGGTGGTAGGGCCTGGCTACTGGCCGTGGCTGTCTCGGGACTCCTTTGGAGCAGCTACCGGCCGCCTCCTGCAGGAAGGTGGAGCTGCTGCAGGCCAACTCACTGGGGGCACCTTCAGAGCGGCTTCTGGCCGTCTCCTGACAAAGGCGGGAGCAGCCTCCGGCCGTCTCCTGATTGACCTCTGGAGCGACTTCAGGCTGCCTCCTGTAGGAAGGTAAGCGGATACCGGCCATCTCTCCAGGGGCGCCTTCAGAGCATCTTCCGCCCGTCTCCTGACAAAGGCATGAGTGGCTGATGGCAGTCTCCTGATTTGCCTCTGGAGCGGCTTCAGGCTGTCTCCCATAGGAGGGTGAGTGGCTGCATGCTGTCTCCCCAAGGGACACCTTCCGAGCAGCTTCAGGCAGTCTCCTGATGAAGGTGGGAGCGTTTTCAGGCCGTCTCCTGTAGGAGGGCGAGCGGCTGCAGGCCGTCTCTCCGAGGGGCACCTTCCGAGCGCCTTCAGGCCATCTACTGACGAAGGCGGGAGTGGCTTCCGGCTGTCTCCTGTAGGAGGGTGAGCGACTATCGGCCATCTCAGGGGTGCTGTTAGGAACTGGAGAAACAGTCTCGCCCAGCAGGACGTCTTGTATTCCTGCTATGGTGGCAACGGGAGAGTTCTGTGTCATAGGGGCGCGAGGCCCGGGTGGACTTATGCAGTTTCCCCCCGGAGCTCATTCATGCTGTGTACACTCCTCCGTGGGCTCCTTCTGGTGGCTCATTGCGGTCTGTTTTGATGTCCTGCTGCATTTTAGTAATAATTCTGCTGGGAGTAACACCCCCCTCTTTTCCATAGTGCTTGAGCAACCTCCGTGGGATTATTAACATAACAATAAATCTATCTATCTATCTACTGTATATTCCTAGGCTACTTCCCCCAAGGAAAGGGAGGTAGCCAAGACAGGATGACACACTCCCCATTTACTTATCCATTCAAACACTTTCATTCGCATCTTAGCCCCAAAGGGGAGAATGGACAGATCCTCACTGCACCACACCGCACAAGGGTCAACTGTGCAATGCAATCAGTGACATCCGCAGCAGGGCCTGACAGCAGAGCTGTTTTACCCCTGCCACATCATAACAGACCCATCCCCTTACCCGCACCTGACCTGACCAGCTGATCACATCAAATGTGGGAGAAAATCCCCTCAGGGCTGCATCATCACTTATTCATTCACAATTTCTCTCCATTTATTTCTGTCACGCACAGCCACTCTTCCTTGTTCAACAGACATCCCTCTCGCACCCAGCATTCTCTTCACACTGTCCATCCATCCTATTCATGGTCTTCCTCTCAGCCTTACACCTCTCACATCAGATCTGGTTATCTTTTTCACCAATCGCTCATTATCTATCCTCTCCATATGTCCAAATCATCACAACACCCTCTGCTCAACTCCACCAGCCATCTCCCGAACAACTCCAGTTCTCCTTCGCAATTCATCATTTCGCACTCGATCCATATGAGTCACTCCACACATACTCCTCAGACAGTTCATCTCCATTACATTCAAACTTTTCCTCTCTGCTACACCCAAATTCCAAGTTTCAGCCCCATATAACGCAGTAGGTACCACAACACCCTCATACAGCCTTCTCTTTACATCCATTCTAAGCGAATGACATCTAAACACTTTGTTCAGTCCTCCCAGCACCTTTCCTTCTTCATTTATTCTAAACTTCACTTCTGGATCTATTCTTCCATCCACAGCAACATGTGACCCTAGATATTTAAAACAATCTACCTCTTCAAGCAACTCACCATTCAAAACTATATTAATCCCCCTACCATCTATCAACCTCGTACACTTCATCACTTTACTCTTATTCTCATTTACTTTCAATTTCCTCCTTTCACACACCCTTCCAAACTCCTCTACCAACTGTCTCAATCTCTCCTCTGAATCAGCCACCAGTGCAGTATCATCTGCAAACAGCAGCTCCTTCAGATTCCACTCTCCACCATCAACATTCACCAGACTCAGACCTTCACCTAAAACTCTTGCATTCACCTCCCTTACAACACCATCCATGTAAATATTAAACAACCAAGGCGACATCACACATCCCTGTCGCAGCCCCACTCTCATGGGAAACCAATCACTCACAGCATTTCCCACTCTTACACACGCTCTACTATTTACATAAAAACTTTTCACCCCTTTTAGTAACCTACCATCAAGTCCATACAATCTTAAAACAGTCCCCAAAGCCTCCCTATCAATTCTATCATACGCTTTCTCTAAATGCATGAATACCCAAAACACATCCTTGCCTTATGCTAAATTCTTTTTACACACTTGTCTCACACCAAACACCTGATCCATGCATCCCCTCCATTTCCTAAAGCCACACTGCTCATCATTAATCACCCCCTCTGTACCCTTTCTAACTCTCATAATTAACACTCTACCATAAACCTTACCTACAACACCCAACAGACTTATACCCCTAAAGCTAGTACATTCATACTTATCACCCTTGCCTTTATACAACGGGACCACACAAGCACTTGCCCAGTCAACTGGTACCATACCTTTCACAAAGCACACATTCAACAGTCTTACTAACCAGTCAACAATAGTCACTCCACCACCCTTCAGGCATTCCACAGCACACCCATCCATACCTGCAGCTTTCCCTTTTTTCATCTCCTTTATTGCCTTCTCCACTTCCTCCTTCGTGATCAAAGAATCATTCAACTCTCCCAACACATTTATTCCTTGCACCCTTCCACCCGCCACAGTCTCAGCCACCCTTTCCTCCTCTACATTTACCAATCTTTGAAAATACTCTGCCCATCTCTTCCTTACTGCATCCATCTCAGTTAACATCCTTCCATCCTCTGCTTTTACTTGCTCTTCCTTCCCAGACTCTCCCTTTCGCACCCTTTTCACCTCCTTCCAAAACATTTTCTTATTCTGTTGAAAATTCTCTGTCAGCCGCCTACCCCACCTCTCATCTGCTGCCACTTTAGCATCACGCACAGCCCTTCTCGCCCTATTCCTCTTTTGCTTATACCTTTCATATGACATCTCATCCTTCCTCTGCAGCCACACTTCATATGCACGTCTCTTCTCAGCCACAGCCATACTTACTTCCTCGCACCACCATTCACTTCCTTTTCTTACACCACCACCCACACGTCTCACACCACACACCTCTTCTGCATGCCCCACCACAGCACTCTTAAATAACTGCCATTCCTCCTCCACACTGCCATTTTCCTGATCTTTCAATGCGTTCCACTCATCTTTCAATTTCTCCTGATACTCTATCTTTTTCTCTCTTTTATCCAACTCACTTTCAAAACCTTCCTGCCACACCTAACCCTCCTAGCTCTCACCCATCTCTTACCTACTCTTAACTTTCCCTCCACCAGGTAGTGGTCAGACATACCTCCACCCTCCCCTCTCAGAACTGTCACATCCAACAATCTTCCTATTACATTCCTAGACACAGCCACATAGTCCATCAAAGCTCTATCAACAACCCTTCCACCCTCCTGTCTCACCCATGTATACTTATAAATATCTTTCCTCTCAAACAGCGTATTTCCAATTACCATCTCTCGCTCAACACACATCCCTATCATTCGTTCCCCATTTTCATTTCTTCCAGGCACACCATGCATACCAACTACACCTTCAACTGCTACATTTCCCACTCTAGCATTCAGATCTCCCATCATTACCACATTCACTTTCGCTCCAAAACTCTGCAGACACTCATCAACATCATTCCAGAAAGACTCCCCTTGTTCTTCATCACTTTCACTACCAGGCCCATATGCACTCACAAACACCCACAACTCACGTTCAAATATCGCTTTCACCCACATCAGTCTCGATGACACCTCCTTCCATTCAATCACACACTGCTGTACTTCCGGACTCACTAACAAGGCCAAACCTTCTCTTGCCCTTCCTCTATCAACACCTGACAATCTTCCATTCACACTTCTAAACATAGACTCACCCTTCCCTTTCATCTTGGTTTCACTCAAAGCTAACACATCCAACTTTCTTCTCATAAACATTCTCCCAGTCTTCTCCCTTTTAGCCTCAGTCGTACTACATCCACGCACATTCATAGACCCAATCTTCAGGGTACGGGGATAACTCAATCCCCCATCCCTGTCTCTGGCCTGTCTCTTTTTAGGAATTAAAAAACAGAGGAGGGGGTCCTAATCCCCTCACCCCGCCCCTTTTAGTCGCCTTTTACGACACGCAGGGAATACGGTGGCAGTATTCTTCCTAACACAACCTGGCCGCAGAGTAATAGTACCACCCCATAGTGCGGCCAGATTGTGGCCCCCCCGCCACAGGGGGAATAAATATATGTAATAAATCTACGATCTTTATACTCCTTTATTAACTAATGCATTTATTAATTGATTTATTTAATGAGGTACTAAACCTGTCCATTTCTAAACCAGCTCCGTGAAAATAATGGTTGATGTACTGTATATTAACCCATTAGCTCAATTGTTTTTTTTTTTTTTTTTTAGGGCTACGGCCTTCTTGTATATATATCCATCCATCCATCCATCATCCAATCCTACATTGCCCCATGAAGAGCGTAGGAGCCCGGGGCTAGGCAGTTGGTCCCGACATTTAAGATGAGAATGAATTTAAGATGAGAGTGAAGGGTCTTGTATATATAACAACGACAAAAACTGCTCTAATAATTATTTTGATTTGCCATATGAAACATTTATATATGACCTTTCAGAAGACAAAAAAATTTAGCCCTGCACCTCTTCTTCCACAAACATAAACACAAAGGACTATAATCTGGGAGGTAGGTAGGAAGACAAAAATATTTTACTCAAGTTGGAAGTTCACATGGTCATGGAAATTGCTACTTAATCAGCTTGAAACTTACATACTTTTTTTTTTCTTTAGTGTGTGTTTTTTTACGTGAGTGTAACTGTAATATGCATTCTAAGAACAAACTTTGGCTAAGGATTTTCAAACTAAAAACAGGACCATGGGCACCCGCCCCCTCATATATTCGTTTTCTATGACGACAACATAACAGAGAAAATATTGCTACAGCACTATATTTCATATCCTACAGGAGGTTGTATTGTTTTTCTTATTTTGAAACAAGATGTGTTTTGACAATATCAGTGGGTTTACTACCCTCATTAATTCAATGAAATCAAGGATTGCTCATTGTTTTATAGATCATCATGAACACAACAATTTTGTTAAATCATTCTACTCCTTACGGGGTGCAATAATTTATACTGAAGAACAGCCAGTACCTGATGGAGCAGATACAACTGAAATAACACAAGTTCCTCTTAGTGTTGATGAACTAACTGATGAAGAGAATATAAATGATGATAATAGGTGACGATTACACAGATCCTTCCTTCTTAACACCAGATGTTAGTGGTACAGTTGAACTGCATCTGTATGAGGAAAACATTTATGGAAAAGCTTCAAATAGTGAGCGAACATCTCCTCCAAAAAAGTCAAAAACATCAAAAAATCATAGTGTTACACGGAAGAAAGAAGATCCAAATTACCACCAACTCAAACATCTTACAAATGGAGCAGCAGAAAGAAGGGAAGAACTGAAGTTGAGAGGTAGCCTAAGGGTAATGTACAGTAGAGCTGTTTGATTTTTTTTTTTTTTCATTGAAGAATTACTGGAAATGATAGCTGATTACTCAGAGTTATATGCAGCCCAAAAAAATTAACAAAGATTTAACCTTACATCTGATCGCCTGAGGAAGCTCTTGGGAATATTATTATTTTCTGGCTATCACAAGTTACCAAGTGAACGACACTATAGGAATATGGGTGAAGATCTAGATACAGCCATCGTAAGGAATGCCATGCCAAGAAACAGGTTTACAGAAATCAAGAGATATCTTCATTTTGCAAATAATGAGAATGTCTCACAGAACAAGAAAGATAAAGGATTCAAAATGAGGCCAGTAATGGATTACCTAAATGAGAATTTCAAAGCGTTTGGAATACTTTCAAGAGAACTGCCCATGGACGGGGAGATTGTAAGGTATTACGGAAAGCATGGCCTGAAGTAATTCCTACGAGGTAAGCCAATTCGTTATGGTTTCATGCAATGGATTTTGTGCTGTGAAGGTACAGGATACTGCTACCAAATGAATCTTTACCAAGGCAAGGAGGAGAAGAAGACGGAATGCACATTCGAGGAAATCCCTGGGGGTAAGGTTGTTCTGGGTATGATTCAGCACTTGGACATTCATTGTGATCATGAGGTTTACATGGATAGCCTCGTCATCAGTTACAAGCTGCTAGATTACATGCAAGATCTAGGTATCTGAGTCACTGGAACAAAACGTGCCAATTGTACTGTTAGGTGCCCACTACAAAATGACAAAGGCACGAAACAGAAAGTACGTGGTGTGTATGATTACAGATTTGATGAGAGAAATGAGGTTCTATTTGTAAAGTGGCATGACAACATGTTTACAATTGGTAGTAATCATCAGTCCATAACTCAAAGTGGCTCTGCTAAACGCTGGTGCAACAAAGAGAAAAAGGTGACATATATCACTCAGCCAAATCTCACTGCTAAATATAACAAGTATATGGGAGGACTTGACCACCATGACTGGTTGATCTAGAAGTACTGCTGTCAGAGGCAAAAAGTGGTACTCCAACTTGTTCACAAACTACTTTGACACTGCTGCAGTGAATGCCTGGGTATCAGCACTCTCCTGTCAGGTACTCAAACACCACTTTTTGAGTTCAAGCGTTCCATTGCCAGATATTAGCTACAGATTTCCTCGCCCTCATCGCCAAGGCATGCAGGACAAATGTAGAACGTGCATGGGAGAGTACTTCCTGATGTAAGATATAATTCCACAAGACACCGCCTTGAGACAACAGACGAGGGAAAGCAAAGAAAAGGTGCACAGTGTAAGAAAAAAGTGAGCAATCAGTGCGTAGAATGCAGTGTTGGGCTTCATATGGGAGAATGTGATCGAGTATGGCATACCAAATAAATTATTGGAAGGACATTCTAGAAGGGTTATAATGTAAAATAGGCTGCATATCAAATGACAATAAAAGCATGTAGGTTTTGATTTGTATAAACTCATTCATACTATTATTAAGAGAAAAGGATAGATTAGTTTCCCTTGAGGACTGAAAATGTTATGATATAAGGTATCCTGTTTTGGATGAAAAATTCTACGGTTTTATGCCTCCATGTATACTATCTTTCAAGTGCCCGTGGTCCTAAAAAAAAAAAAAAAGAAAAAAAAAAAGAACCAATTATTATTACTGTATAAATGGACTACTTATGATAATTTTTCAGTTTTACATGTCAATGTATTTGATGCAATAAAAATAATATGTTAAAGAGGAAACTTTTCTATCAATCTATCTATATACCTAGGCTGCCTCCCTCAAGGAAAGGGAGGTAGCCGAGACAGGACGACATATTCCCAATTTACAGTACTCATCCACTCAAACACATTCATTCGCATCTTAGCCCCAAGGGCAGAAGGGACAAATCCTCAACGCATCATACCGCACGAGGTTCAACTGCTCAGTGCAATCAGTGGCATCCCCAGCAGGGCCCGACAGCAGAACTAGTTTACCCTGTGAGGAGTAGACTGTAGCACCAGTCGAGCAGGGCAGTACTCCCAAGGTGGTTGGAAAGCTGATGACAGGGAGAGCTGGAGCTCCCGTTTCATCAGCCCTCGGGACTAGTTCCTGACCATTCCCCTTTGCTGAACTTTTTCAGTGTTTCAGGAACATAGAGAGTAGGCCAGCTTGCTCTTCAATACAAGTTTCTGTAACTGTCAACACCAGTCTACATGCACATTACACACTACACTTCCTTTTCAAAATTAAAAAAAAAAAAAAAAAAAAAAAAAGGAAAATGGTGCACCCATACCATGCCTCGGAGTTCCCGGGGGGGGGACCATAAATGTCCCCACCATCCGCCCCTCTCCGGGTGACGACTCTTTGAGCTGCCTGAATCCATTGTCTGACTTCTTAATTTCTGCAACATTCGCGGCCTCTCCTCCTTCTTTCTGTCGAACACCACCTCTCCTCCTCTAAACCTCACCTTCTCTTCCTTACTGAGACCCAGCTGTCTGAGGCAACTGACAGCAAACCCTTTTCTGTATCCTTCTACTTTCTTTATACTCATTTCAGAGCCAAAGATGGATGTTATAAGTATGCAACGACCTATCTTGCTCCCGTGTTCCTGAAGTTGATTCTTCTGAATTCTCTACTCTCTGGCTTCGGCTCTCCTGTCATTCTCTGACTATATATACCAGCACTGTTTACTTATCTCCTAATTCTACTGACATTAAAAAATTCTTCGACTATCTTACTTCCACGATGGAACACATTCTAGCCATTTCTCCTTTCTCTGAAATCTCCATTCGAGGAGATTTCAATTTTCACCACCATCTTTGGCTCTCCTCTCCTGTCACTGATCCACCTGGTGAACAAGCCTACATCTTTTCTATCCTTAATGACCTAGAGCAGCTTGTACAGCACCCTACCCGTATCCCTGACCTCCTTGGAGAGAGCTCCAACATACTTGATCTCTTCCTTACAACTAATCCTTCTGCTTACACTGTTAATCTTTCCTCTCCATTGGGTTCCTCCGATCATAACCTGATTACTTTGACCTGTCCTATCACTCCGGTATAGCCTGTGGACCCTCCAAGAAACATCGTCTGTGGCACTTTGGAGCTGCGAATTGGCAAGCCCTCAGGCAATACTTCTTTGATTTTCCCTGAAATGATTATTGCTTCATGAGCCATCTGACTGTGCCTTACTCATTGCGGAGGTTAGTCTCTTGGGCATGGAAGCATACATTCCTTTCTCATATCCCTTGACTAATGCAAGAAATCCTTAGTTTAATCACGCTTGTTCTAGTGCTGTCCGTAACAAGGAAAGGGCCTATAAAAGGTACCAGAGCCAACTCAACCCTGAATCACATATTTTTTTTTTTTATGTTTCTGCCCGGAATCGTTCTAAGTCTGTTGTTTGCTCTGCTAAATATAATTTCATCTGTACTAAATATTTTCAACTCTCCAACTCGAATTCTTCCCGCTACTTCTGGCACCTTGCCAAAAATCTTTCTAAAAACTTTACCTCATCATCCTTCCCTCCTCTTTTTTACTCTGATGGTTCTTTAGCTATTTCTTCTACTGATAAAGCAGATCTCTTCGCTCAGACTTTCTCCTCCAATTCCACCTTAGATGATTCTGGTGCTGTTCCTCCATCACTTCCCCCCTCTGACTTCCTCATGGCTGACATTAAAATTTCTTCAGCTGATGTATTTTCCGTCATCACTGGCCTCAGTACTAACAAGGCATATGGGTCTGATGGAGTCCCTCCTGTTGTCCTCAAGAACTGTTCTACTGTGCTTACACCCTGCCTAGGTAAACTCTTTCACCTTTGTCTTTCAACTTGTACCTTTCCTTCTTGCTGGAAGTTTGCTCTCATTCACCTTGTTCCAAAGAAGGGTGACCATTCCCAATCCTCTGACTATCGTCCAATTGCTTTAACATCCAGTTTCTCAAAAAGTTTTCGGGTCAATTCTTGATAGAAAAATTTTAAAGCATCTTTCCTATCACAATCTTCTTTCTGATTGTCAGTGCGAGTTCCGTCAGGGACGCTCCACTGGCGATCTTCTCACCTATCAGACTCCTGGTCATCCTTCTTTCGGGACTTTAGCGAAAGCTTTGCCATTGCAATTGACATCTTAAAGGCTTTCGATCGAGTCTGGCATAAATCATTAATTTCCAAGCTGCCCTCTTACGGTTTCTATCCTTCTATCTGTGCCTTCATCTATAGCTTCCTTTCTGGTTGTTCTATAGCTGCTGTTGTAGACGGCCATCATTCTTCTCCTAGATCTATCAACAGATGTGTTCCTCAGGGCTTTGTCTTATCACCAACTCTCTTCCTTTTATTCATCAATGACCTTCTAAGCTGTACATCTAATCCTATCCACTCGTATGCTGATGATTCCACCCTTCTCCTTTCCATTCGGTTTCTGCAACATCCATCTCAACAAACAAGGGGTGAGGCTATGGCACACCTAATGTCTGACCTGGCTCATATCTCTGACAGGGGTAAAAATAATCCTGTTTTTTTAAATGCATCAAAGACTCAGTTTTTACACTTATCAACCCATCAAAATCTTCCACAGGTATACCCACAAATGTTTATTAATATCCAGCTCAATCCTGCATCATCCTTGAACATGCTTGGGGTTTCATTCACACGGGATTTATCTTAGAAAGATCATATTGCATCTCTTGTAAAATCTGCTTCCAAGAGATTAGGTGTGCTAAGCCGACTCCATGCCTTCTTTACCCCTGCACAGTTGTTGCCTTAATACACTCGTTTCATTCGCCCCTATTTAGAGTACAACTCTCATGTGTGGGAAGGCTCCCCATATACAGCCCTACTCAATAGGGTGGAGTCAAAGGTTTTTCATCTCATCAACTCTCCTCCTCTTACTGGCTCCCTTCAATCTCTGTCTCTTCACTGCACTGTTGCCTCTTTGACTCTTTTCTATCGCTACTTCAATGGTCACTGCTTCTCTGAACTGTCTGCTTGCATCCCTCCACCTTTACGATGGGCACGTTGCACCCGACTAGGATCAAATTGTCATCCCTTTTCTGTCCAACTCTCTAATGCAAGAGTTAACCGTTCCACCCAGTCCTTCATTTATGCAACAGGTCAACTTTGGAACTGTCGCCCTCTGTCTGTATTTCCTTTTTCCTATGATCTCCAGTCTTTCAAACGCAGTGTGTCCAGGCATCTCGAAATGAATGGATCTTAAATTTGGCTGTCTTTTGTATTGTTTTTGTTTTTTCTTGGAAGGAACGTTTTGCGGGCTCAGCCATTGGTTCCTTCTTCCTCGCATAAAAAAAATAATAATGGAACCATCCCCTTACCCACACCTGACCTGATCAGCTGATAAGACCAAATGCGGGAGAATATTTCCCCAGGGCTGTGTCATCAGTTATTCACTCACAATTTCTCTCCAATCATTTCTATCGTGCACAGCCACTCTCCAATGCTCAACAGACATCCTCTCGCATCCAATGCTCTCTTCACACCATCCATCCTATTCGTGGTCTTCCTCTCAGCCTTACACCTCTCACATTAGATCCACTTATCTTTTTCACCAATCGCTCATTATCCATTTTCTCCATATGCCCAAACCATCGCAACACCCTCTGCTCAACTCGATCAGCCATCTCCTGCACAACGCCAGCTATTCCTTCACACTTCATCATTTCTCACTCGATCCATACGCAATACTCCACACATACTCCTCAGACACCTCATCTCCATTACATTCAAACTTTTCCTCTCTGCAACACTTACATTCCATGTTTCAGTCCCATGTAACGCAGTCGGTACCACAACACCCTCATACAGCCTTCTCTTTACATCCATTCTAAGCGAACGACATCTAAACACTTTTTTCATTCCTCCCAGCACCTTTCCTACTTCATTCATTTTAAACTTCACTTCTGCATCTATTCTTCCATCCACAGCAACATTTGACCCTAAATACTTGAAACGCTCTACATCCTCAAGCTGTTAAAGCTTTGTAGCCAACATTTTTATATATGTAACTCTTAATATTGTAATAGGTGAGTCTTGAGTTAATTGAAGAGCAAGAGGAGTTAAAGATGAATACAGGGAGTTGATCTCGATTTATTATCTTCAGAGAAAGTCTAAGTTGAGCAGCATATGTATTATACAGAGACTTAACCCTAGATAGGTGAAGTAGGGTATCAGAAACCCCAGTCCCCGAAATTTGATTTTTAAAAATATAAGCATAAGTTCTACAGATCTGTTCGTCTCCTTACCTTCCTGCCTGGTGATGCTCTTCATGGGGATGATGGGGTCATAGCTGTATCTGGCTCTGATTTTGCTCTATAGAGCCATTGGGGTATGTTAGACCCACAGATTACCTATAATGTAACCTAGCTGAGCCCTCTTGTGATTTTTTTATTTCAATTTGCTGTCTTTCTCCTTTTGTATACAGAAGGTCCCAACATCGGTCTACTGCAGGCCACCCAAGGAATCATGATATTACTTTTCAATTTTGCAAGATTTTATTTTAAAATTTGCATACCTAAAATTTAATCATTTTTGTATAAACTTTAAAAAAATATAAATTTTTTCAATTAAACTTAATTTTTTCTGGCCCTATTTAAAGATAAGGGGTTGAATTATTTGTGTATTGAAGCATTTTGAAATATCTCAAACGGAAGTTTTTTTTTTTTTTTTTTTTTCAGACCCCACGTTACCTAATATGTAACATTTTGAAGATTCCCTATCTAGGGTTAATATACTAAGTAAGTCTAGTTGGACCTCTCCTCTTATTCGCTCTCTCCACTACCTGTCGGTTCTATGGCCTGTCTCCTTCTGAGCTCAAAATTCCTACATTCTTGTGTAACAGGGGTCGTGTCACGTGTGCTCTACTGTCGTGGAAGCTTCTAGAATACTGTATGTGTTTGTGTATGTACTGCTTCCAGTGCACGATCAACATTCCTTCACTTAAAGAGTTGCAAGCTAATATCCCGTTCCCACACCTTGTCTGGTGCTCTGTCTATCTATCTATCTATCTATCCATCATGCTATCTGTTATGATTTGTATTTATAATATGGAGTCCTGACATCGCTCGGTCACGTAGCTGACGGTCCTCCGACAGCAATCATCATTGAAATATGCTAATCTGTTATTACATAATAGTCTTCTTCTTCACTCTTAATACATAATATTGATTATTATATTGTACAAGTATAATATTCATGGTAATATTGCAATGATCCAGTAATATTACATTTTAAACAAGTTGTATACATAACTGAATATTGGTAAATTGGTTATTGTACTGTATTACATTTTGTAAAATGTGTATGTATAATAGTAAAATGCATATATGCAAAAAAAAAAAAACTTCAAAGTTAAGATTATGGTAAGAGCTATTAATATTTCATATAGAGATAATGATACTGGTATACTTCTATATTATGGGTCATTCTTCTTTTTTTTTTTTTTTTTTAAATAAAATTAACACTATAGCCTATACAACATATGTACACCCGCGAACCAAAGTTTCGGTACCCCACTCGATGGAAGGAAGTGGAAGTCAGGGTTAGAGAGAGGGCATGTGAACGGACAACCGTGAGTGGTACTTTGGAACTGAGCTACGAGGCGAATAGTGAGAAGCCTAATGACACTGAATTCGAAACATTTCCATGCTCTTCACCTGCAAAACATTATGCGTTCGTAACATACATAATGTAACATATAACATAGACTACTTATCATGGTGTCCTGTGATACTGACCCATCTGTTTCGGATCCTCATCACACAAATAAAGCACCGAACCAGTTGTATATAAGTTGCAACTTGTCATTATAACTGCAGTCATAATTTTTGTGAATGTTATCCCTGGATTGTCTATAGCTATAATAACGAATGATTGTGAATTTAATGTTGATTTTCACAGTAGTTGTGCGGATGGTTAAAAATGTGGCAGTTATTTTATGTGGACGACTAAACCACACTGTGATGGACAGCGGAAAGCTTTCGCCAATAATTTACTATAACCAGATGAAATTAGATGCAAACAACACAAAATATTATGAGACAACGAAGACACAGCCGTGGTATCCTGCTCCGCCTTGTTATCAAGGCCTTAACTGTGGCTTCACCTCATACGTGCATTATTTTCCTTCAGTCTCTGCCTCTTTCTTTACTCTTACTTCCCGGTATCCTCTTACTGCGAGTCGTCATAATCCTTGGAGGGTTTCTTGTCGTCCGGTCCTATAACCCGTATTGTATTACATTTTTCCTCGCATCATCACTTCCAAACAAACAACGCTAGCCCAAGACTGCTGAATCTGTTAATACCATTATTGCCACTGCCACTACTATTCCCCCTTTCCCCATTGTGTCTACTGCAATTCCCCTCACAGTACTACTATTGCTACTCCTATTACTACTCCACTATAAATCTGTATAATAATATATATGATTGTCCTTATGTCTGTGTATCTGTTAATCATATTGTCCCTGTCCCACCGTCGACAACTCGTCACTTACCCCGCAACGCTACCCCAGTTGTACCCCACTCCCCTCTCTCCCACCCGCCATAAGCTCTATTCCTCCCCCACTCCGAACCATTTTACCCCTCACCTCCTTCTTGGGCCACCAGGCCTGTTGTTTACCTTTTACCGGTGAATATACGTGGTATGCATTAATAAGAATAATTATAAAACTGACAGCAACAACATACATCTGCAGTATTCCGAACATTACATAATTATAAAAGTTGCAGACCCAAACGTGCCTATATTACGGAGCTCTGATATATTAACCACAGAACCGACCACAGACCGTTCCTATCATTGCCACTGGACCTTACCTCTAGCACTTCACCATAGTAATACAACCCACTGAAGTCCTTTGTGGGATCACTACACATGTTTGGGAAAAATAACAGCGCACAACATGCCTAAAACTCATTAAAATACACCCGTGACGTTTCACTGACATCCATTAATTTGCCTACAAGTTAGCGGACAAACAAACACACGGCTGGACATAGACTGAGGCCGAATGTCTCGCATCGGTATATGAGAACCTGCCAAAACTGTTACGATCCTGCTTTGTAGGTGTCATCATAGTTATAATAATAATAATAATAATAATAATAATAATAATAATAATCGTAGTAGTAGTAGTACCAGTAGTAGTAGTAGTAATAGTAGTAGTAGTAGTAGTAGTAATCACATGTTAATGTCCATGATACAGAGGAGGACAATCACCATAATCTCCCTGATAAAACAAGTGAAAACAGCTGTGACAAATAAAACCAAACAGTGACATAATACCCTGTAATGGTAGGGTTATAGTAATACTAAATTAATGTTTGACCGCAACCCAACCTTCTGTCATGGCAAACAGATTCTGCATTGCGTCGACACATACGATTCCAGTGTGTCCTTCTCAGTATCGTGCCTAATAACATGTGATTAATTATTATTATTATTATTATTATTATTATTATTATTATTACTGTGATGACACCTACAATGCAGGATCACAAGAGTTTTGTCAGGTCGTTACATACCGATGCGGGACATTGTGCTTCTGTCTGTCTGTGTCCAGTCGTTTGTTTGTTTGTCCACTAACTTCACCTAGGCTATTTGATGGATGTCAGTGAAACATCATATGCTTATTTTAGTGGTTTGTAGGCATGTTGTGCACAGTTATTTTTCCCAAACACGTGTAGCGATCTCACGAAGGACTACAGTGGGTTGTATTACCATGGTGAAGTGCTATAGGGAAGGTGCAGTGGTAATGATAGGAACGGTCTGTGGTCGGTTTTGTGGTTAATATAACAGTACTCCGTAATATAAGCACGTTTGGGTCTGCAGTTATTAAGTGTAATGTTAGGAACACTACAGTACACATCTACGATGTTGTTGTTATTATTACATTATTATGGCCTACCTTCAGAAGGCGGAGCGATCATGTTTTTAACTGCATTTGTGTGTGTGTGTGTGTGTGTGTGTGTGTGTGTGTGTGTGTGTGTGTGTGTGTGTGTGTGTGTGTGTGTTCCTATAATATCTCATGAACGGCTTGAGCTATCAACATGAAGCCTTCAGCATATCAAGATATGGCCAAAATCTTGGAAGAGTTCGAAAATGGCAACTCGGGGTCAGAGTCAAGGTCACCAAACTAACTGCTAAACGTCAACTAGTTTTTATTGCCTGCCTTTAGCACCATTAAATCTCATGAATGGCTTGAGGTATCAACATAAAACCTTCATGGTATCAAAATATGGCCTAAAGTTTGGACTTGGCAAACAGAATATTTTAGAGGGCGATTACCGTTTAACTCTCAAATGCCTTATTATTAAAGCATGCCACGTATATTCACCGGTGAAGGGTGAACAACAGGCCTTCTAGACCAAGGGTGAGGTGAAGGGTAATGTGGTGTCGGAGTGGGGGAGGAGTAGAATCCATGGTGGTTGGGAACTGGAGTAGCGGTGCCGGGTCAGTGACGAGTTGTCGACGGTGGGACAGGGACAATAATTATGATTAACAGATACACAGACATAAGGACAATCATATTTATTATTATACAGATTTATAGTGGAGTATTAATAGAAGCAGCAGTAGTAGTACTGTGAAGGAAATTAGACACAATAGGAAAAGGGGGATTACAGTAGCAGTGGCAGTGCCAATAATGGTATTAACAGATTCAGCAGTCTTGGGATAACGTTGTTTGTCTGGGAGTGATGATGCGAGGAATAATGTAATACATTACGAGTTATAGGACAGGACGACAAGAAACCCTCCAAGGAATATGACGACTAGCAGTAAGAGGATACCGGGAAGTAAGAGTAAAGAAAGAGGCAGAGACTGAAGGAAAATAATGCACATATGAGGTGAAGCCCCAGTTAAGGCCTTGATAACAAGGTGGAGCAGGATACCACAGCTGTGTCTTCGTTGTCTCATAATATTTTGTGTTGTTTGCATCTAATTTCATCTGGTTATAGTAAATTATTGGCGAATGCTCTCCGCTGTCCATCACAATGTGGTTTAGTCGTCCACATAAAATAACTGCCACATTTATAACCATTCGCACAACTACTGTGAAAATCAACATTAAATTCACAATCATTCGTTATTATAGCTATAGACAATCCAGGGATAACATTCACAAAAATTATGACTGCAGTTATAATGACAAGTTGCAACTTATATACAACTGGCTCGGTGCTTTATTTGTGTGATGAGGATCCGAAACAGATGGGTCAGTATCACAGGACACCATGATAAGTAGTCTATGTTATATGTTACAGTATGTATGTTACGAACGCATAATGTTTTGCAGGTGAAGAGCATGGAAATGTTTCGAATTCAGTGTCATTAGGCTTCTCACTATTCGCCTCGTAGCTCAGTTCCAAAGTACCACTCACGGTTGTCTGTTCACCTGCCCTCTCTCTAACCCTGACTTCCACTTCCTTCCATCGAGGGGGGTACCGAAACTTTGGTTCGCGGGTGTACACTTCATATAAGGGGGTTGGCTTGGATGCTAACTCTACCCCCACTAAATACTGACTCCAAATTTGCAATTCTTGCATGCATTCTGTGCATTGCGAACAGCACTACTGCAAATACAATACGGAAGATTATAAAGACAGTAGGTGCTGGGCTATACACATAATATGGGTTGAACATACTCAAACTCAAATCTTCCCAGGGCTTCATTGTTTCATTGATCAGTTGCATAGTTTCAAACTTAGGTGAAGTCAACTTAATACTTGTGCTCATGTTTAAGTCCATATCAGGCAGTGGGTGGAAATGTTTGTGTGTATGATTGAGGATGGCGTAGTGATTGATGGTGGATAAAGTGGGCATGGATGGTGTAAATACCGCACAGTAGTCTGGTGCTATGTATAATTGTAACACTGTTACATAATATTGTTGTAATGCATAACTGTAACACTGTATGAATTGTAACATAATATTGTTGTCATGCATAACTGTAACATTGTATAAATTGTTACATAATGTTGTGGTAACATTGTGGTAATGGATAACTGTAACATTGTATGAATTGTTACATAATATTGTGGTAATGCATAACTGTAACATTGTAGGAATTGTTACATATCGTTTGTAGTTACATAACTGTAGCAAGTGTAACATAATGCAATCGTTTGTCGTTACATAATTGTTACATATCGTTTGTAGTTACATAATTGTAGCAAGTGTAACATAATGCAATCGTTTGTCGTTACATAATTGCAATAATTGCAGTCCTGACATCACTAATCCGGTCATGCTGCTGTCGATGATAGTGATAATGTGCCATGCCACTGGCTCGTGGAGCATATTAATTTTCTTTTTGTGTCACTTATAGAAGGAGTTTATGTGGTATTTTGGCATTTGTAGTAATACACCTATTTTCATTTGTTTGTTATGTGATCTTACTGTATTTCTTTTTATTTTTTTGTATGTATTGATTTTCTATAGTTTGTTTTTCTTCGTTTGTCTACACTTTTTCGGTGTTGTTCGAGGTTGCATAATTGCTGGTTAATTCCCTTGGGACCCTTTTTTAAGGTTTAGTGTATATTGCACAGATATTACTGAAAATGATATTATATAGCCCCATATTTTATTTTATATAAAAAATATATATACACTATATACAGTATTAACTATATACACTGACTAGTTGTTCACTTCTACCTATCGTGGGCAATATGTGTCAGCAATGTTTGGAAATCTTTGTCTTCACGATTGTGTGGAAGATGTTCATTCTTGCTAACGTCATTTGTGTTGGCCATTTTTTTTTCTAGTTTTCCTTGTAACTTAATTTGTCTGTTTCCATTAGGTAACTTTAATTAATAAATGTTTAATACAGTTCTTTTGATCGCTCACTGAGTAACTGTGATAGTATATTTTCTTTATTACTTTGTAGATGTAATAATGTATAGCTGTTTGTATGAAACATGTATTTTATGTAGGTATAAATGGTGACACTCGTTGGTAGTAAATAAATGCAATAATAAATGAATGAATATATACAGTGTAGAATATTTATTATTGGTGCAAGTATTTAATGACTGAATTATGAAGATAACTGAATTAGGTATGTAAGTTGTAACTATACAGCACGTTTTATATGTTTGTGCAGAAGGTGTCTATCACTGTGTCTATCACTGTGTATTGTATAAATTAAGCAACTATGTAACTCACTCATTCTTACCGTGGTGGGAATGGTGTGAGTGGTGTTGCACGTGGTGATAGCGTTGTCCATCACGGGTTGATTGACGTGTTGTGGGGTGTCAGACACACGTTGATAGGCGTGGCGTCGTCTCAGCAAACACGTATGGTGACGTCGACTTCCCACACTGGTAGCTGTGGTGAGTAAATGAGGAGCGATGAGTAACCTGGGTGAGGAAAGGTGAGTAAGATGCGTTATAAATGTGGCTCTGGTGTTTTGCAGTGTGTCTTGACCTCTGCGTCAGCGATGGAGGTAGGCGGGAGAGAGTGTTGGGGTTTTTGTGCTTGTTGCTCTGGTCTTTCTTTTCCTTTACTTGCTTTGTTTTTTATTCTTCTTGCTGCTGCTTGAAGATGCGTGAAGATTATAGAGTTGTCTTGTAGACTTGTTATTTGTAGTTAATCGTAGAGCTTGTTGATCCTCACTCATAACTCGTCGTTGCTACTGTATGCTCGTAGACTCGTACACTCGTAGGCTCGTTCGTTACTGGCACCATTTAATGTTAAAGCTTTGTAGCCAACATTTTTATATATGTAACTCTTAATTCTTGTAATAGGTGAATCTTGAGTTAATTGAAGAGCAGGAGCTAAAGATGAATACTGGGAGTTGATCTTGGTTTATTATCTTCAGAGAAAGTCTAAGTTGAGCAGCATATGTATTTTACAGAGACTTAATACACTAAGTAAGTCTAGTTGGACCCCTCCTCTTATTCGCTCTCTCCACTTCCTGTCGGTTCTATGGCCTGTCTCCTTCTGAGCTCAAAATTCCTACATTCTCGTGTAACAGGGGTCGTGTCACGTGTGCTCTACTGTCGTGGAAGCTTCTAGAGTACTGTATGTCTGTGTGTATGTACTGCTTCCGGTGCACGATCAACATTCCTTCACTTAAAGAGTTGCAAGCTAATATCCCGTTCCCACACCTTGTCTGGTGCTCTGTCTATCAATCTATCTATCTATCCATCATGCTTTCTGTTATGAATTGTATTTATAATATGGAGTCCTGACAAAGCAACTCACTATTCAAAACAGTATTCATCCTCCTACCATCTACCAACCTCGTACATTTCATCACTTTACTCTTATTCTCATTTACTTTCAATTTCCTCCTTTTACACACCCTTCCAAACTCCTCTACCAACTGTCTCTGAATCTATCACCAGTGCAGCAACACCCGCAATCAGCAGCTGCTTCAGATTCCACTCTCTACCATCAACATTCACCAGACTCAGACCTCCACCTAACACTCTTGCATTCACCTCCCTTACAACACCATCCATACAAGTATTAACCAACCAAGGTGACATCACACATCCCTGCCGCAGCCCCACTCTCACGGGAAGCCAATCACTCACAGTTTTTCCCACTCTTACACACGCTTCACTGTTTACACAGAAACTTTTCACTCCTTTTAGCAACCTACCATCAAGTCCATACAGTCGTAAAACAGTCCACAAAGCCTCCCTATCAATTCTATCATATGCTTTCTCTAAATCCATGAACGCCCAAAACCCATCCTCACCTCTCGCTAAATGCTTTTCACACACCTGTCTGACAGCAAACACCTGATCCACGCATCTCCTCCCTCTCCTAAAGCCACACTGCTCATGACCAATCACTCCCTCTCTACCCTCTCTAACTCTCTTAATTAACACGCTACCATACACTCAACAGGCTTATACCCCTAAAGCTAGTAGATTTATACTTATCACCTTTCCTTTATACAACGGGACCACACAAGCACCTGCCCAGTCAACTGGCACATTACCTCTCACAAAACACACATTCAGCAATCTTACTAACCAGTCAACAATAGTCGCTCCACCACCTTTCAGGCATTCCACAGCACACCCATCCATACCTGCATCTTTCCCTGTTTTCTTCTCCTTTACTGCCTCCTGCACTTCCTCCATCGTGATTAAAGATTCATTCAGCTCTTACAACACATTTATTCCTTGCACTCCCTAAAAATAAATAAATAAATAAAAAAGTTGTAAGTCATAGTTCAAGGGTACGGTCAGATCGAAAATTATGATCCGATTTTGACCAAAAAATGTACAAGGGTTGAAGGACAGGAGAGGGTAAAGTGATTTAATATTCAGACTAATAGTTTGGAGGTCAAGGTCAAAGAGCAAGGTCAACAGGTGGTCCCTTTAACACTGATATTTTCTGGTATACTGTATTGGAAGAGGTCCTATGAAGTATCTTATATTTTTTTTTAATGCAAGGAAGAAGGAACCAAAGGCCACCTAGGTCCGTCCTCTTGTCGGTTGAGGAAGCTCCCTAACACCTTGTCACGGGGTTTTTATATTATCACTGTGTTTTTTTTAAATAAATGGTTAAATGTTATTTAAATTGATATTAATATTCAATAATATTAAAGAGCAGGGACAATGATTGTCTTGCTAAATCGTGCAACGATTCTCTAAGAACGAGAATTTAAAAACTTTCTCAACAGTACACAGCAGAGACTAATTACTCACAATTGCTGAATTACTGTACTGTTAGCCTTTGGAGAAAGTTACTTCACCCCTGACAATAAATAACTAATACTAATAATAATATCAGGCTCTTGCTGATGCTTTAACTCCTATCTGGCACAACGGATTTTAAGTTAATACAACAAGACTGGTCTTAGTACCAGTTATGAAAGCAAACGTTTATGCAAGCTAGGAGCTATATGGAAAATAAGCTAAATTTGGAAAAATGAAACAAGATGTTACTTTACATTGAGCTCAAGAAAAAGAACTGTTAAATTTATTAATCACAAAAATTAAATTTAACGTTACAATTCAAATCAATTAAATGAGACGCACTCACTCACTCACACAAAAGCTAAATACTTATGCCTAAGAAAAACACCTTAACTAAGCTCTTAAAACTAGGATTATACAAAAGGAAATACCGGTCGATGAATGCTATGTATCACCCGGGGGTTGGGAGGACTGGATTAACTGTGAAGTGGAGTTTGGGTACTAGCTGACCTCTCACACTGCTGGCAGAGGACCTCTCTCCGTCACAGCAAACACTAGAATGAATTCAAATGCATTGTATGGGCAGGATGCACAAGCCACCGGAAGAGGGCGTGGCTAACGGTTTAGGCAAGCAGAGGCGAACGATAAAGAAACAATTGTATCGCTCAGTAGAACACTTAGTGACGTGCATTAAATCGGTCACTTTTGAAAGTGACGAATGTTTTGAAAAGTATACTCCGAAATGGAGGGAGAAACGGTTAGCTGAGCGATACACAGTGAGTTTTCCACTAATAGTTTGTGGCTTCTCACAAAAGGGAAATGTCGCGAATTGATTTGTGACATTACGCCCTTACAAAGTTAAATTTTTCCTTATGGGAAAAAATTTGTGGATATATATATATATGTACACATCCTAAGTCATTCGCACAAGATTCACACTGTGGTGTGTGTGCTATCCTGCTACAGGAGAAAGTCGCAGTCGCCAGTGAGCGAAAAAACGTCGTATTTACGTTAATAGAAGCAAGCTTGAGGGAAAAACTCCGTGACGACGGTGAAAATCCTGTACTCAGGTCAAACTGAGCGAAAATTCGCTACATTTACACTGACAACTAATTGTTGTGTAGCGTGGTGTATGTAATACACGGTGTAGGTGTGACAGTTGTAGTGTAACTGTACCTATGTGTAAAATGACACAGCAAATAATAACATGGCGACGACGAAGGCAGAGAAGAGGCGGCAGCATGCAGCAGACGATCAGCTGGCCCGCACAGCAAAACTGCTACACCCATTGCTGAACCTGCAAAACCAATTGAGGTGGAGCATCAAAAGTGTCAATGAGACAAAATTTTATCATGTTACAATTACTCTCTCTGCCTAGCAGTCAGTGCTACGACGTACATTCGAGGTTGCCATTAATTATAGCACACGATTATGGTCGGCAAGTTGAGAATCCTTGTGCAAACTCGGGTCTTCCATAGCCTCGAACTGCACACGGGTCCTCAACCTTTATTCCTAAATTTCTGACAGAGGATGCCTATCCTGGTGAAATATTATTCGCCCATCACACTAAAATAGAAAATAGGAGGAAGTGCCTTAACCTACAGTACTTATATTAGTATCGGAGAGCTGAGAATCCTTGTGCAAACTTGGGTCTTCCATAGCCTCAAGTCGCCTCTGCGGAGTTCTCACTTCCCCCTTAACCTACAATACTTATATTAGTATCGGGGAGCTGAGAATCCTTGTGCAAACTTGGGTCTCCCATAGCCTCAAGTCGCCTCTGCGGAGTTCTCTTTCGAACTTCCCCCTTAACCTACAGTACAATACTTATATTAGTACCGGGAAGCTGAGAATCCTTGTGCAAACTTGGGTCTTCCATAGCCTCAAGTCGCCTCTGCGGAGTTCTCTCTCGAACTTCCCCCTTAACCTACAATACAATACTTATATTAGTACCGGGAAGCTGAGAATCCTTGTGCAAACTTGGGTCTTCCATAGCCTCAAGTCGCCTCTGCGGAGTTCTCTCTCGAACTTCCCCCATAACCTACAATACTTATATTAGTATCGGGAAGCTGAGAATCCTTGTGCAAACTTGGGTCTTCCATAGCCTCAAGTCGCCTCTGCGGAGTTCTCTCTCCAACTTTCCCCTTAACCTACAGTACTTATATTAGTATCGGGGAGCTGAGAATCCTTGTGCAAACTTGGGTCTTCCATAGCCTCAAGTCACCTCTGCGGAGTTCTCTCTTCCCCCTTAACCTACAGTAGACGTGTATGTACAGGCCCTGGACATACTGTGTCCTGTGGGGCCAACAAGTGAGACGTCAGGTCTACACTTTTGACTGGGAACCAGGCTAGTCCTTGGATTACTCAAATCTCTGAGGATGCCTATCACGGAATCCAGCATACAACAACTGCCCATGTTAGTCAGCAGTTAGTAGGCAAGACATCAGGTCTGCACCTACGTTATCACTTCCCTTGATGTATCTCACAACAAGGTTAAACTGCTGTAAATACAGTGTCCAGCGTGTCAATCTTGCATTAGCCGTCTTGGTCGTGCTAAGACTAGTGAGTGGCATATGGTCAGTTTCCAGAACAAATGATGCCCCAAATAAATAATAATAATATTTTTTAACACCATCAACCACAGCCAAGAGTTCCTTTTCAACAGTACTGTAATTCCTCTCGGCGGGTTTTAGCCTACGGCTGTGGTATGCCACTGGGAAGATTCCACCTTCCGATTCCTGCATCAATACGGCACCTACTCCATCTTGTGAAGCATCAGTGCGCAGTATGAAAGGTTTGCTGGAATCAGGCAACTGCAAAATGGGCTCCTTGCACAACATATTCTTGAGGGTGGCAAAGGATCTCTCTTGCGCTTCTCCCCATTCAATGGTGTTTGGAGCATATTTCCGTAGCACTTCGTACAACGGTTGGGCAATGAGAGCAAAGTTGGGGATAAAACTCCTATAATATCCCACTAGGCCAAGAAATGCCCTAACCTGTTTCTTGGTCACGGATCTCGGGGCTTCTCTAACCTTCCTGATCTTGTCACCCTGACACCTGCAATGGTTGTTGCCAACAATATGACCGAGGAACTCCACCTCACTGTGAGCAATCTTGCATTTGCTAGGCTTCACAGTCATGTTGAAACTCTGGAGTCTACTGAAGACAATTTCCAAGAGTCTGAGGTGCTCCTCCAATGTGGCGGAATGAACGAGGACATCGTCAACGAACATCTCTACTCCTACAATACCATGGAGCACTTGTCTCATGGCACGATTGAATACTGCTGGGGAATTGGTAAGTCCAAATGGGAGGACTTTATACTGGTACAACCCCCTAGGAGTAGCAAAGGCAGTGAACTGACTGCTCTCAGGATGAAGGGGAATCTGGAAGAATCCCTTCGCTAGGTCGAGCTTCGTGAAATATCGTGACCCTGCCAGCTTGGAGAAGATGGCAACATGGTCACCCATTGGCTCAGCATCCACTTTGGTGATTGCATTGAGCCTTCTATAGTCGCCACAAATCCTGACTCCACCATCTTTCTTGCGGACTACTACCATCGGACTACAGTAAGGAGATGAGGACTTTTCGATAATGCCTGCAGTCTCCATGTCAGCAATTTCCTTATCTACTGCACCCTGTAGTCGCGTGGGAATCGGATATGGCTTAACCTTTATAGGAGCATTGCTGGTCAACTAAATTTTATGACACGCAACCTTTGCAAGTCTAGGTTGGTCTGAGAAGACATCAGCATACTGACAGAGCAGTGACCATAAGGCATTCTGGTCCCCTACTGCTAAGTCAGGGTTAAGTAAAACATCTCCGACAGTCTCTTCCTGATGGGACTGAGCGGTTAAGGGCTCGTCATCATGGTCATCAGCTGGGATCACCGCAGCTGCCCCGGTTTCTTCCAGTGGCTGGTCACTATCATCAGTTACTCGTAGGCCAGTCTCCTTGGGGTCTGACTCATGATAAGCCTTCAACATGTTAATGTGGAACCTTTTACGAAGATTCCCCATCTGTATTATGTAGTTGAGGTCTGAAATGCGCTCTGCTACATCGAATGGACCCTTCCACTGCGCCAACAACTTGTTCTGGGCAGTGGGGAGTAATACCAAGCATTTATCGCCTGGACTAAACTTCCGAAGCTTTGCCTTCTTATCGTAATAAGCCTTTTGAACTTCACGCGCCTTGATCAGTTCTTCCTTAGCTAACTCGCACGTCGACTGGAGGCGGTCAGCCAAATCAAGGACGTAGGTGTAGGTGGTCTTGACTTCAGGGTCGGGTTCTTCATCATCCCATAACTCACGAAGGACTTGAAGTGGGCCCCGGACCGACCTCCCATACACCAGTTCAAAGGGTGAGAATTTCAATGAATGCTGTGGGGCTTCTCGATAAGCAAATAGAAGAGGAGCAATGAACCACGGCCATTCCTTTGGCTGTTAGGCGGTCGTGCGCCTCAACATCTTCTTGAGAGTTCCATTGAACCTCTCACACAACCCGTTACACATGGGATGATACGGCGTAGTTCATAAGCCTCGGATGGACAGCAACCTGAACGTTTCGTTCATCATTGCCGAAGTGAACTGCGAACCCCGGTCGCTTAAGACCTCCTTAGGGATACCTACACGGCAGAACACTTCAATTAATGCCTCAGCAACAGTGACAGCCTCTATATTCTTAAGGGCCACGGCTTCAGGCCACCGTGTGCTGAAATCAACTATAGTGAGGATATACTTTGATCCATCACTAGCCCTAGGAGAGATTGGCCCAACTATGTCAACTGCTACTCTCTCGAACGGTTCAGAGATTATGGGCATTGGCTTCAATGGCGCAGGACGGACACATCCCTGGTCAGTGGTACGCTGACACACATCACAGGAACGTACGAGCCTCGTTATTTCCCGTCCCATTCCTGGCCAGAAAAAGTCAGCATGGATGCGGTCAGAGGTCTTCTTTTGACCCATGTGACCTCCCATCGCTGAACAGTGACCTAATTCAAACACTGCTTGGCGATACTTTGCAGGAACGACAAACTGCAGTCGAACCTCACCCTGGGGTGTCTGTGACTCACGGTACAGCCGTCCTCGCTTACGAAGGAACCTGGCTTGACCTCCCCGTGAATACTTGATCACATTACCCTCCAGCTTCTTGCGCACCGAGGCAAGTATCGAGTCAGTCTGTTGCTCTTGGACAACATCTTGACTACGAATCAGATCTTGCGGCGTTGCGACGGTCAACGGAGTGACGCGATTTGGAGCCTTGGCCATGGCTCGTGTTATCGCAGCAGCCGAAGTCTGAGTAGCAACATCTATGGCACAACTATTTTTGATCCCAGCGATGTTGCCTAATATGAGGTCAAATAGGGGTTCTGGCATGACAACTGCAAGTGTCGTACCAGTATAAAATGGAGATGTCACCTGGATACGTGCCTCAGGGAACAATCTCACTGATCCATCGATAAGTCTAACTTGGATCTGTCGACCTGTATACTCATCAGGCCGAACTAAACTCTGCTTAACAGAGCAGCCTGAGGAACCATTGTCCCTCAGGACATTTACAGAAACACCTACAGACCCTGGCTGAACAAGAAAGGCAGTGTTGTTGGTGGAAGGGTCTGAGGAGGTAGCAGCCAGTCATTCATGAGACTGCGGAACAACCGATGCAGCAAATGTGGCGCCCTGGGAACTAGGTGTCTGAGGAGAGTTCATGGTCGGAGGTGGACTTGTGAACTGTTGGGAAGTACCTGTACTGGTAGAGATGACACCACCGGGTACTTGTGGAATGAAGGCTGCATTTGCCTCCTGCCTCCGATACACTAATTGACCTGACTGAGGGTTACGTGGCTTGTCCTTGTATTGCTGCTGCTGCTGCTTGGGGAACTGCTGCTGGTTGGGGTGCTTGTTGTACCGCTTCCAAGCAGGCTGCTGTGTATTTTGCCCCTGGTCCTTCTGTGGTTTTGGACCTTGGCCATTACTCTGAGAACGGCCTTGGTGCTGGGATTCAGTCTGAGACGGCTTCCCAGACTTGGCAGTATCTTTTCTGCTCCAAGTGTTTTGCTTACGAGCTTGATACCCGTATGCAGTAAAGAATGCGTCAGCCTTCTCTGCCATTTGGCTGGCATCTTTCACCTGGCAGATCTTAAGCTGTGCTATGAGCTCAGCAGGCCACGACCTCTCTAGCCGTGTACGCAGCATAAGGTCAATTATCCCCTCACGCGTGGAAGGAGTTTCATCTTTCTCCATCCACTCATTTAAGTAAGCTGTGAGACGATCAAGGAACTGAACAGCTGTCTCCTTGTCTTGGAGACGAGCTCGCATGAACTGAACTTTGGCGTCGTCTACTGTGAGACCATACGCCTTAATGAGTGCAGCTTTCATCATCTCATATGTGAGATTGTCTCCACGAATTCTGTGGAGAATATCGAGGGCAGGGCCCTCAAATAGGCTAAGAAACTGAAGCCGCTTAGCTGCCTCATCCAGTTGATATAAGTCTGCCATGTCCTCAAAACGAGCTATGTACGGCTCAATTCGCTCGCTTTCCTTGTATGAAGGAAGCTTGATGCGTGGGGTCGCCAGGACGTGCAGGGAGAACGCTCGTGGAGCTTGGACCAACTGCACCAGACGTGTCTGAAGCCAAGGAATCTCGCTTGAGCTTCATCATTTCATATTCGTGTTTTTCACGTGCTTCTCGCTCGGCACGTTCATGCTCTCGTTCTCTGTCTCGTTGTTCATGCTCGTATTCGCGCTGTTCTCGCTCGTGTTCGCGCTGTTCTCGCTCTTTTTCTAACTCGAGCTCGCGTTGTTTCTGCTCGTGTTCGCGCTGTTCTCGCTCGTATTCGCGCTGAATCCTACGCTCTTCACGAGCATCTTTCTCACGTTCTTGCTCGTAATTGAACCGTGAGAGAACGTAACTCTGTATTTTCTCTGGGTCTGTGAGACCCATATCTTTGGCTTCCTGGATACGTACCTCAGGGAACAATCTCACTGATCCATCGATAAGTCTAACTTGGATCTGTCGACCTGTATACTCATCAGGCCGAACTAGTAGCCATGGCGCTAATTTATTAAGCAAACCGAAATTGAGTACTGACTGCTTAGCGACGAATACTATTGACACAAGTAAAGAGTACAGACACAAGCTAGTGGTGACCAGTCTTATCTAGTTAACTGGCAAAGATAAATAAAAAATGTAAATGACTGGGAAGATTCAATAATAAACACAATGGGTACGGCGACTTCCCAGGAGCGAATAAAATCGTCTGGCGTTACCAAAAATAAACTAGAGTTAAGTATTCTATTGATTAATAAAGCAAAATTCACTTGCTAAATTAAGGGTAAACACCAGTAAGCTTGTGCCTATAAACTTTAATGATAAATACCTAAATATGAATGAGTGAGCACTATCTCGTGAATAGCTTTAGAGCTAGGAGTTAATATCCTGGAATGAGGTCGCCAATTGTCACGGGGTTTTTATAATATCACTGTGTTTTTTTAAATAAATGGTTAAATGTTATTTAAATTGATATTAATATTCAATAATATTAAAGAGCAGGGACAATGATTGTCTTGCTAAATCGTGCAACGATTCTCTAAGAACGAGAATTTAAAAACTTTCTCAACAGTACACAGCAGAGACTAATTACTCACAATTGCTGAATTACTGTACTGTTAGCCTCTGGAGAAAGTTACTTCACCCCTGACAATAAATAACTAATACTAATAATAATATCAGGCTCTTGCTGATGCTTTAACTCCTATCTGGCACAACGGATTTTAAGTTAATACAACAAGACTGGTCTTAGTACCAGTTATGAAAGCAAACGTTTATGCAAGCTAGGAGCTATATGGAAAATAAGCTAAATTTGGAGAAATGAAACAAGATTTTACTTTACATTGAGCTCAAGAAAAGGAACTGTTAAATTTATTAATCACAAAAAATAAATTTAACGTTACAATTCAAATCAATTAAATGAGACGCACTCACTCACTCACACAAAAGCTAAATACTTATGCCTAGGAAAAACACCTTAACTAAGCTCTTAAAACTAGGATTATACAAAAGGAAATACCGGTCGATGAATGCTATGTATCACCCGGGGGTTGGGAGGACTGGATTAACTGTGAAGTGGAGTTTGGGTACTAGCTGACCTCTCACACTGCTGGCACAGGACCTCTCTCCGTCACAGCAAACACTAGACTGAATTCAAATGCATTGTATGGGCAGGACGCACAAGCCACCGGAAGAGGGCGTGGCTAATGGTTTAGGCAAGCAGAGGCGAACGATAAAGAAACAATTGTATCGCTCAGTAGAGCACTTAGTGACGTGCATTAAATCGGTCACTTTTGAAAGTGACGAATGTTTTGAAAAGTATACTCCGAAATGGAGGGAGAAACGGTTAGCTGAGCGATACACAGTGAGTTTTCCACTAATAGTTCGTGGCTTCTCACAAAAGGGAAATGTCGCGAATTGATTCGTGACACACCTTTTCCTAAGCGATTTATTAGGCATCTTACACCTTACTGTCCTGGTCTTTGTTCCATAATTCCTTCCAGCATCGCCAAACTCTGCATACATAACATACAAAAGGATGTTAACCAGCCATATCCAAAAATAAACCGCTAAGCAAAAGATGTTAGGGAGCCCTAGAAGACAGGCCTAGAGTGCTGGGAGTGGTTGTATTTGGTGAGTGGAGCCGCGGTGGTTGGGTGGCAGCGTATCTTCTCGTGGTGCGCGTGGCCCGTATGTTGCGTTCCAACTTATTCTCTGACGGATGTTTTTAGTGGATGGTGAGATATCTTGTTTGCCTTATCCTGGGTCAGATTTCCATTCTTTATAATTCTCTCTCTCTCTCTCTCTCTCTCTCTCTCTCTCTCTCTCTCTCTCTCGCTACGTGCTAAGTTTGGTTTTCCCAGGATTATCGCCATTCCATCTCTCTCTCTCTCTCTCTCTCTCTCTCTCTCTCTAACCTAACCTAACAAACAAACTAACCAAACCTGGTACTATAAAAACAAATCCAACCCATCTTAAACTTTCCCGGATTTAAAAAAATGCAAAAAAAGCACACACAACGGAAATTAGCAACCTGGCCAAAATTTCTCGTCCTCTTCCGTTTTTTTTTTTTTTTTTACATAGCTCAGTGGCAGAAAAAAATGCTGTAGCGTTACACCCTTTCTATAGCACTTCTTCGTGACTAGCATTATAATCTGGTGTTCAGTCTATTGCTACAACTCAGTACTGAAGATGAAGAGATGAAAATTATAGGTTGAATTAAAGCGAAAGAATATGGTATGTGGTTTTAGATTTTTATAGATGTGCATACACTTCTTCGTGACTAGCACCATAATCTAGTGTTAATCTATTGCTATAACTCAATATTTAAAATGGAGAGATGACAGCTTTAGGCCAGGTTGGAGTGAAAAGAGTATAGGACGCTATTTTATTTTCTTGCATATATATTTTCCCGTCAATTCTATAGGCGAAATATTATAGACCTTAGCTCGTACTCATCGGTTAAGGAGGTTCCCAAGCACCTCTTCCTTAGCGATTTATTACTGGATATGGTTAGCCAGTATCCTCTTCTACGTTACTCATGATGAATATGGCGATGTTGGAAGGATTTATGTAACACAGAATAGGATACGATGGTGTAATAAGCAAAATAAGTCGCTTAGGAAAAGGTGTTAGGGAGCTTCCTTAACCGACGAAAATACGGGCCTCTGACACATATAAACATAGACAAAATAGTGCTCTCATTTGCACATGCATAACCCTTCCAACAACCACCCTTCCCCCTGTCGTACATCGCCAGCATGGGCAAGGGTTAATTCTGGCCATCACTCTCCCTCCGAAGATAAGATCCGGCCCCTAAGTGGACCTAAAATGGACAGATACAAACATACAGATATACAGAATGATACATATATATAACACTTTAATTTTGCTCCGTTGGGTGATTTCTTTTGTGTTGCGAGGAGGGCCCAGTCTTATCCTTATCATTTATTCATTTCCACCTTCCTCTGCCACACCCGCTTCCTCAAAATATTCATTTCCACCTCCCACTGCCACACCACGCCCACTACATATCCATCCTTGTTATTTATTCATTTCCACCTCGTACTGCCACACCACACCCACACAATATCCACCCTCATTTATTCATTTCCACCGTCATCTGTCACACACCCACCTCACAAAATATCTACCCTCATTATTTATTCATTCCCACCTCCCACTACCACACCCGGGCCCACCAAATATCCACCCTCACCATTGATTCATTTTCAGCTTCTGTTACACCCACACCAACAGACTGAGCCGTCCCCACAGCACGTAAGATACCATCAGGCGCGTTTCTACTGAAGAGCTATTTATGAATGACCGTGTAGATAAGTCCACTGATGAGTCTCTCTCTCTCTCTCTCTCTCTCTCTCTCTCTCTCTCTCTCTCTCTCTCTTTGAGAAAGCTTCCTTGTCCTCTTGATCCCCCCATTGTCACTCAGTCAGAGGGATTTCTGGCTAGGGTGACTGTGGTGGTGGCATCGGTGGTGTGGCTAGGGTGTGTGGTGTACTGTGGTGGTGGCATCGGTGGCGTGGCTAGGGTGTGTGGTGTACTGTGGTGGTGGCATCGGTGGTGTGGCTAGGGTGTGTGGTGTACTGTGGTGGTGGCATCGGTGGCGTGGCTAGGGTGTGTGGTGTACTGTGGTGGTGGCATCGGTGGTGTGGCTAGGGTGTATGGTGTACTGTGGTGGTGGCATCGGTGGTGTGGCTAGGGTGTGTGGTGTACTGTGGTGGTGGCATCGGTGGTGTGGCTAGGGTGTGTGGTGTACTGTGGTGGTGGCATCGGTGGTGTGGCTAGGGTGTGTGGTGTACTGTGGTGGTGGCATCGGTGGTGTGGCTAGGGTGTGTGGTGTACTGTGGTGGTGGCATCGGTGGTGTGGCTAGGGTGTGTGGTGTACTGTGGTGGTGGCATCGGTGGTGTGGCTTGGGTGTGTGGTGTACTGTGGTGGTGGCATCGGTGGCGTGGCTAGGGTGTGTGGTGTACTGTGGTGGTGGCATCGGTGGTGTGGCTAGGGTGTGTGGTGTACTGTGGTGGTGGCATCGGTGGTGTGGCTAGGGTGTGTGGTGAGCTGTGGTGGTGGCATCGGTGGCTAGGGTGTGTGGTGTACTGTGGTGGTGGCATCGGTGGCGTGGCTAGGGTGTGTGGTGTACTGTGGTGGTGGCATCGGTGGCGTGGTAGGTAGGGACTCCCGGTGTGGTCTGGAGGAGTCCCTCAGCCCTCTTGCGGTGGTGCCTCTCCTCCACGTCCTTGATGGTGTCCGGGAGGGGAAGGTTCCTGAGAAAAAAATCGAGAATAATTATTATAAAGGTTGTTATTCCACGCCTACGAAACGTGTCTGATTCTCGCCGTCCCTTGGTCACTTCTGGCCTTTGGT
This sequence comes from Coenobita brevimanus, assembly GCF_032717465.1. Lineage (NCBI taxonomy): Eukaryota > Metazoa > Arthropoda > Malacostraca > Decapoda > Coenobitidae > Coenobita > Coenobita brevimanus. The sequence goes on along the minus strand of NC_137061.1, from coordinate 7,304,163 downwards.
TCCTTCTTCCTTGAAAAAATGAAAAAAATAGTCTTGAGATGTATATTTAGCCACGGATATTTTTTAGTCTTATTCTCGATATTTTAAGATGATTTTACACAGCTCTGGGGAAACCGTTTGAACTGAAGGGGTTAGACAGAGCCTCATGAACCCCTCCGCTGCTTAAGGTTCTTCCAAAAGTTGAAGAAAATCGTGTGGAGATAGCGAAGGTGAAGTAAGAGAAAAGAAGTCGCAGAACTGAACGGGTTAATTCAGCTTAGAACAGCTTTCTGTGCTGGAAAAGTTAGAGAGAGAGAGAGAGAGAGAGAGAGAGAGAGAGAGAGAGAGAGAGAGAGAGAGAGAGAGAGAGAGAGAGAGAGAGACCACTACAAAAAGTCTCCCAAGCTGACCATAGTTGCTTTAAAGAGAGAGAGAGAGAGAGAGAGAATCGCGGGAGTTTACGGGGTCAGCCACTATGCAACATGTCTCCACGGCCGTCAACCACTTCACTCCGATGACATTATTTGTTTTCGTTTGGAGAGGCTAAAAATAAACAGGAAAAAAAAATGACGTCACGGTTTAATAGGTATAATGTTTAGCAGTGTTTACAAATATTAAACAATGATTTGTGGTTATAAAGAATGCTGATTAATTTACAGGAAAAAAAATAAAAGCACCTAAAAATAAGAAAAAAAGCACCCTTACACCACTTCCTTAGCGATTTATTTTTTGGATGCATCTGGTTTATATCCTTTTTCGTTATTTATGCAGAGTATGGCGATACTGAAGGTGTTTCTGGAAGACAGAAGAGGACTGTAAGGTGTAATGAACAATATAAATCGCTTAGGAAAAGGTGTTAGGGAGCTTCCGTAGCCGACGAGAATACCAGCCTAACTAGGATATTTCGGGACACCTCTTCCTTAGCGATTTATTTTGTGTATTGCACATTAATATTGTCTCCCATATTTATATCGTTGCAGTGAAAAACTTGCATCACTAAGACGAATATGTAGGAAAGACGATATAACAGGAAAGACGTTATGTAGGCAGAATAAATCGCTCAGGAAGAGGAGTTATGTAATCTCCAAAGCTTAGAGCACGTCACCTGGTCTCCGGTAACAGGAAGGAGGCCACACCGCCGACCACAGCCGCTACGAGGAAGCTTGCATCCACTGCCCACCACACCTGTATTACCTGGCCACACATTAATACATTATGATTGTTACCTTCATTAGCAATTATCATCTCATTATTATCATTATCAGCCATTACGAACATCGTCTCATGAATACAGCATTATAGTTATCACTGGCAATTATTATTATTTTATTATTATCATTATCAGTCATTATAAACCTCGTCATATTTATACAGCATTACAATTATCACTGTGTCCAGCAATTATTATCATTTTATTATCATTATCATCATTATCATCATCATAAACACCATCAAATTAATACACTATAATTATCGCCATCATCAACAGTTATCATCATTTTATCTTTATCACCATTATCATCATTAATATCGTCACAAAAATACAGCATTATAATTATCACCATCAACAGTAGTTATTTACATTGTCATAATTATCTATCGTTGTCACCATCATAAACAATCATCATCGTCGTCACATAGATAGATAGAGTCATACATACACAGATACACACACAAATACATAACACCATAAACAAGATATAGATATAGACAGATAGATTAATAGATAGATAGAAAGATAGATACATAGATAGGTATGTAGGTAGGTAGGTACAAAGACATAGATTGATAGATAAATAAACAGACAGATAGACGGATAGACAGGTACACAGATAGACAGAGACACCAATGACTCACCAACAAATCGGTAATGAAGGGGGCACATAACTCCCCGAAGCAGCCGAATAAATCCAAAATTGTCACGCCTCGAGCCCGGACTACAGTTGGCATCAGTTCCACGAAGTACACCAAGGTGACCTGCGATTGGCCGATTTTATTTATTTATTTATTTATTTTTATTTTTATTATTCATTTACTTATTATTTTTATTATTCTTGCCACTTTACAGCAAATTTACTCAACCCCTTCACCCCGAGGAGGTAGTCTATATTTTCTTACGCCTGTCTTAAGGTGGTATTCAGAGGGTGATGTTTGTTTTACGTTTAATCTCGTTATACGATTCCGTCCATCGCAGGAACCTCGTATGGCAGGATTTTGACTCTCTCTCTCTCTCTCTCTCTCTCTCTCTCTCTCTCTCTAATTTAATCAATCAATCAATCAATCATTTCCTGTGGCACTCTACGGGATGCATAGGGCCTCAATGAACTCTCTCCACCAATATTTGTCTCTTGCCATCTCCTTCAGGTCCCACCAACACTCCTCTCCTGCTTCTTTTTTCATTGTCCTCAACTAGGTTTCCCTCCGCCTACCTCTACCTCTTCTTCCTCTAGCAGTCCACTCTGGCACATCCTGTATTAAACTATCTTCTTTTCTGTATATGTGCCCCAGCCACTTTCAGCGAGACAGTCTCACATATTCATTAACTGGTTCCACTCTCGTAATATCCCTTACTCTTGCATTTGTAACTCTGTCTTGCCACTTTACCCCAAGAATCCTTCTCAGTATTTTATTCTCAAATCCTAATACTTTCTGATCTGTTGCAATTGTACTGTATCATGACTCATGCCCGTAAATTAAAATTAGTCTAACCATGGACTTGTAAATTTTCACTTTAGTATGTACCGAAAGCATATTATTATTCCAAACAGATTTCAACATTCCAACAGCTCGCCAAGCCTGTCTAATCCTCTCCTCAATTTCATTGTTTAATGATCCATTAGATGATACAATCGTTCCCAGATACTTAAAGTTTTCTACATTCTTCACCACATTATTCCCAATTCCACAATCGATTTGGTTCTCCACGTTCATATTAATAATTTCAGTCTTTCCACAATTTATTACCAATCCCACTTTTTCTCCTTCCTCCACCAGACAATCAAGCACCCTCTGCATCTCGTAAATACTTCCGCAAATCAGTACAATATCATCAGCATAGTCCAAATCCATCAGCTTCTCATTTTCTTTCCAGTTAATTCCTGCACCTGTTCTCCTTACAACCTTTATCATAACATAATCCATAACCAAAACAAACAACAATGGCGAAAGAACTCCTCCTTGAATCACTCCTGACCTAACTTGAAATGGATCACTCAAAGAACCACCCACCATTACCTTACAAAAAGTACCTTCATACAAGCTTTTAATAATATTTACAAACTTTTCTGGTATACCATAGAATCTCATAATTTTCAACATAGCTCCACGTGAAACACTATCAAACGCCTTTTCAAAATCCACAAAACACATACTAAGTGGCATTTTCATCTCATTAGCTTGTTGCATTAGATGCCTTACAATAAAAATCTGATCATTACAACCTCGACCCTTTCTAAATCCCGCTTGTTCTTCTCTTAAAACTTTATCAATTACTGGCTCTATTCTGTTCAACAAGATTTTGGAAAAGACTTTTGCAACTAAAGGTGTCAAAGTTATCCCCCTCCAATTGCCACACACACTTAAATCTCCCTTTTTTGGTATTTTTACAATCACTCCATTTTTCCACTCTTCTGGAATTCCACCATTATCCCAAGCCACATTAAAAAGTTACAAAAGCGCATTCATCAACTCGTCATTTTCCACCTTAAGCATTTCAGGGAATATTCCATCCTCTCCCCTAATTCAGAAGGTCTAAAGCTGAATATAATCAAGAGAATCCAATACGTTCATCACTTAAGGAGGCCCGTTAACACCTTTCTTTAAGCGATTTAATTTGCTTATTACATCTTCCCATCATCTTCTGTGTTACTTAAGTCATTCCAGTACTAGGCCTGTGTTCTCGTCGCTCCCTAACACCTCTTCCTTAGCGATTTATTTTTTGGATATAGTTGGTTAATATCCTTTTGTACGTATGTTTATATAGAGTATGGTGACGTTTGAAGGATTCATATATAACGCAGAGTAGGACAGGCAGGTGTGATAAACAAACTAAATCGCCTAGGAAAAGGTGCTAGGGAGCTTCCATAACCGACGAGAACGTGGGATAACTCTAGCATTTTATTCCAGCCAGACGATTTTGCTCAGCTTAAAATAAAATGAGTATAGAACACCAGGGGCTATAACCGTTGGCAGGGATGTTCTTTGCCTTTTTTTCTTTTTTTTTGGCTGAGAGGGGCATCATATACCTTCCATCAACCCCTTCAAAATCAATGGGTTTTGCTAAGCTGAGGAAAATCGTCTGGTAGGAGCAAGTAAAAGTTAATGGGGCTGAAGTAATGTGTAAGATTAATGGGTAAGATATAATGGGTAAGAGATAATAGGTTAGAGTTAATGAGCAAGAAATAATGGTTGAGTTAATGGGTAAGATATAATGGATAAAATCTGACGAGTAAGACTTAAAGGGTAAGATTTGATGAGTGAGGTAATGAGATGCGTTTGAGGGCAAGTTTTAATGGGTAAGAGGTAATGGATAAGATCTAATGGGTAATAGTTAGTGGATAAGCTAATGGGTAAGAAATAATGAGACAGATAATAGGTAAGAGTTAATGGGTAAGAGATAATGGGTGATAGGTAATGGATAAGGGTTAATGGGTAAGAGTTAACGGGTAAGAGTTAATGGGTAATAATGCATTCAGTCCTTACCTCATAAACAAGAGTCATAAGCAGATATATGCCCATCATGAGACCCCATCTCTGCCACACGTCCCCTGAGAAAGATGGGGAAGGTGAGGAAGATGGGGAAGATGGGTACAGTGAGGAAGATGGGGGATAATAAGGAAGCTGGAGAAAATGGGGAGGAAGGGGGAAAATGGGGAGGGTATAGAAGATGGGGAAAGTGGAGAGAATGAGGAAGATGGGGAAATAAGGAAGATGGGGAAGAAAGGGTGGGGGGTAACTAATACTATTACCTCTCGACATATAAAAGAATAACCAATCATTACCATTAGAAGTATATCTGAATATTCTTAGGTTTATATCGATATTACAACGATATACATAACATGCAAGAGAATGATAAGGATAAATTGCGAACTAAACCACAAAGGAAGAGGTGTTACGACAGATACCTTACCTAGCTAAAGTGTGACATCCAGCAGCAGCAGCAGAATGACCAGCAGGTGAGAGGCCACTGTCACCACCCTCCTCCTCAACCACCGCATCAACACCAAAGCAGACATTATTGCCAGACCGTCAGCCACACCCAGGAAGACCAAGTACTGCTGTGTGCTCGTCCTGAAGAAGAGGAAAAAGAAGAAGAGGAGGAGGAGGAAGAAGAAGAAAAAGAGGCGGAAGAGGAAGTGGAAGAAGCAAATGAGAAAGAAGAAGAAGAAAGAGAAGATGATAAAATATATGCCTATCTGAAGAATAAACAGAGGCAAAGGAGATCTGTTTATGCTTATCAGCTCTTATCCTGATTTTCTAAAGTTAAATGATATTTAGGGCGATAAAATCAAAGACCAATATCAGGGTCAAGAAAAACATGAAAGGGGGGATGGTGCTGCCTTGGCGGGGGTATGCACTCTCTGAATGCACTTCTTAGGCTATAAAACTAATAAAATATGCACGTTAAAATTGTCTCACCTCGTGATGTTGGGAGCATTGAGAGGCATCCCGATAAAGAGCAACCTGTTTGCGAATGACAGGAGTGACGCTGAGATGAGGATGTGACGCATGGCTGGGGACTTGACACAGTGCCACATCTCCTGTAGGAAGCCCGTCTTTGGCGCCATGTTTTCTGTGGCGGTTTTAATCACGGCGTCCTGCAGGCAAACATGAAAACGGTCATTTTAATCCATACTTGGTTTATGCTCTCTACTTACAGACGAGTTTATTAAGCTTCGGGTCCTGCCAAGAGTTTGTGTGTGTGTGTGTGTGTGTGTGTGTGTGTGTGTGTGTGTGTGTGTGTGTGTGTGTGTGTGTGTGTGTGTGTGTGTGTGTGTGTGTGTGTGTGTGTGTGTGTGTGTGTGAGAGAGAGAGAGGGGGGGGAGAGAAACTCAAATAGTGAAGTTGTTAATGAAGGCTATATCCAACCCTTCGCGTTTATAAGACACCTGATGTTAGAATATTTAACGACACAATGCTCCATCTCCTGTAACAAATAGGTCTTTGGTGTCACTGATGCGGGCAGTTCGGGTAATGTTAGGTTAGATTATACTGAGCCTGGTTAGGTGTGGTCAAGGGCGGCCAGGTTAGGTTTGATTAGGTTAAGTTAGATTTGGTGAGGTTAGAGTAGGTTAGGTTAGGTTAGGTTTGGTCAGGTTTGGTTAGCTTATATTAGGTTTGGCTAGGTCAGGATTGGTTTAGTCAGGTTTGGTTTGGTCAGGTCAGGTCAGGTTTGGTTTGGTTAGGTCTTACGTACTTTCTTGAGGTCGCAGATGAAGGAATCAAGTACGGGTGATGATTTGACGTGATTGATGCGAGCGGCCTTGGTTAACAATTTGGCAGCCTGGTCATTCCTTCCACGCTGCACCAGCCAGCGCGGGGATTCGTTCATCACACTGCAGAAAGACAGAAAGGAAAAGAAAAACAAAAACTCAGAACCAATGCCTATCAACTGCAAGAGGTTAATAAAGACATTTTTTGTACTGAGTTCCAATTTTACCCTAAAGGTGGACTCGCTACATTTGTTTTAATAGCACGCTTTTGGTATAGATTGACGGTCCGTTCCTGAAGCCCAGCAGTTCTTCTAAGTGCCACACACCATAACCTGTCACCACTTCTGCACCAGTACCCACCGTCCATACTGAATCCATGACAAAGCGGTCTCACTGAAGACTGGTGTGATGGTAGGATCGGGATATGTTTCTATGACATGTCGATGGATGTTAAGGAAAATCAGTGAAGTAAATGCGAGCAGGGCTCGAACTCACGACCATTCGGACACAAGACCAATTACTTGACCACAGTGACAGAGGGGAGAGGACAGAATAGTAGTAGATGACACCAGTCCCTTATTTGTCTGGGAAAAATAGGAGAGAGAGAGAGAGAGAGAGAGAGAGAGCGCACAGAGGAGCAACAACTAACGATCACTTAATGCAGTTTCTACACACATTGTCAGAGGGATGACAAAGACAAGAGCCCGTATTCTCGTCAGACAAGGAATCTTCCTAACACCTCTTCCTTAGCGATTTATTTTTGGATACTGCTGGCTAATATCGTTTCGCACGCTACATATATGTAGAATTTGGCAATATTAGACTATTTTAAGTAACACAGAAGAGGACGGTAAGATAAACCAAGTAAATCTCTTAGGAACAGGAGTTAGAGATGATTAGTCTACCCATATCGCAGAGAGGACAGGGGCAACTAAGAGTAGAACGCACAGAAACAAAAGCAGACGATCAGGTATTGGATTATCTGCTCACATTGCTAACGAAAATAGACAAGCAGAAGGGAGACAAATATTTAGGATACTTCGAGTTTCCATATTCTTTTACTTGCAATGCTTATGGAATGATGGAAAATAGAAGAGAGCCTTGAGAGTCCTTGCATCCTTTACTCACTGCGCCAAGGGTGAAAACACAGAGGAACATCACGATCAGAGGCCGAGGAAAAACAGAGAGCTCAGTCTTTTCATAGACCCACACTGCCAAGGGGTAAAGGAAGAGTGGCAACAGTGAGGAACAACAACTGACGATTGATGCTTTATTTCCTACTTGTATTCCAACAGGATGAGGTAGAATGACGGTAGATCACACAGACAGCTGAACACAGACTACCTTGCACGAGTACCTACGCTCCTTCCTCGTGCAGCCAAGGGTATGAGAAATATAAAAGACCACAGAGGCCCTGAATATTTTACCCCCGTTCCCATCAGGGCGAGATAAGCAGAGGGTAGAGCACAGTGGAAAAGGAAATAGCACCCGTCCTTATATTCCTCACTCACATTGTCAAAGGTATGAGGAAAACCGAGAAAAACACAGAAATAATCCATTCAATTCACTGACTTATTTTTGTTATTTTATTCTTGCTAAGTTCAGACCATTATGCTGAGCTTAGGGGAGACTTTTCGAGCAGGAAGGGACAGATACAGCTCGCGTCCCACTAAAGTGTGTAAGATCTCAAGTCGTTAAAGTCGCCTAGAGGTACCGAGACTAAAATGTTAAAACGCATCGCGAGAATGAAGGGGTTAACAGACGATCAGACACTGAAACATCTATCACACGCCAAAGGGATGAGGCAGACAGAGGGGACGGCACAAGGAAGCAGAAGTCAGCTCTAGACCTTGCATTCCCCACAGTGTCACGGGTAGGAGGATAGCCAAGGAAAACGCACAGAATTAAAAACAAATTATCAAGGACTGCAGTTGCTACTCACATTGCTAGAGGGATGAGGCAGACGGTGGGTAAGAGGCAGATGAGCAAGAGATGCCTGAAGTCCCTCACCAGCATACTCACTCCTCCCAGACCCATCATGGCGATGCTGACAGTTAAGGAGGAGCTGACTGTGATGGACACACGGTTCCGAGCAGGACAGGACTCCATCACTGTCGAAAACAAGAAACTCAAGGTCGTATTAATAAAACTAATTGATGGAAAGTGTACTCGTGAAAAAAGATCATATGCTTCAAACTTAAATCGCAAAGAACGCAAACCCCTAATTCTTTATTGTCATTTACGGAACGCCTGCATCCCACGTTAGAGTGCAGTCAGCAGTAATATAGGAAGGTTAAACATTGTCTGACTCTCCGGAAATCATCGTCGAAAATAGGGACCTTGCACTCCACTTAGCGGTTTGATGTTTAAGTACACGACGACTGGAAAATTTTTGGCAGATCATTTACGAAACACCTGTAACTGCTGGAAGTGCTCAGCCTACATCACATGCATTACAAATATTCCTCATTTCATATATCCCACGCCTTACATACATCCCACACCTTACATACATCCCACACCTTACATACATCCCACACCTTACATACTGTACATCCCACACCTTACATACATTCCACACCTTACATAAATCCCACACCTTACATAAACCCCATACATTACATACATCCTACACCTTACAAACATCCCATACCTTACATCCCACACCTTACATGCATCCCACACCTTACATACATCCCACACCTTACATACATCCCACACCTTACATACATTCCACACCTTACATAAATCCCACACCTTACATACATCCCACACCTTACATACATCCCACACCTTACATACATCCCACACCTTACATACATTCCACACCTTACATAAATCCCACACCTTACATACATCCCATACATTATATACATCCCACACCTTACATACATCTCACAAGATTGATCCCGAAGGAGACAAGTGAGAAAAAGAAATTGAGGAAGTAAGGAGGACAGGGCCTTATAAGAACGGGGAAACAAGACCAGAGTCAAGTTGTCATCAGAATGTGTGGTAAATAATATACTTAAAGTGACCTGAAAACTAAGCAAAGAGGCAGGGATGGATAATATTATAGTAAGAAAATATTTGAAAGAAGAAGAAAGAGAAGTTTTAAAATCTTTGAAGGAACAAGGAAGAAAATGATAAGAGGACAGAGGAAGAATGTAAAACTTTATTTTGGAGTGAGGGATATGAAAGTAAGGAAGTGGTATGTGAGGAACTAGAAGTGAAGGAAACTAAGGGGGATGGCTATGAATATGAAAAAGAGAAGTCATTGGAGAGTTGTAGATCAGAAACTGAGGAAGTGGTACCGACGGAGGGAAGGAGAGAAGAGGGTATGAAAAACATCAAAAATAGCTTGACGGTGGTATATACATGTTGATGGTTTAATATCGACAAGGCTTGAAACTAACGATTTCTTGAAGGTGCATGAACCTGATGTCATGTGCTTTGTAGAGACCAAGTTAAGTGAAGATATTGATGTTCATATGGGAGGTGGTAAATACACACTGTGGAGAAGAAACAGAAAAGAAAAAACGGGAGGAGGAGTGATGATAGCAGTGAAGGACAACATAAATGTAGATACCGTGGAAATAGGAGAAGGCAGGGCTGAAGTGATAAATATGAACTTAGAAACTGGAGAGAATGGCAAGAGAGATGGCAGTAGTGTATGGTCCCCCTAAGACAAGAGCATGGAACGATGATGACTACCAGGAGATGTTGTCAGATATGGCTAGTTATTTTAAAAAATATATATTTGAGAAAAGCAACAATATAATTTTAATGGGTGACTTAAATTGTAAAGATGTGAACTGGGAGGAATGGGACTCAGGAGGCAGCGAAGATTCGTGGGGCACTATATTATTAAATATAACAATGAATAATGTGATGACGCAATGGGTCAAAGAAGAGACCGGTTCTGAGGTAAGGACACACCAACAAGATTCGACTTACTGTTTACCAAAGAACCCGATGTAATAGAATCTTTGAAATATTTGTGTCCTATGGGAAAAAGTGATCATGTGGTCATTGAGTTCCAGATGGTTACTGGGAACGTCGAGCCAAGAGACGAGCTTTATGGGCAGGGAAGATACAACTGGGAAAGCAAATTTTACAGGACTGAGAAAATTTTTCGGAAATGCGGATTGGCGAAAATTCAGAGAAACAAGAGAGATACAGAAGAAGTGGGATATCTTTCTTGACCTCCATAATTTGGGAGTGGAAAAACTTGTACCAAGAGCAAGGGGGAAAGAAAACAGGAAAAAGGAATGGTTTAATAGAAGGTGTATGATAGCAAAAAAAAAAAAAAGAGATAAGGCGTGGAACAACTGGAGAAATAGAGGTAACAACAAAACAAAGGAAGAATATAAAAGAACTAGAAATGAATACACAAGAATACGTAGAGAGGAAGAAAGAAATTTTGAAAAAGGTATTATAGACAAATGCAAGGATGAACCCAAACCGTTTTATAGATTTGTTAATGGCAATCTGAAACAAAAGGAAGGAATCACCAAACTGAAGGTAGAAGGAGAGGTCTATAAAGATGCGGTAGTGCAAGCTGAAATAATGAACAAATGTTCCCAATCGGTTTTCACTAATGAAAAGGAGTTTGTGGAAGGGGAGGGAGTGATTAGAAATGTACCGGTGATAAATGATATAAAAGTGGAGGTACAGGAAGTGTATAAATTACTGGAAACACAAGATGTAAGGAAAGCCCCAGGACTTGATGGAACTGACGGATAAAATTCATAGTTTAATTGTGTGTTCTCTGGAAGAAGGGAAAGTGCCTCAGGAATAGAAGAGGGCAAATGGGGTACCAGTTTATAAGGGAGGAAACAGGGAAGAACCCCTGAATTATAGACCAGTGTCTCTAACCAGCATGGTCGCAAAATTGTGTGAGAGAATCCTGAAAGACAGGTGGATAAAATATCTAGAAGAGATGAATATTTTGGCTGAATGTCAGTTTGGATTCAGAAGTGGAAGGTCATGTGTTTCCAACTTGTTGAGCTTTTACTCAAGAACCATTGACGTGGTACAGGAGAGAGATGGATGGGTGGATTGTATGTATTTAGCCTTGGAGAAGGCCTTCGACAAGGTACCCCATAAGAGACTAATGTGGAAACTTGTGTATATAGGAGGACTGAAGGGGAAACATCTGGAATGGATGAGAGACTTTTTGAGAAACAGACAAATGAGGACAGTAATAAAGGATAGGATGTCTGGATGAAGGGAAGTAATAAGTGGAGTCCCACAAGGCTCGGTGTTGGCGCCAGTAATGTTCTGGATTTACGTAAATGATATGGTAGACGGAGTGAACAGTTGTGCAAGTCTGTTTGCTGATGATGTAAAGATCTTGAGGAAGGTAGAGGTTGAGGAGGATTGTAAAATGCTGCAGGAGGATCTGGATAGGATGCATGATTGGAGCCGGATGTAGGAAATGAAATTTAACGCAAAGAAATGTAAAATATTGGAAATGTGTAAAAGTACCAGGAGGCCATCACTGAATTATTTGATGGGTAATGAATCAATCACAAAAGCGAGAGAAGACAAAGATTTGGGAGTGCTGGTCCAGGATAGTTTGCCACCTGAAAAACATATTAACAAGGTAGTTAGAGAGACGTATAAACTCTTGACTAAAATAAGAGTAGCATTTCATTATATGGATGAGGAGATGATGAAAAAATTGATAGTGGCCATGATCCGCCCGAGGTTAGAATATGCAGCGGTAGTGTGGTCCCCACACAAAAAGAAAGATATAAACAAGATTGAGAGAATACAAAGAACAGCAACCAAGATGATCCCCTGTCTGGCAGAGCTCTCAATCAGAGAGAGGCTGGAAACGCTGGATTTGCCTTCCTTAGAGGAAAGGAGAAAGAGGAGAGACATGATTGCAGTGTTCAGGACCATTATAGGAGTAGATAAAATTGACCGAGAAGATCTGTATGTATGGGATAAGAGAGCAACAAGAGGACACGGAATGAAATTAAAGAAGTCAAGCTGCTCGAAGGATATAAAGATATATAGTTTTCCTTATAGATGTATAGACCTGTGGAATTGCCTGGACAAAGAGATCGTCCAGTCTAAAAACCTAAACGAGTTAAAAGCTAAATTTGACTTATTGAGAAAAAAAGACGAGATCCCACGAGTGTAGCTCATGTCCTGTATATCACAATTAGGTATATTAGGTAAATACATAAGTAGTTGGAACGACTTACGCGAAGAGGTGGTGCAGGCGACAAACATTCATGTGTGTAAAAGAAGACTAGATAAATGTGGTTATGGAGACAGGAAAACGCGAGCATTGCTCAATTCCTGTATACTACAAATAGGTAAATACACCTTACATACATCCCACACCTTACCTACATCCTATACATTACATACATCCCATACATTCCACACCTTACATACATCCCACACCTTTCACACATCCCATACATAACATACATCCCACACCTTACATACATCCCATACATTACATACATCCCACACCTTACATACATCCCACACCTTACATACATCCCATACATTACATACATTCCACATCTTACATACATCCCACACGTTGCATACATTCCACATCTTACATACATCCCACACATTACATACATCCCACACATTAAATACATCCCATACCTAACATACATCCCACACTTTACATATATCCTACACCTTACATACATCCCACACATTACATACATCCCACACCTTACATACATCCCACACCATACATACATCCCACACCTTACATACATCGCACACCTTACATACATCCCACACCATACATACATCCCACACCTTACATACATCCCACACCATACATACATCCCACACCTTACATACATTGCACACCTTACATTCATTCCACACCTTACATATATCCCACACCTTACATACATCCCACACCTTACATACATCCCACACCTTACACAAATCCCATACACTAAATTACATACAGTGGTCAAGAACGATACAAAGAAATAGGCAGGTTTTATTATCACATTTTGACTATGGAAACGAGGAAACTATTAAACCAGTTCGCTGCGAGGACATATTAATTTTGTTATGTCTAAATCCAAATGATGGGGAAGGAGATTTTGCGTGGTTGAGGAGTAAGATTTTTTGGTTCTTTACCATGTGTTAAATAAAATCATCTGAGAGAGAGAGAAAGAGAGAGAGAGAGGGAGAGAGAGAGAGAGAAACAGACAGACAGACAGACAGACAGAGACAGAATAAGGTGTAGTGTTCCAGCCAAGCCCACAAATCAAGGTTCAGTGTTTTGTAAGACCACATTTAATACAGATGTTACCAGTGGACAGAGTAAGCCCACGTACTGTGTAGATCGAGGAATATTACAACACGTGTTTTTTTTTTTACGGGGGGATATTACCACTCTCAGGAAGTATATACGGGAGAATATTACCACCCAGGATATTTTTTTTACGGGAGGGATAGTACCATTCTCAGGCTCAAACCTACTGAGTGTGTAAACGAGGAGAATATTGATACTCAGACATTTTAACGGGGAAATATTAGGCCTACCACTGAGGATATTTTATGATGGAAGTATTACCATTCTCAGGTTCATACGTACCGAGTGTGTAGATGGGGAGCAGCATGAGGAAGGCCGCTACACCAATGGCGAATCGCATGAGGAGGACGAGCGTGTACCAGGGAGAAAAGGCCATGATGAGATAGGCTGGAAGGCTTAACACAGATCCCATCAGTACAGTGGTGCGGCGACCCAGGCTGTAATGGACGCTGATAATTAACACCCCCAGAACTTGTGACTAATTACAAGCTGAAAAAAAGTCACCTGATACCACCTTGATTAGAGTCCTAGCGAAGGTCTACCACTAAACGATTTTATGCAAAGTAAGGAATCAACACTCTCAGACACTTATGACTGATTTGAAGCTGACAAAAATCACTTAATGCCTCCTAGATTAGAATCCTAGCGAAGGTCTACCACCAAACGATTTTATGCACTTAGGAATTAACACTCTCAGGCACTTGTGACGGCTAATTTAAAACTGAAAAGAAAAAATCACTTAATCACAACATAACTCTGATATTGCCCTGTCTTCTTAATTGTATCTTAGAATATCATCCAATCAAATACACCCTCACCTAACCTAATCTTACTTAATCTGACACAACATATTGCAAACGAAACCACAGTCGAAAAAATAAATAAGAAATCAACTTCATCGACTTGCCCCAACTTTAAAAATATGTAGTCGTATGCATGACCTAACCCTATAGTTCTCGTTCACCTTAGAATTCAACCCCTTAAACACACATGCTCACCTGTCACTTATATGTCCCCCCAGCACCGTGCCCACCGCCTCCCCGATGTTGAAGACAACCTGGAACATGGAACGAAGGGGCGCCCACTCGCAGATCAGGTTCCACTGAGGGGGAAGGAAGGCATGATTGTACTGGGGGCATTTTCGTGTTGTGGGCTTGTTACTGCTTTGGATATTACAGTATGCTGGTGTTCACTGATATCACTGTGTATATATTTAGCATTTAGTTTTGGGGCATTTTGGTGTTTTGGGCATTTTGGTGTCTGGGCATTTTTGAAATTTTTGTGTTTTGGGTGTTTTGGTGTTTTAGGCATTTTTGTGTTTTGGGGACATTTTGGCATTATGGGGGTTTTAGTGTTTTGGCCGTTTTTGTGTTTTTGGGATTTGTGTGTTTTGAGCATTTGTGGTTTGGGCATTGTAGTGTTTTGGTCATTATAATGTTTTGGGCATTTTAGTGTTAAGGGCATTTTTGTGCATTTGTGTGTTTTGGGCACATTTGTGTTTGTGGCATTTCTGTGTTTGTGGCATTTTTGTGTGTGTGTGTGTGTGTGTGTGTGTGTGTGTGTGTGTTTTTGTGTGTGTGTGTGTGTGATTTGGGCATTTGTGCTTTTGGGGCACATTTGTGTTTTGGGCATCTTGGTGTAGTGGGCATTTTTGTGTTTGTGGCATTTGTGTGTTTTGGGGCTTTATTTTATTGTTTTGGGCATTTATTTTGGTCATTATGGGGTTTGGGGCATTTGTGTGTTTTAGGCATTTGTGTGTTTGGGGGACTGACTATCACTCTCTGGTCTCACTTCCACTCTCTGGACTCACTTTGACTCTCTGGCCTTACTTTCACTCTCTGGCCTTACTTTCACTCTCTGGCCTTACTTTCATTCTCTGGCCTTACTTTCACTCTCTGGCCTTACTTTCACTCTCTGGCCTTACTTTCACTCTCCGGCTTTACTTTTACTCCCTGGACTCACTTTCACTACCTGGACTCACTTTCATTCTCTGGACTCACTTTCATTCTCTGGACTCACTTTCACTCCCTGGACTCACTTTCACTCTCTGGACTCACTTTCACTCCCTGAACTCACTTTCACTCTCTGGACTTACTTTCACTCTCTGGACCCACTTTCACTCCCTGGACTCACTTTCATTCTCTGGACTCATTTTCACTCTCAGGACTCATTTTCACTTGGGACTCACTATCACTCTCTCGACTCACTTTCACTCTGGAATCATTTTCACTCTGGACTTGCTTCCGCCCCCTGGACTCACTTGCACTCTTTTGACTCATTTTCACTCTGAACTCACGTTCACTCTGAACCCATTTTCACTCTGGACTCACTTTCATTCTTTTGACTCACTTTCACTCTTTGAACTCACTTTCACTCTGGACTCACTACCACTCTGTGGACTCACTTTATTTCTGGACTCATTTTCACTCTCTGGACTCACTCTCACCCTGGACTCATTTTCACTCTCTGGACTCACTCTCACCCTGGACTCATTTTCACTCTCTGGGTTCACTTTCCCTCTCTGAACTCACTTTCACTCTCTGAACTCACTTTCACTCTCTGGACTTACTTTCACTCAGGACTCACTTTCAATCTCTGACCTCACTTTCACTCTGGCTTCACTTTCACTCTCTGAACTCACTTTCACTCTCTGGACTCACTTTCACTCAGGACTAACTTTCAATCTCTGACCTCACTTTCACTGTCTCACATTTTCCCACTCTGGCCTCACTTTCACTCTCTGGCCTCACTTTCACACTCTGGACTCTCACTCGGGACTCACTTTGTCTCTGACCTCACTTTCACTCTCTGGACTCACTCAGGACTCACTTTCAGTCTCTGACCTCACTTTCACACTGGCTTCACTTTCATTCTCTGACTTCACTTTCGTTCTCTGGACTTTCACTCTTTGGCCTCACTTTCACTCGACTCACTCACTCACTGGCCTCACTTTCACTCTCTGACCTCACTTTCGTTCTCTGGACTCACTTTCACTCTCGACTCACTTTCACTCTCTGGACTCAGTTTCACTCCCCGGACTCACTTTCACTCTCTGGACTCATTTTCACTCAGGACTCATTTTCACTATGGCCTCACTTTCGCTTTCTGGACTCATTTTCCTATATCTTCTAAAGTGCATTCAGACTGACTGTGAATGAAAGGTGAAAAATGACTGGATGAAAACAGGTGATTAGTTTCTTTAGGTTGAGTTATTTTACCCTCATAATAAATAACAGATAATAATAATGAAAATACTAATACTAATACTAACAATAATAATAATAATAACAATAATAATTAAAAAAAAATTATAGATACTGGTCCAGAGAGTCTTCACCCACGATAGTGCAGAGAGAGAGAGAGAGAGAGAGAGAGAGAGAGTATACTCCTAAAGTCTGGCGAATACATAAGGGAAAAATCGTACCATCTGAAAAACACCACCAGAGATAAGGGTTGTCACTGCATTTCACCAGTTGTCAATTTTCTTCAGACGTTACTGGGAAGCTAATTGTTTCTTTGACTGTATGAGATGAATGTTGTACCTCTGATGTAAATGTTTCTTTGTATGAGATGAATGTTGTACCTCTGATGTAAATGTTTCTTTGTATGAGATGAATGTTGTACCTCTGATGTAATTATTTCTTTGACTGTATGAGATGAATGTTGTACCTCTGATATAATTGTTTCTTTGAGCGTATGAGATGAATGTTGTACCTCTGATGTGGTCGTGGACCGGAATTCTGCTGTGTCGTAGTGTGGGACGGGGCAGGAGGGCGGTCCAGCCTGGCTACCAGTGCCCACCACCTCCCCTTCACTCAGGCACTTGCTGTCGTACTCGCTGATAGCAAAATCAGGAAATTTCATTATTTCTCAACACCTTTCAAATAGTTATTTACTCAGGCACTTGCTGTCGTTACTGGCTGACAAAGAGAAATGCGTCAGCACAATCAGGAAGTTTCATTATTTCTCATCACCTTTCAACCAGTTATTTACTCAGGCACTTGCTGTCGTACTTGCTGACAAACAAATATACGTCAGCAAAATCAGAAAGTTTCGTCATATCTCAACATCTCTCATCAACTTCTTTACTCAGGTTGTTATTCAGATCATGTGGAGAGAGTGGAGATTGAGAGACTGACTAGGAGAGTGTACGTGTGGGGGGGGGGGAAGGGAAGAGGGAGAACGAGTTTAAGGTGGAGGGATGGGTTGGAGAGGTACAGTCATGGTCATAAATAATCACCTATCCTTTAGTACCCCGTGCCTTAGGCTGCCTCATTTATGCGCGGCAAGTCACATTGGAGCAAGAGGGGCTGAGAGGGAGGGGCCAGAGAGAGAAGGGATGGTGAGGGGGGGGACGAGTGATGGTGCGGGGGTGGACTGAGGGAGGGGAGGGAGGGAAGGTAGGGGAGGGAGAATGAATGCGAAGTGGTGCTCATATTTTTTGTCTATTTTCTTTCATTCAGGGCATGATATAAAAGGGTTAATATTCGGTAGGTAATGATGCATTACATCTTATTACCGGCGTCAGATAACAAACTTTAGATAGGTGGTGATATCAACGGCTGGCTCGTGAGAGAAATATACTGACGTGACAGATCAAATATCAGTGCGGAGCCAGATATTTCTGTTGATCAGTATACTGTAACTTCGGACGCAGAATGGAGTCTGGATGGCTTTGACTTCTGTAATGTTTAAGAAACGTCCTTTACCCTTACATGTAGTTAATTTTGAAACTTAATATCATATGCAACCTATGACATGGCTGTGTCCACAGTAAATATGATTATCCTCTCGGTATACATTCTCCGTCACCATCATGTCAACTATTATATGGCATCTGTATTTGAAAAGGCTGTTTAAACTAATTGTGCATAAAAATAAATAAATTTGATGTCTGTGCACATGGGTGGATATAATAACGATATCTCTCATAAAATGTTAGAAGGAAAATGAAACAAAATCCTACTCAAACTCCCAAAATATATCTACGTCAATGTTTACCGACATTGGTAAAGCCAAAGCAACCAGGAAAGCCTTAGTAAGTAATTCAGTGTCTCCTGCCTCAATAACCTCTTGCAATCTTCACGGCAGCGAGGAAACAATGTTGTCGATGGTTTGCTGGTTTCGTCTGAACAGCTCCCACTCGTCCTTGGTGTGCTGGAGGAGGCGGGCCTGTGTCATCTCGTTCACTGGCTCCCATGCGTTGACAATCTGGGCCCACAGTCTCGATGGCTCTGCACTGATGTTTGATCTGTCACGTCAGTATTTTCTCTCACAAGCCAGCACTTGATATCACCAGCTGTCTAAAGATTATCTTACGCCGCTATGCAAGATGTAATGCAGCATTATCTACCGAATATTAACTCCTATATATCATGCCCTGAATGAAAAAAAGAGACGAAAAAGTTGACCACCACTTCGCATTTCATTCTCCCTCCCCTACCTTCCCTACCGCCCCTCCCTCACTTCACCTTTTCACTATCACTCGTCCCCCCACCCGCCTTCCCTTCCTGGTTGCTTTGGCTTTACCAGTGTCGGTAAACATTGACATAGATAATATATTTTGGGACTCTGGGTAGGATTTTGATTCATTTTCCTTCTAACATTTTGTGAGAGATATCGTTATTATATCCACCCATGTGCACAGACATCAAATACTTACCTTTTATACACAATTAGCTTAAACAGCCCTTTCATACAGAGATGCCGGAAAATAGTTGACATGATGGTGACTGTATAGAGGGAGTGTATACCGAGAGGATGATCATATTTACTGTGGACACAGCCATGTCATAGGTTGCATATGATATTAAGTTTCAAAATTAACTACATGTAAGGGTAAAGGACGTTTCTTAAACATCACGGAAGTCAAAGTCATCCAGACTCCATTCTGCGTCCGAAGTCATAGTATACTGATCAACAGAAATATCTGGCTTCGCACTGATATTTGATCTGTCACGTCAGTGTATTTCTCTCACGAGCCAGCCGTTGATATCACCACCTATCTAAAGTTTGTTATCTGACGCCGGTAATAAGATGTAATGCATCATTACCTACCGAATATTAACCCTTTTATATCATGCCCTGAATGAAAGAAAATAGGCAAAAAATATGAGCACCACTTCGCATTCATTCTCCCTCCCCTACCTACCCTCCCTCCACTCCCTCTGTCCACCCACGCACCATCACTCGTCCTCCCCCCCCCTCACCATCCCTTCTCTCTCTTTGGCCCCTCCCTCTCAGCCCCTCTTGCTCCACTGTGACTTGCTGCCCATAAAGGAGGCAGCCTGAGGCACGGGGTACTGGAGGATAGGTGATTACTTATGACCACGACTGTACACGAGCTAGGGAGTGTCATTTGAAGAGAAAGCAGCTTGATGGCGGACAGGGTGATATGGAGACGATTTTTTTGTGGCCACCCCTTCCGAAATCAAGGAAAGGCTGTAAATAGATAGATAGGTTATTCAGGTATGCAGTGCCTTTTGAGGCATAAAAGGGTTTAGTTCTTAATCTCAACGCTATAAACACAGGAAAAATAAATTGCAATTTCTCCACATAATTATTTACATTTACCCTTTTCAAGCTGTAAAAAAAGTCAGATACAAGTGGCCTAGCACAGTAGCAAAATGTATTGGCTGACAAGCTTGTGTTTATGTGCATGTGAGCATATGCTGAAAATAATTGTCTGTTATATAGAACTAATATTAGGAGCTTGAAAAAAAAAAAAATGCACTATTTTTTTAATTCTGCTTTTTTTTTTTTTTTAATATAAATAGAATCAATTACACAGACACACACACACACACACAAATATATATATATATATATATATATATATATATATATATATATATATATATATATATATATATATATATATATATAATGCTAGGTGTTTTAGAGGCAGGCTTCCCGTCCCGTGAACGCCTAGTGTGTAGCGAGGCTCTCTTTCTAGACCGGAGCTTAGACAAATAGCAGATAGGTAGGACACAAAAACTCAAGGCAACAACCGTACACGTGTATTACTAAGTTGGACAGGGGAACGAGTAGATGTCACTGATACAGGTACACTGGACAATTACAACTCCTACGTCTAGATTTGGGTTATCAGTATCGTGCAGGATACTACTCGGATCACAGTGAATAGCACTTGAGGCAGAGTATTATTAATTATAGGAAGTCCGGGTTTTCTAAATTTGTGGAGTCACTAATATTGTTCCTGGCCGGTGTTTCTTTGGCACTGGGGTCTGGATATGGTCTTAGTATCAGGAAGTATTTTCTGGTGGTAGAGTATTCACTCTGATAGACCCGACTCTCACTGGGTGGCCGTATTTGCGGTTACACTGTCACTGTTACTAACTCCACCACTTTGGTCTTATCATTGACTTCCATTAGAGAGTTAGTTCACTGTTCGGCCTCTATGTTACTAGGTCACAGACACTGTACTATTACTGTCGCTCCTTTCGGGTCCAGGCGTCATGGTGGTCAGGTACAAGGGTGGCGGAGGTGTCACAGCTCCGCTACTGGTGGGGCTGGGTTCCACTGGGGACCTTTATATCCAGAGGCCATGGGATCACGCACAGGGGCGTCCTCTCTTCCGGGGCTGTGGGTGGCAAAGGGTCCCGCTCTCTCTGGGCTGGGGGAAGGAGTACGGCCCTCAGGGCTGGGGCCGAATAACTGCCAGAACCTTTCATTCAGGCTCCTGATGGAGGACGAAAACCTCCGGTGTCGAGGTGTGGGCAGTTCCCGCCCGGGAGTCCTGAGGGTGGTCTGGGGTTCCCGAGAGTTGCGGTCCCCAGGGCTTGGCGCGCCGTCAGGAAGGGGCTGTGGCACCGGTTTGCGTCGGGGTCCATCAGGTGGGTCCTCTCCAGATCCAGTTGTAGGGAGCAGAGGCCGGGGGAGACCAAGGGGCGTCTCCAGTACTCCTCTAGGCCAGAGGCTCCCTTTGTGTCGTGGGTCGGGGACAGGTGTCAGCTTCAGATGGAGGAGCAGCTACAGGCAGTCTCCTGCCGTTGGGGGCGCAACTACCGGCCGTTGCCAAGGCCTGGCTACTGGCTGTGGCCTGGGGGAGTGAGCAGCTACCAGCAGACCCAAAGGCACCTTTGGAGCAGTTAAAGGCCATCTCCTGACGAAGGCGGGAGCGGCTATACGCCGTCTCCTGGTTCCCCTCAGAGCAGCTACAGATCGTCTTCTTCAGGAGGGTTGAGCAGCTACAGGCCTTCTCGAGAAAAGCACCTTCAGAGCGGCTACAGGCCGTCTCCTGATGAAGGCAGGAGTGGCTACAGGCCATTTCCTGATTCCCCTCAGAGTGGCTACAGGCTGTCTCCTTCAAGAGGATTGAGTGGCTACAGGCCGTCTCGAGAAGAACACTTTCGGAGAGGCTACAGGCCATCTCCTGATGAAGCCAGGAGTGGCTACGGGCCATCTCCTGATTGCCCTCAAAGTGGCTACAGGCCGTCTCCTTCTGGAGGAGTGAGCTTCTACAGGTCGTCTCAAGGAAGACACCTTCAGAGCGGCTACAGGCCGTCTCCTGATGAAGGCGGGAGTGGCTACAGGCCATCTCCTTATTACCCTAAGAGTGGCAACTGGCCGTCTCCTACAGGAGGGTTGAGCGGCTACAGGGTGTCTCAAGAAAGACACCTTCAGAGCAGCTACAGGTCGTCTCCTGATGAAGGCGGGAGTGGTTACAGGCCGTCTCCTTATTGCCCTCAGAGTGGCTACAGGCTGTCTCCTTAGTGAGGGGTGAGCGGCTACAGGCTGTCTCAGGGGTGTTGGCAGGAGCTGGAGAAACAGCTCCACCCCAAAGCTGGTTGGAGAAGGCTCACCCAGAAGGCAGTCTAGTATTCCTGCTATGGTAGTGGTGGGCGAGTTTCGGGTCATAGAGGCGCACGGCCTGGGCGGACTTATGCCGTTGTCGCCGCGCTGTCGTTGCTCCTCTGTGGACTCCTTGTGAGGGTGTCTAGGCACTTCCAGGGGCACTATACTGCATTTTACCACCGTCTGCTGGGAAAAAGTCACGTCCCTGTGACTGGAGGAGGTGAACTTTGGTGTCGTAGGTGGTGTAGACAGGCTGGAGGTGTTGGAGGAGGGTGTGCCAGGCTGTGGTGGTGGAGTTTTTGTCTTGTTGCTCATCGCAGGTGAGGAAGAGGGTGGATGAGGCGGTGAAGGAGCAGAGGAGCTGCAGGAGGTGGTGAGGTCCTCGGACTCGCTGGGTCCGTCCAAGGGACGGTGCCCATACAGATCATTGAATCTTCATGGCGCTGGTTGTTGTCCGTGGTGTGGGGATGTGTTGAATGCTGGAGATGGATGGTGAGTGTGGGGTTTTATGCCCAGGTTATTGTGGCACAGCATCTCTGGGGAGTATAGGTGGCTGGGATTTGTGTTTGGTGTATCATGAGTGTGAGATGATTTAGGGCAGGGGTAGGGATGTGATTTTGCAGCGAGGTGGGTGGGGTGGGAGAGTGGGTGTATTGGGCGGGTGGGCAGGAGAGGCGTCCGGAGCGTGTGACAGTTGTTTTGAGGGTGGGTGTGGGTTGTGGATGGGTGTGCAGGGTTGGCGTGTGTGTGAGGTGCGTGGGGCGTGCAAGGGCAGCAGTGGGGTGGCAGGGGTGTGGGCGGCACGGCGTGGGAAGCGGGGTGTGGGGTGAGTGGGTGATGGTTTTGTGAGGGTGTGGTGGCGCAGGGGGAGGTGGGCTGGAAGTTGCGGGGGCGGTGGTGGGCGGCGGCTAGGGCGGAGGTGTGGTGGGCACAAGGGGTGTGGAGGTGGAGGCAGGACACGCGGTGCTGGGTGTGGGAGAGGGGGCGGAGGGTGGTGAGGAGGTGGGGGAGTACCGGGATGTTGGTGGTGTCGGTGGGTTGTCAGGTGAGGCGTGATGCGGCGTGACAGAAGGTGAGGTGGAAGCTGTGGGGGAGGGGGAGAGAGAGAAAGAGAGGGGGAGGAGGAGATGTAGCAGTCATAGGTGTTAGGGAGGGATGGCGCTGGGGTAGAGGGTGGGATGGGATGTGGGGCCGGGACGGTGGGGGCAGGAGTGCGAAAGGGGCGCACGTGCCGGTTTCGGAGGGTGGGGAAAGTGCCATGATACTCAATGGTTACCTGATAGGGGTTAAGGATGCAGATGATGGTGTAGGGTCCCGTGAAACACGGCGCGAGCTTGAGGGTGGGTGGGGAGCTGGGGTATCATAACCGTGTCACCCGGCTTATAGGGGTTGGAGGCAGTGTCATAGCTGAGGTCCAGATTGTATTGGAGGTGGGTCAGGTGGCGTTTGAGGTGGTGGAATGGGTCTGTCGTGGGAGTTGAGGTGGGGGGTTGCAAATGCTGCTGAAGGGGCAGGAAGAGGCATGTTTCCCCAAACACTCACTCATATGGTGAAATTCCGTCCTCTCGGAAGCAGGAGTTGATGCCTCATTGCATGATTTTTACATGGGCAGGCCAGTCGTCATTTTCGGTGGCTTCTATCCGGGTGCAGAGCTGATTCATCAGTGTGTGATGGCTGTGCTTGCTTACGGCATTTCCTTGTGGGCAGTAAGGGGATGAGTGGGAGATGTTGTAACCAAAGATATGGACCAGCTCCTCCCAGATCTTACTGGTGAATTCGGGTGCGTTACCTGAGTGGATTGCTTGCAGGATGCCAAAGTGGGGGAACACGTGCCGAAGGAAGGCGTCGGCCACTGCGATAGCGTGGTGTTCCTTCGCTGGGCAGGTCACGATGGATTTGGAGTACGTGTCAATGAAAGTGATCACGTACTTATAGCCTGATTTTGGAGGTAAGGGTCCCACCACATCAATCGCCAACAGTTGCCAAGGCTTGTGGGTGGTAATGTGGCTCAATGGACCTGCGGCTACGGGTGATGTCTCTACCAAGGGCACAGGCGTGGCAAGTTTGGATAATTTCCTTGGCAAGGGCGGAAGGATTTGGCACACAGTAGGTGTCATTGAAGACCTGCAGTAGTTTTTTAGTACCCAGGTGAATGCTGTTTTGGGTGTGCAGATGTCGTAGGGTGTCGAGGGTGGTGTCAGAGGTTAGGAGGATATGGCCTGACAGGGTAAGTAGGTGGTCGTCCTGGCAATACAGTTTCTTGAAAAGGTGCAGGGGGATCCAAGGGGGTTGCTCTTTGTGATGCCGCTGCTGAAGGAGGTCTGGCTCCAGCAGGGCGGCATGGATGGGGAGCCGAGAGAGGGCATCCGTGTTGGTATGGAGTTTGCCGGGCGGTACGAGATTTCATAGTTGAATTCCTCCAGGGTTTTACGCCATCAGATGAGCTGGGCATTGTGGGTGTCAGACTACCGCAACCACTGGAGGGACTGGTGGTAGGTAATGAAGTGACTTGGGTCCTGAAAAGGTATGCCCGGAAGTGCTCAAGTGCCCAGATGATGCCTAGGCACTCTCTCTTAGTGGCGGCATAATTCTTCTCCACCTGATTTAGGGTACAGCTGGTGCAGGTGATGATGTGCTCGCAGCCCTCTTGGACTTGCGCTAGCACAGTGCCGATGGTAATTAGGGAGACGTTGGTATAGAGCCGGAATGGGAGGGCACAGTTGGGAAAGGCCACGATGGTGGCGGAAACGAGCTTATCTTTAAGCTGTTGGAAGGCGGCTCATCTCTCATCTGTCCAGAGGAACGGTTCCCCCTTACGGGTCAGGTCGTCGAGCGGTTTAGCAATGTGGGCAAACCCTTTCACAAAAGGTCAGTAGTAGGACATCAAGCCAAGGAATGCTTGGATCCCTTGAATATCTTGTGGCGGGGGTATGTCTGCAATGGTGCGGAGTTTGCCTGGGCCGGGAGATATGCCCACCTGAGAGATGACATGCAGCAGGAATGAGACAGTTCTGGCGGCCAGGACACTCTTGCTGGGCCTGAGTTTGAGGCCTGCATGTCGGATCCTGGTGAAAACCCGTCAGAGGTGCTGCCGGTGGTCGGCCCAGGTCTGGCTGAAAACGATGACATCATCCAAGTATGCGAGACAAATCTCCCACGTGAGACCGCTGAGGACAGATTCCATTAATCTGGAGAAAATGGCGGGGGCATTACAGAGGCCGAAAGGCAAAACATTAAACTTATAATGTTTCCCATTGCAGGTCGAGAAAACGGTTTTGCCTCTGTCCTCCTGGTGCACAGGGACCTGCTAATGCCCCGACTGGAGGTCAAGGGTAGAGAACCAGGAGGCGCCGTATAGTGAATCCAGGGAGTCATCTATACATGGGAGTGGAGTGGCATCCTTGGTGGTTACATCGTTAAGCTGGCAATAGTCGACACAGAACTGCATCGTGCCATCCTTTTTCTTCACAAGGACAACGGGGGAGGACCAGGAGCTGGTGGAGGGAGAGACGACTCCAGCTTCGATCATCTCTTGTACCTGGTGGTCTTCCTCTTCCTGCTGTTTGGGATTCTTCTGCCAGGATGGCTGTTGAATCGGCGGGCCCGTCGTATGAATCTTGTGAGCCAGGTAGGTGGCGTGTCTGATGTCGGCTGGTCCTGCCGCAAACAGATCCTGGAAATCCAGGAGTAGGCGGCGGAGAGTGTCTGACTGGTGAGCGAAGAGATGGTCGGGGATAGGGGGCAGGGGGGCAGGGAAGTGGGAGGGGGAGGGGGCACAGGGCTCGGCTTCCTCCATCTCTCCGATTATGAGCCCTTTAGGGAGGGTGAGGGGCAAGGAGGTGAGGTTGGCAATCCGGACTACCGTGTGATGTGGGGGAAGGAAAGTTGGGGGCAGAAGGCAGGCCAAGAGGGTTCCTGGCAGCAGGAGTGGGGAGAACAGGACAGAGGTGCCGGAGGGCCTGTTGAGGGGCACCCAGGCTTCATGGTGGGGGGGGGGATGGTGATGGCGGAGGATAAGGTGGCAGGAAAAGAAGGGGGGGAGGGGGGAAGGGAGAGAGGGGAGGAGGAAGGAGGAGTAGAGTCTTCCTGCCGGGGCCAGGGCGTGCATGCGCAGACAGCCCGAGGGGAGTCGGGTGATTTACGAAACTGGAGCTGCCTGTTGCGGCAATCAATGGTGGCTCCTACCTTCTGCAACAGGTCCAACTCCACGTATCCATCGTAATTGTGGCAGGAAGAGTCGAATATTATGAACTGGTGTTGGGTCGACACAAGTTGATGAGTGTCAACTCTCAGGGCCAGTGTTTCTCCACGGATAGGCAGGGGGCCATCCCCCGCATCCACAAGGTGAGTAGCCATTGGGTGTAGCAGGCCAAAGGTCGATTTCTGACAGGAGAAGTAGTGGCTATATAGGCAGGATCTGGCCATTCCCATATCAACCAGAAGTCTGGCTTTCACCCCGTTCAGCTTCATCTTGTGGTAAACTGGGGGGCGGTATTTCGGGGAAATGGCCCCCTCCACCGTGGGAAGGTGCGGTGGCAGTCCTAAAAATCCAACTGTCTGGGACCTCCTTCTTCTTGCTCCGGCTTCTGTTCCCAGGGGTCGGTCTCCTCCACAGGTGCGGGTTCATCCTCTGTTACCTCATCCTCTTGAGAGGAAACTTTGCATTGGCCTGGGGTGGTAGTTTTCCATGATGCAGCTTTTAATTGATCTCTGATATCGTGCAGTGGGCACCTGGAGCTGCACGCGGAGAATTCCAGAGAGTCACTAAGATGAGGTTAGGCGAAGGGTCTCGCACTCTCTGGGCTGGGAGCAGGAGTACGGCCCTCAGGGCTGGGGCCGAATAACTGCCTGAACCTTTCATTCAGGCTCCTGACCGAGGACAAAGATCTCCAGTGTCGAGGTGTGGGGGGTTCCCGCCCGGGAGTCCTGGGGGTTGTCTGGGGTTCCCGAGGGCTGCGGTCCCCAGGGCTTGGCACACCATCAGGAAGGGGCTGTGGCACCGGTCTGCATCGGGGTCCATCAGGTGGGTCTGCTCGAGATCCGGTTGTAGGAAGAAGAGGCCAGGGAAGACCAAGGGACCTCTCCAGTACTCTTCTAGGCCCGAGGCTCCCTGTGTGTCGTGGGTCAGGGAACAGGCGTCAGCTTCAGACGGAGGAGCGGCAACAGGCCATCTCCTGCCGTAGGGCCCGGCTACTGGCTGTGGCCTTCTGAGGGCGCAGCTACCTGCCGTCGCTAAGGCCTGGCTACTGGCCATGGCCTGGGGATGTGAGCAGCTACCAGCAGACTCAAAGGCACCTTCGGAGCGGCTACAGGCCATCTCCTGACAAAGGTGGGAGCGGCTACAGGCTGTCTCCTGACGAAGGTAGGAGCAGCTACAGGCCGTCTCCTGATTGCCCTCAGAGCAGCTACAGGCCGTCTCCTGATTGCCCTCAGAGCAGCTACAGGCCGTCTCCTGACGAAGGCGGGAGTGGCTACAGGCCGTCTCCTTCTGGAGGGGTGAGCAGCTACAGGTCGTCTCAAGGAGGACACCTTCAGAGTGGCTACAGGCCGTCTCCTGATGAAGGCAGGAGCAGCTACAGGCCATCTCCTTATTACCCTCAGGGCGACTACAGGCCGTCTCCTTATCGAGGGGTGAGCGGCTACAGTTCAAGAAGGACACCTTCAGAGCAGCTACAGACCATCTCATTATTGCCCTCAGAGCGGCTACAGGCCGTCTCCTTAGTGAGGAGTGAGTGGCTACAGGCCATCTCAGGGGTGCTGGCAGGAGCTGGAAAAACAACTCCACCCCTAAGCTGGTTGGGGAAGGCTTGCCCGGAAGGTAGTCTAGTATTCCTGCTATGGTGGCGGCGGGGGAGTTCCGGGTCATAGGGGCTCGAGGCCCGAGCAGACTTATGCCGTTGTTGCTCCGAGTCCTGCTGCGCTGTCGTTTCTCCTCTGTGGGCTCCTTGTGGGGGTGTCTGGGCGCTTCCAGGGGCACTATACTGCATTTATATATATATATATATATATATATATATATATATATATATATATATATATATTATATATATATGCACTTGGCAATGGTGGTGGAGTGGAGACGGTGATAGTGATGGCATTGATAATGATGGTGATGATGGTGATTTACCTGGTATTGGAAGGCACTGAGGTGTTGTCCAGAGTGCAGTAGAAGGCCATGGGGGCGCTGAAGAGTGTAGTGCCCAGGATGTGTATAACTTCCACTGTGTGAACTGTGGACATGCTAATATAAGCAACATGAGGCTGGGGAGATTGCAGATTACACAGCACCTATTCATATTCGATTTATTTTGCACATTGTACTTCAGTATCCCCTTTTATGTTACTGATACAAACCAAGTAGATATCAAGGCGAAAAAATTGACATGCACGTGGTTGTAGTAGTAGTAGTAGCAGCAGTAATAGTAGCAGCAGTAGTAGGAGCAGCAGCAGTAGAAGAATGATTATTATTTCTGTTCAGTGGTGGGCATAGACCTAATGCTCTGTTCCCTGAGGCTCTCTAGTCCTACCCGCCCCAGCCCTTCCATGTGGCCACTCACCGAAGATGGTGACACAGAAGAGAGGAGCCTGCCACCACCCAAACCCCACGGCGTCCAGCACCTCCTCCACCCTCTCATCTGACTTCTTCTCCTCGCCTTCCTTCCCCTGTACATCACTGCTCTGGTCTTCTCGGGACTCTAGTGGTATCGCCCTCATAACATCGTTCTTCGTTGCACACACCTTTGCAACCATGGTGTCACTGCAACAGAAATGCAATGATGCGACTTGAACTGCTACTGTAGTCACTGCATGAGAAAGCTCATGATTATGCTGTTGTTAGTACTATAGTTATGGTGTCACAGCAGAAGAAATTGTATTGTGTGTGTGTGTGTGTGTGTGTGTGTGTGTGTGTACCTATTGCAACCGAACAATCACTACAGGGGAAATGTTATGGTGTCTCCTGTTGTTTGTATAATGCGCAGAAGAGGCTGAGTGTGTTAATATAAACCTCAGACTTCAGTAAGAAGGCTCCGTAGCACCTCTTCCTTAGCGATTTATTTCCCAAACTTCCTATTAACATTCTCATCGTTTGTTATACCCTTTTAATATCGACATAGAGTGCATGAATAACACACAAGAATATAGCAACGGGGCAGAATTAGAAATAAACCGGTAAGGAAGAGGTATAAGTACGCTTCCTAACCACATGAGAATAGCGTCCCTTATCTCACAGACCCTCGGCACACACAGCATTGCAACTATGACCTTACTGTAGTTTGTATTGCAACCACAGTGTCATTGCAACAGAAATATTATGATCACCGTTGTTGCAATGAAAACAATGTGTGATTTTTCCTCTTGCAACCAGTGTCATTGCAGGAGTGATTTTTCCTCCTGCAACCAGCATCATTGGAAGGGTGATTTTTCGTACTGTAACCGGTTTCACTGCAAGGGTGATTTTCCGTCTTGCAATCAGTGTCATTGGAAGGGTGATTTCTCGTCTTGCAACCAGTGTCATTGCAGGGGCCATTGCAAGGGTGATTTTCTGTCTTGCAATCAGTGTCATTGGAAGGATGATTTTTCCTCTTACAACCACACTGTCATTGCAAGAGTGATTTTTTTTTGCAACCAGTGTCATTGCGACGATGATATTTCTTCATGCAACCACAGTGCCTTTGACCTTTTCTTGCAACCAGTGTCATTGCAAAAGGAAATATTATGGCGTATGTTATTGTTAGTGTTGCAACCATAGTGTCATTGCAAAATAATACTATGTGCTTCCTGCTGTTTGAATTATAATATCAACATCAGTAATCCCTTGCACTTTTTACTTTGACGGTTTCCAACGTTATCTTCAGTTCAGAGATAAAGAATTGCAACCATTGTATTACTGCAAGGAATTGGTTATGGTTTGTGGTGTTTCTATTGCCCCCTCACCCTCTCACACTCACTCTCTCACAGTCAGTTTCATTCTCAGTCTCACACGCACTCTCACACTAGGACACTCACACATACTCATTCCCACTCATTTTCATTCTCACTCACTCCTACACCCACTTACTCCTGCTCTTTCACACACTCACTATCACATTCACCCAGTCAGTCTTGTACTGCTTTTTCCTTACTCTCAATTTCTTTCACTTACTTTGTCACCCAGACTCATTTACACTCAGTTACTCTCACTCACTCTCACTCACTCATTCACGTTCACAATCACTCATTCACGCTCTCACTCTCTCATTCACTCTCTCACTCACTCATTCACGCTCTCACTCTCTCATTCACGCTCTCACTCACTCATTCGCTCTCACTCTCACTGTCACACCCCAGCTCTTGCTCCCAAAAGACTGCAAATTTTGAGATGGCATACAACAAAGCCACTGATGTTTTTGTTGATGCTTTGGCCATGTGTAGTTATTATGACATTCTGAGAGATTTATAAAGGGGGGAAATACTGCAGTTAGGCTCTGTTAACTCCCAGACCCTTATAACTAACTCAGCTACATGGCATAACTATCATTACTTCGAAGACCACACGACTTGTAGTTTTTAGACAGCAAGAGGGTGGTTTTCACACATAATATCAGGTTTATCTTCACTAATAGACCAGCTTTTTGAACTCGGTGTGTTAGTTTACAGTTAATGTCAACAGTTTTTTGTAATCTTGAATAGGTGCCATAATTTTCTTTAGAATAAAAAAAAGGTCTCTGTTTCCTTAGATACTGTATATTAAACTCCATTACAAACAATACTTTTATATCCGAAAGAGAAAGAACACCCAAAACTTCGAGCATACAAAACTCATTTTCGTATGTAATTCCACACACACACACACACACACACACACACACACATGAATATTTCTTCATAACAGTGTCTGTCATTTTACCCGATGTTTTACACGTCTAAAAACACAAACGCTGTATAGTTCTAGTAGTTCGTGTTTTATCCTGATAAATAATATAATAGGTAAATAAAAAATATATTAATTTAAAAATGGGGAATAAGGATCACTAAAAAAGTAAACAAACAAGGAAGGATCGCTGGAGAGCATTCCAAACCAGCAAGGATTCAAGTTACGTTGACATGTAAACCCACAAATCCCCATTTTGACCCTTTACAAACTGTTAATACCAGAGTCCTAAGGGATTTGTGGGTTAACTTTGTCAACGTTACTTGAATCCTTGCTGGTTTTGCATGCTCTCCAGCGATTCTTCCTTGTTTGTTTATTTATTTATTTATTTATTTTTTAGCGATTCCTTTTCCCCGTTTCTAAATTACCAATTTTTTATTTACCTAGTTTGCTTACTTTTTATAATCTGTTTATGAATTAAACAATCAAAATTCTTGCGTTTCAATTACCTTTACGCTTGTATGTTATGACACTAAACACTTGGCATTTTCTAATAATTTTCATTGCTGTTGTATTGTGGCTTTGCACATACTGATTGTTGGGTGTTATTCTAAATTCTGGTCTTCACTTTGTTTACTATAGTTGTGAGGCTTCTTGCAGTGGACATTGTTTCAGAATATCTATATTTTGCAAACTGATTAAACAAAGATAATTTTTAAGAAGCTGCACAGAGTATAATCTGAAACGCTATGTATTCAAACTGATTACATAAGTCAAAATCTGCTGCTGTGTGCTTTGCACGATTATTTTGCATAATAGTGGGTATTTTTTGTGTTTGAAATTGAAACTGCAACATTCCTACATTAATTACTGTAATAACTGATATAGGGGCACCTCTTATGCTTCCCCCATGCCCACTTCGTTCCCTTCCTCTGCCTCTTCCTCGTCCCCCTCCTCCATTCCTTCCTTTTCCCGCTCCTATGCGTCCCCCTGCAGTTGACTCGTGAGATGGTTACTGTCACAATGAATTCCAATAACGCTGAAAAACTGATCCAAGTTTGGCGTAAGTTCGCTTTAAGAAATGGTCACGATATCACAACGAGGTCTCTTCTAATTACAGCGCAAAGCACAAACCCGCGCCTCTCGGCTGTCTCACGTGACGTCTACACACAAGCCTGCTGGGACTTCAGGGATGAACTATAAAAAGGTAAATAAAGACGAGTTAAAAATTAATGTCCATCCATCCATCCATCATCGAATCCTACGTTGCCCCATGAGATGCGTAGAAGCCCAGGGCTAGGCAAGTTGGTCCTGACATTTAAGATGAGAGTTACCAACCTCACTCATTCCTGAGTAGCATTACTTGAGCAATAGCTCCAACCAACCCTTCACCGTCTCAATCCTACTGGAGCGCCGCAATTACCCACTAAACCACCAGGCGCCATAATTTGGTTATATGGTTACCACCCAGCGTAGTTAATGGTTTTCTGGTGAACAGGAAACCATTCAGCTTGTCACTCAGTGTAGAGTCACTCATAGGCAGAAGGAACAGGAAGGAATGAAGGAAAGAATGACAAAAGAAGGAGTATAAAGTCACCCGTAGGCAGAAAGACGAGGGAAGAATGACGTAAAGAAAGGCAAGAGGAAGGAAGGAAAAGAGGGAGGAGAGGAACGGACAGACACCCAACAGCAGCACTACGTTGAGTGGGTGGATGGTGAGAGTCCTCACGCACCGGTGCGTACCCTTTCCCACAATGGCGCTTCATTGCCCGCATAAGCAATCCACTAGCTAGAGTTTCCCACTTAGTTATAACGTAATACAATATAAAATTTAATATAGTCCCGTTGCTACTGATGTACTCTTGATACTTGACGATTATTCTGCACTTGAAAGGCTTCTCACGTGCTTGCAGTGGCGTAGAGGAATCGCTATGTATCCAGAAGGTGGATGATCATCTTTCCATTAGATGTTTTAAAATAAGTCATGGACACGCGCAGTGACCCATTAATTACGATTGGCTGGTTTTTATCCCGAAATACCGAATAGATTTTCTTGTAGACCCGTGAAACTATAATATGAATAGTAACAATATGAACAAACTGGCAAGTTTCGAATGTACCAAACTTTTTTAAAACACTTCTTTTCCACATTATCAATGCTTGAGTGACTAAACTATTGAAAAAGAACCCTCTGGATATTGTTTCAAGAATAAATTAGGTTTCTAAGATGGTTTTTAGGTGACTGTTCTGTGAGGGTTTTCAGCAAATTCCTGGGTGATCCAATGACAAATAAATGAATCTTTTATCATGAACCGGTCTCATCTAGTACTGATAGTAATTATGTATTATTACAGAAACTACCCGTACAGGCCATAATTTCACTAATTGCACACATCAAATGGTATTAGTCCTCATTATTACTTCACCAACAGCTAACAAACCTAAACACAAACTGACTCATGCAGCAAACACTACAAGAAAATAATCATCATTTAGTCTGGGTGCGTCCGGTTGAAGGGCAGGGAGGTCAGAGGTCACCGGGAGTTTGGATTATGTCACCTAGAAGGAGATCAATTCTTGGTGTGTTTACGAGTTTGTGGAGATGCGTAACGACCCACTTAACTTAAAAATGCCTCCCCTCGCTGATACGAGTACCAAACCTAACACAGCTACACCTTACACTACCACACCTTACACTACCACACCTTACACCACCACACCTTACACTGCCACACCTTACACCACCACACCTTACACCACCACACCTTACACCACCACACCTTACACTGCCACACCTTACACCACCACACCTTACACTGCCACACCTTACACCACCACACCTTACACCACCACACCTTACACTAACACACCTTACACCACCACACCTTACACTAACACACCTTACACCACCACACCTTACACTACCACACCTTACACTACCACACCTTACACTACCACACCTTACACCACCACACCTCACACTACCACACCTTACACTCCCACACCTTACACTAACACACCTTACACTAACACACCTTACACCACCACACCTTACACTACCACACCTTACACTACCACACCTTACACCACCACACCTCACACTACCACACCTTACACCCCCACACCTTACACTAACACACCTTACACTCCCACACCTTACACTAACACACCTTACACCACCACACCTTACACTAACACACATTACACCACCACACCTTACACTACCACGCCTTACACTAACACCCCTTACATCACCACACCTTACACCACCACACCTTACACTAACACACCTTACACTACCACACCCTACACTACCACACCTTTCACCACCACACCTTACACTACCACACCTTACACTAACAAACCTTACACTACCACACCCTATACTACCACACCCTACACTACCACACCTTACACTACCACACCTTATACTACCACACCCTACACTACCACACCTTTCACCACCACACCTTACACTACCACACCTTACACTACCACACCCTACACTACCACACCCTACACTACCACACCCTACACTACCACACCTTATACTACCACACCTTACACTAACATACCTTACACCAACACACCTTACACCACCACACCTTACACCACCACACCCTACACTACCACACCTTACACTACCACACCTTACACCACCACACCTAACACCACCACACCTTACACTACCACACCTTACACTGCCACATCTTACCCTACCACATCTTACACTGCCGCACCTTACAATACCACACCTTACACTACCACACCTTACACTACCACACCTTACACCACCACACCTTACACTGCCACACCTTATATTACCACATCTTACACTGCCACACTTTACTCTACCACACCTTACACTACCACACCTTACACTACCACACCTACTACAACAACTCATTTCTACACCTCACATTTCCAAGTTTATCACGACACCCCACGCCACACACTACCACATCTCATGAAGCCACAGTCCATCTCCTATTTGGCAGTGGATTACCATCATTTATTTCTGTTGATAGTTGTCACTGTTTTACACGTTGTTTGTAGTAGTAGTCAGGTTTTGCTGTCTTACCTGGGATGTAGTCAGCTGATACCGTGCCAAAGTAGTGCATTTTAATCTATCAGTGCAGCTGCCTCACGACTGACAGTAACTAGCGTTCATTTAAACCTCGGCTGGTAATTATCTCCGGGTTATTACAAATACCGCGGTTTCTACCCAGTAGTGTGTTTTTTCTTACCCGGGCTTCTTTCCCGGTTACTGTTAATTACATTGCAAGATTCGTAATACCCTCACATTACTCTCAAAGCCTCTATGTTATCAGTTTATGACAATCAGCACCACCAAATAACCTTTTTATACTTTCAAAGCCTCTGTGTTATCAATTTATGACAATCATCTCCACCAAATAACCTTTTTCTTTTTACCCCGTCCCTTCACCATCCTCTCCCTCTCCTGATACTCACTTCTGCCTGCTTAGACGACCAACCCTCATGGGATTCCGACTCACAGGGAGATTCACAAAGGGAAGCATTTTTTGGTCGCATTTAAGTCCACTTTCTACCTTTTTCTTTTTCTTTTTCTTTTTTTTTGAAATTATTCACAACCATAAGTCTGTTCCTACCTGCAGAATAGGTTTGGAAATTTTTAAAACATGAGTGACAGTGTCTTGTAAAATAATCACTGCTGTCACCGCTACTTTGTCATTATAGTGGCGTCTCTTCTAAGTTTGCGCTTATTATCTCCTACGATTTTACTCGGCTTAACTTTTCGAACTGAAGAGGCCAGAAAGAGGATAGCCTACACTAATGTTTTCAATTTAAAAAAAAAAAAAATCTTTCCAACGTTTAATTAACTCGTCTTGAAGCAAGAATAAACCACAAAAATACGCCGCCAAATTCGAGGGGTTGAACCGAGTTTACACTCGAGAGCATAATCATACCAATGTCATTATCAACAACACACGAGGCGATCACGATTATTTTTACCCCAGACGAAAATGAGTCACTTCCATGCAGCTTGATTACTCAATAGTTTCTGCGTGAAATTTGATGAACCGTAGTTAGAGTTACGAATGAGTCTCCTTGGTTACTTGTCGAATCAGTCCTCCAATCTGACTACATTTGGTCATCAACTGAGCAGACTCAGTCCCTGCAACTTGAGTACTAAGTAATGTTGGCGTGATCTTCAGCGGAATTCGGTTATGAAGTGGGAATGAGTCTCCTTGGTTACTTGTCAAATCAGTTCTCCAGTCTGACCACATTTAGCCATCAACTGAACTGAACGCTGAAAATGTTGGCTGACGATATCCTAAAAGAAGCCTTGCTGTCACTCACACTCACCACCTCGTATCATGCAGTTAATCACATGCAATATCAGTGTCAAATGCAATAATACCTGCACTATTGGAAAGAATAGTAGAAGGAAAACACGAAGGCCCAAAATATCAACAGGTGGCACAATAGGAAAAATCACCGCTGTCCTTCCAGCTCAACTCATACTTAGTGCATGATAGCAGTCCCATGCAACATCCCTGCCGGTATTAACGAGTCTTGCAATATTAAGAGCAGTGACGAGAAGAAATTAATGCTGAAAATATGAACACTTGATATAAAACTTCACTGCTGTCACTCCAGTTCATATCACTCTATAACCTTTTTACTCTATCTTGGCCTAAAATTGCCGTCTCTCCATCTCCAACGCTCTGTTCTAGCAATAAATAAGCACTTGATTATGATGCTAATGATGAAGAAATGTAATGGAAAGGATGTTCAGCCACGGTATTGTCTTATTCTGACACTGAGCTACGTGGAATAAGTGGCAAAAAGGACGAATATCTGGGGCAAGTTAGAGTAAGGCAAATATTAACACATGGTTATTAGTCTCGTTCATTTTCGCTGCCAGGATCAACATTATCCTCAGTATCAAGAGTAAAAATGAGGAAATTACTGACGTTGGTTGTCACTCTCATTTGCCAACACCAAGCTTATTGCCACTGTTGACATGCAACATCACGGCCATTATTCCCACTGTTAACATGCAACATCACGGCCCTTACTGCCACTTGACATGCAACATTACGGCCATTATTCCTACTGTTAACATGCAACATCACGGCCATTACTGCCACTGTTAACATGCAACATCACGGCCATTATTCCTACTGTTAACATGCAACATCACGGCCATTACTGCCACTGTTGACATGCAACATTACGGCCATTATTGCCACTGTTGACATGCAACATCACGGCCATTATTGCCACTGTTGACATGCAACATCACGGCCATTATTGCCACTGTTGACATACAACATCACGGCCATTATTCCCACTGTTAACATGCAACATCACGGCCATTATTGCCACTGTTAACATGCAACATCACGGCCATTATTGCCACTGTTAACATGCAACATCATGGCCATTATTCCCACTGTTAACATGCAACATCACGACCATTATTGCACCAAGCTTATTGTCACTTAACATGCAACATCACGGCCATTATTGTCACTGTTAACATGCAACATCACGGCCATTATTGTACCAAGCTTATTGTCACTTAACATGCAACATCACGGCCATTATTGTCACTGTTAACATGCAACATCACGGTCATTATTGTCACTGTTAACATGCAACATCACGGTCATTATTGCCACTGTTAACAAGCACCATCACGGCCATTATCAACATAACCTGCAACCAATCTCGTTCATAATCACTGCCAGGTTCAACAGGTACCTTCAAAATTAAGAGTGCTAGGGAGGAGATCATTACCTACTCACCTAACAGCACCAAGCTTATTGCCACTGTTAACATGCAACATCACGGCCATTATCAACAAAACCTGCAGTATCAAAAAGAGTAATGACGAGGAACTGCCCATCTCTGCAACAATTGCAATATTAGAGGGATTGGCGTGGAAATCAGTAGCGTGGCTAGACTCTCTTCACCTTTTTGGCTCAGATTCTTGTCCCTTGGCAGCTTATTTCACGCTGCACAGTGGCAATACGACGACTGTACGTTCTTTCCATAGCACTTCTTCGTGACTAGCATCATACTCTAGCGTTAATCTCTTATCACAACTCAGCATTCAAGATGGAGAGATGGCAAATTTAGACCAAGTTAGAGTAAAAAGAGTATAGTCTCGTACTCACCTAACATCTCCAAGCTCATGTAATTATAGTGCTTTTGCTTCAGCTCGGCTCAGAATTTCATTCTTTTGCAGCTTATTTCAAGAAGATCATTGGTAGGGAAAGACAGTACTGTGACTCAACATTCTTTCCATGGAATATCTTCGTGAGCATCATATTCTAGAGTTAGTCTCTTGTAGCAACCCAGGATTCAAGAGAGAGAGAGAGAGAGAGAGAGAGAGAGAGAGAGAGAGAGAGAGAGGAATTTAAAGCCAATTTAGAGTGAAAGGAGTATAGTCACCCTCACCATCACTGAACAATACCCACGATATGAGGAGTAGAATTAAAGAGAGAAGCACTAACGCGTAAAATATCGACAGACAAGTAGTAACGAGACAAAGACTAACGCTGATTGCTCTCTCTCACTCACCCAGCACACCAAGAACCCGACAACTGACAGCAAAATTCCACGTAATTATGCTCGTTAACCTGCTTTCTCCACCATACCTGCCACCTGCATCTTCATTACCTCCGTATGGCAGCCAATGGGAACTCGAGGTGTGTGTGTGCGTGCGTGTATGTGTGTGTGTGTGTGTGTGTGTGTGTGTGTGTGTGTGTGTGTGTGTGTGTGTGTGTGTGTGTATACAAGTGTTGTATATGTTGGCAAATAGTTGGGTGAAGAGAAGGGATGGGGTGGATGGGAAGGAAGGAGGGGTGATGTTTTGAGTTTAAGGGGGGTGGTGCGAGGAAGCTATCCTATTGACAGTATATTTGGCCACAGAATCTGATAGGTGATAAGATCCGCTGTTCTGTTCAGTGGTACTGGAACATACTATAACAGCTGCCTCCAGACATTTGCGTCTTTTTAAGTCTGCTTCCTTGTATACAATTTTTGCATTTTCCCCTTTCCATTACGTGACCTGTATTAAATGTGTGGGCTACACATGCGTTGTTGGCGTTGTACCGGCTCATTGCGTACCTGTGTTCTTTTATTCTCTCTTCCAAATC
This sequence comes from Coenobita brevimanus, assembly GCF_032717465.1. Lineage (NCBI taxonomy): Eukaryota > Metazoa > Arthropoda > Malacostraca > Decapoda > Coenobitidae > Coenobita > Coenobita brevimanus. The sequence continues at coordinate 7,264,617 of NC_137061.1, read as the reverse complement.
ACGCCTATTTCACCTATGTAGACCTTATCTCATACTGTACATGGAATTGAATAATCACCTCTCTCGTCTGTGTTGCTGGTTCGTACCTTGTGTCTGACCAGATCACCCACTGTCTGAGATGTCTTAAAGGCTACCACAGTTCCTGAATTTCTTAAAAACCGTGCAATGTTGTTGCTCGTACTGTTATTGGGCAGGACTATGCGTGTCACATCATTGGATTTCTCAGCCGTTGCCCGTTCCCTGATAGCTCTGGCATGTTTCCTGGCACTGGATGACATGTGTTTTGGTTACTTTAGAAAATGTGCTATCTATGTACTGGAAATCCTCCTTCAAATAATCTTCACTGCAAATCCTCAAGGCTCTGGGGTAGAACTGGAAATCCTCCTTCAAATAATCTTCACTGCAAATCCTCAAGGCTCTGGGGTAGAACCCTGTTAATACACTTTTCTTTATCCTTACCTTATGGCTGGAATAATAGTGAATAAGGTCATCCCTATTTGTGGCTTTCCTATACTCTTTTAATGCCAACTTACTGTCGGTTCTAATGAGCAGGGTATCCAGGAAGGGCAAACAACTGTCAGCTTCTTTCTTCAAGGGAATACCGAATTGACGGTTCCACTTCATTAAGTCTGTCCCGCAGATTGTCTGTGTCGAAACGTCTGGGTGCAATGACCAGGATGTCGTCGACATACCGCAGCCACGTGACGGTGTTTGGGATGAATCGTTTGTAGGGACCAGACTCGAGCGATTCCATGAAGAGGTTAGCTAACACAGCACTCAGTGCCCCCCTTACACCCCCACTGCCTTCTGCTATATATGCAGGAAATGTGGTGTATATTCAGCAATTGTATTCTGAGGAAGCCATGAGGCGAAACGTCAATACACACTAAGTCCCACATCGGTGTTTCTTTCTCTAATTTGTCAAGGAAAAGTGAATCAGTGGTAGCTGTAGCTGTTACTGTTGTTACCAGCCGTGTTAGCGAAGCTGATATTATTTTAAGTTTGTCTGTCTGTCTGTCCTTGTCTGTTTGTCTGTGTGTCTGTTAACACGATTTCATCACAAAGTTTACAGGTGTGTAGTAGGGATGAAAATCTCCTACGAGTTCGAAATTGGTAAAAGTAGGTCAAGGTCAAGGTCAAGGTCATATTACGAGCCGCGCTAGATATGTATCAGCTCGTGGCTGGTGTGATTTGCCTCCTTGGAGGGGCCTCTAGTTGTTGTTGTTTTTTTATGTAGTAGCTGTAGCCCTAGGTTCATCTGTAATGTGAACACAGTGAACTGCAGGCTATTAATTTAATTCATGGGTGGGATTCTAAAACATATTTAAGATTAAGTTCTCCTTGTTAATCAGATTTTGATTTTGAGGAAGAACAAGAGACATGGGAAGTTTCTACACTGCAACTTCCTTGTCCTTCACTGCAAGAACAGGGAACACCTCGTGTTAGTTTCCCTTTCATAAGCAGTATTTTGTTCATGCAGAGGGAACAAGAGGCATGGCTATTGATGCTATTGCTCTGTCCGGGTCTGTCTGTCTGAATATTTCCATCGACCACACGCAAGCAGCCACCTTACTTTCATATGGTGAATAATTATTGCAGCCCGGGCCTTGACTGCTTGGTGAGTATTATTGAGTTCCCCGCCTGGGAGTGTGCAAGGCCAGCTACCTGGCCTTAGCCACACGTCGCTTCCATGGTACTGTCTCCCGGGAGAAGGGCAGTCACCCACCTACTACTCTGTTGGTGAGCCAAGGATGCCTAGGGCCTATGCAGGGCAGGGGCCCCCATTTTCCCTGTGGCGGATAAATGCTCCGGCCGTATACCCCACTAGATACGAGGTAAGATGTCAAGTCTCTTGTTCTTCCTGAAAACTCAAATCTGAGGTACGAAAGGCCGCTGGTCGTAAATATGTTCCAGAGTCCAATCCAGGTTTGAATAAAAAAAAGAAAATCTTTCCTTTAACCAGCCACGTGGTACTGCAGATGGACGCCTTCATGTGAAAGCACCGATATTAGTGGATGCCTCTGCTACCCTGTTATAAAAACGACCCTCAGCTCCATCCCTATCCTTCAAACGGAGAATGGGGGACTGCAGAAGGATAGCTTGAATATGCTGTTCACAGAGCTCACGTTCAGTGAACCAACATCAGCGATATTCCTCATGTAGTTATTAGGTATACTCGCGTGAGGCCGCCTACACTGGCCTATACTCATCTGGTCCATCACCTTTTATTTTTGGGGAACCTTGAATTAAACTTTTTTTTTTTTAATTTAGGTTCTCTATTAACCATTCAGTACAAGCCCCAACACTCTGGGAAGCACTGTCGCTGAAGGCTAAGCAGGGAAGGGCGCGTGAGAGCAAAGTATTACATTGACACATATATGGCATACAAGGCATAGAAGTAATTACTAGCCTAGTACAAGCACAGTAATGAACAAATAGATACAATGACATACATGGTACAAAGATGTTGCGGTAATTATCATTACAAGTTTAGGAATGAGCAATGGGATACAATGATACACACTTACGTACGTACATACGTATGCAGAGAGAGGCATACACGCACACATACATATATGTATATATTCACGCACATGTAGCCATAGACATACTGTATGTACAGGATAGGTATGCAAGAATAAATATATGGGTATGTATACAGACGTGCTTACATACACATATGCTGCATGCGCAAATATGATATATATTAATACATTAATGTACAGGGAGACATATCGGTATATATATATATATATATATATATATATATATATATATATATATATATATATATATATATATATATATATATATATATATATATATATATATATATATATATATATATATATATATAAGTGCTCGTGGGCCCTTCAGGCCCCTCGCACGTGCTCCTGCGGAGGGCTCTCGTGCTGAGTGCTCGCTTTCTCGTGCTTCGCACTCGTTTCCACGTGCTTCTCACTCGCTTCCTCGCACTTCGCGCACGCGTTGCGGCCATTTCAGGTAATCCGAGTCACGTTTATGTGCTGTTCAAGTCTAACATTGTCACTATCGGCCCTAAAGGCGACATCGAAGGCCCCATGATGGTCCGTCTATGTGGTGTTCTACAGTAGTGTAACGTTGTCACTTTGATTTTTTGCAGCTAACCAATTGATCGTGTTATTTGCAGCTTTGGGAATGGAACCCAAGTTGTCCGAACGCTAGTCTGAAATACACCCACAGACACACGGCCACTGCTATGATATATTTTAGTTGTAGCTATGGGCAAAAAATTCTACGAAGAACCTATGCCCGGCGCCGGGAGCGGCGTTTTTTTGGTCAAAATGTGATCGCTCATTAAATATAGTAAAACTTTTTCAATCATGCTGGGACCAAATTTTTTCACATCAGGGAATTTTTTTGCGATGTTTGTGCCAATTTTGGTGCGGTATGAATGAGTAGTTTTGGCTACCCAAAATACACACACACACACACACACACACACACACACATGGTTAGTGCTATAGTATATTATAAGTGCTCATGGGCCCTTCGGGCCCCTCGCACTTCCTCCTGCAGAGGGCTCTTGTGTTTATGTGCTGTTCTAGTGTAATGTTGTCACTTGGATTTTTTGCAGCTAACCAACTGATTGCATAATTTGCAGCTTTGGGAATGGAACCCAAGTTGTCCGAACGGAAGTCCGAAGTACACACACAGGCACACTGCTACTGCTACAGTTTATATTAGGTCTACCTCTGGGCAAAAAATTCTACGGAGATCCTATTCCGAGCTCCGGAAGCAGAGTTTTTTGGTCAAAATGTGATCGCTCATTAAATATAGTTAAAGTTTTCAATCGTGATGGGACCAAGTTTTTTTCACATCATCGATTTTTTTGCGATTTTTTTGCCAATTTTGGTGCGATTTGAATGTGTAGTGTCGGCTGCCCAAAACACACACACACAGGGCTACTGCTATAGTATATTATATATATATATATATACAGTATATATAACATAATATAGCAGTAGCCGTGTGCCTGTGTGTGTGTGTGTGTATTTTGGGCAGCAGAAACTACACGTTCAAAACGCACCAAAATTGGCACAAAAATCGAAAAAAATTCGCTGATGTGAAAGAACTTGGTCCCATCACAATTGAAAAACTTTTACTATATTTAATGAGCGATCAAATTTTGACCAAAACACACCATTCCCGGTGCCCGGTCAGTTGCCGTGGCCGAGTGGTTAATGTCTCGGACTTGCATGTGGACAACTTGGGTTCCATTCCTGAAGTGAGGTGAGGGCCCTTTTCTTCGATACAGAGGCGTCCTGGTGCACCAAAAATGGAATGAAAATAGCAGAAAATTCGCTGATGTCGAAAAACTTGGTCCCATCTCGATTGATGATTTTTTAATAGAGTTAAGAGCGATCAAAGTTGGTTCGGAAAACAGTTCATTCGGTACCGGGGCTTTTAGAAATCAAGTCTATTCGATCCATGTGCCACGACCCTAGACTTTTTAGACTATTAGAGCCGCCGTATTGAGCGTTTATACTATGCGTTTCCTGCGCTGTTGCCTTGGAAGTTATTAACGTGCCACGACGAAAATCATTGAAGAGAGGCGCACATTTTCATTAAAAATTGAGATGAATTTTCGGACCATCGTGGTCCCTTCGATATCGGCTTGGAGCATGGTTGGAGTTCCAGCTGTCCTCGTAGTGAAAGGATTAAACAAGGATGGAGGAGGAGGGATGGGAGAAAAAGAAAGAAAAATAGTTTTTTTTTTTTTCATTAAAAAAACATGAAAGTTGTCGGGCAGCAGCACAAAATAAGTGGAGAATGGAAGCAAGGGGAGGGGATGGATTCTGAAAATGAGGAAAGGGAAGCAGAGGAAAGAAGAGACGGAACAAAGAGGAACAAGAAATTTACTGAGGGAGGAAAGAGGAACACGAAATTTAGTGAGGGAGGAAAGAGGAACAAGAAATTTACTGAGGGAGGAAAGAGGAACAAGAAATTTAGTGAGGGAGGAAAGAGGAACAAAAAATTTACTGAGGGAGGAAAGAGGAACAAGAAAATTACGGATTAATTGCTCGTATAAAAAGTCTGGCAGCTTTTCTGTCGCCTAAAGCCATGTTTATTGAGCCCATTAGGTTTACCCAGGCTTTTGATAGTGTGTGTGTGTGTGTGTGTGTGTGTGTGTGTGTATGTGTTCTGTATATTTTTGGATCCTACCTCACCCCATCTTGGTACGAATGTGGGTTGGTATACATGTAATGATGACGACGACAACGACGATGATGGTGCTAACCGAATCTTTCCCCCTCCCCCCTTTCGCGGGTGAGTATTGTCCTGATTGATCTGCCTCGGTACACACATCCAGGTAAGGTAACACCTTGATTACACCTCACCTTCCCATACCCAACACCCACTTCCCAGCCCTCTCCCTTATGTTCCGCTTCTCATCTTGCAAATCCTTCCCTTCCCTTCCCGCTAATCCCTCCCTTCCTATCCCACTAATCCCTCCCTTCCCATCCCGCTAATCCTTCCCTTCCTATCCCTCTAATCCCCCCCTTCCTATCCCACTCTCTCCCTTCCTATCCCACCAATCCCTCCCTTCACTTCCCGCTAATCCCTCCCTTCCTTTCCCGCTAATCCCTCCCTTGCCATCCCGCTAATCCCTCCCTTGCCATCCCGCTAATCCCTCCATTGCCATCCCGCTAATCCCTCCCTTGCCATCCCGCTAATCCCCCCCTTTCAATCCCGCTGATCCCTCCCTTCCCATCCCACACTTAACATCTCCCACCAACCCTCTCATTCCTCGCCACTGCCAACCCCCTGAGCCTGCCCTTCTTGCCCCAGCCCAATATCCCCACCAACTCTCCCTACCTTGTTTCACTCCCACTCCCTTAGCACAATGACTCCCATTTGGTGTGTGTGTGTGTGTGTGTGTGTGTGTGTGTGTGTGTGTGTGTGTGTGTGTGTGTGTGTGTGTGTGTGTGTGTGTGTGTGTGAGTGTGTGTGTGTGTGTGTGTGTGTGTGTGTGTGTGTGTGTGTGTGTGTGTGTGTGTGTGTGTTTAATTTTCATTTATTAAACTGTACTTAGGGGTGATATTTTTATCTGTAGTAAATTATATCCCTCATTAAGCCCTCAAGCAGAGGTATCCCCCAAACCAGGATCAAATGTACTGGAGGAACACAGTGACACACACAATATTTGGGTGCAAATAACCAACACCAACAACCTACTTTCATATTCTCTGCCTTCACACCTACCCTCACTACGATGACCATTTTTTTTCTTGATACCTAGTAATGATATGATTCATGAGAGAAGACTATCGGTGAAGCAGATGTGGGCAATGCGGTTGCAATATTAAGTAACAAGGACGGCCAAGTTATATAGTGTCTCTGATCCGCCACCCATCTTCAATACACTGATCTTTTGTTTTAGAATATTCTTGCAACCTTCAGATAATTTTTATCTCCTACCTTCACAGTAGCCACCTGCAGAGATTGCAAGCAAGTGTGTATATAAGGTAAGGGTGCCGTAACGCGAGTATAAGTGGCTGAGGAATGGCTGAGAGAAGGAGGTAGGTGAGAAGGGAAGAAGAGATCAGTAGGATGGAAATAGTGGAAGAAATGAAGAAGGCCAAAATGGGGAAAGCCCCACGAATTGATGTAGTGTGTTGTGAAATACTGAAGCATGGGGGAAAGATAGGAGTAGAATGGATAAGTAAGATGTGAAGATTGGCCTGGGAGGAAGGTAAAGTCCGGGAAGGTTGGAAGTCAGGTATAATTATTCCACTGTACAAAGGAAAAGAGGAAAAAGAAGTGTGTGGTAATCATAGGGGCATTTTTTTTCTTTGTGTAATAAGGAAAGTATATATGATATTTATTGACAGAGTTAGGAAAATAACCTAAATTAGTTGGGGAAGAACAGGGGGAGTTTTAGGAAGGGAAGAGGTTGTGTAGATCAGATATTCTTCCTTAGGTCCTTCGTCGAAAAGTTTCTGGGGAAGGGAAAGAAGATGAATGAGACCTTCATGGATTTGAAGAAAGCATAATACAGAGTGGATAGACAAGAAATCTGGAAAATGTTAAGAATGTGTGGAGTAAATGGGAAGCTGTTGAATGCCGTGAAGAGTATGTATGTATGAGGGTGCTAAGGCTGCAGTGCGTGTGGATGGTCAACAGAGCGAATTTTTCTGTCTGAATGTTGGATTGTAAAAGGGATGTGTCGTGTCTCCATGGTTGTTCAGTCTGTATATGAATGGGGTTATTAAAGAGGTACCAAGGTAGGGCAGTGGACGTTGGAACGGCCCAAATGAGAGAGGGCAGCGTTTGGAAACTTCCTTTAGTGTTGTTTGCAGATAATACCGTTTTGTTAAGTGAAGCCAAATGGGAGCTGCAAGGCTTAGTGAATCAGTTTGGGAGAAAGTGTAAGAAACGGAATCAAAAGATGAATGTAGGGAAGAGTAAAGTTATGACCTCCGAGAGAAATTAAGTCACTAAATGTACAGTGAGGTTGGATGATGAAAAAATGGAGAATGTGAATGCATTTAAGTACATGGGTAATGTGATGTGTAAGGATGTAAGTTTGGAGAGTGAAGTGCTTGAAAGTGTGCAACAAGGGAGAAAAATTGCTGGATCTTTGAAAGCAGTGATTAGAAATAGGAAAGTGAGCATGAAAGTAAAGAGTCGCTGCATGATAGTATTGTGGTACCAACTCTAACGTATGGAAGTGAAGCTTGGACCTTGTTGGAAGAACACAAGTCAACAGTCAGGGCAATGGAAATGAGTTATGTGAGAGGAGCTTGTGCAGTTCAGTGGAATGACAGACTGACAAATGAGGAAATGTAGGAACTTTGTGTTGTAGATGTGGATGTGATAGGAAACGTTTGGAGAATTACACTGAGGTGATATGGCTATGTGGAGAGGATGGAGAGCGAGAGACTAACGAGGAGAGTGGGAGTGAGGTTGAGGGGGGGAGAGGAAGGGGAAGGCCAAGGATGAGATGGAGGGATGGAGTGGAGAGGTATATGAATGAGGGGAGTGTGAGCTGGGGGAGGGCAATGAAATGGTGGTGGACAGGGCGACATGGAGGCGATTTGTTTGTGGCCACCCTTTGCTGGACTGAGGCGTCTGACAATAGATAGACTCTCCTGTACCCTTATTCAGTACCATTATCTCCTGCTATAGTTTACTCGTGCTGTTATCAGACCATTCTGTCTCAGACTCACAAACTGCAACAAGTTCCAAAGTTCGAGGCAAATATGGAGGACATGAAACTAAAATGATGCAAGGACTAGTTCCACATAGTCGTTGTCCACACCCCGTCCCGCAGTACAATGATCTCCTAAATTAGCGTATCAATACAATAATCTCGAAAAATATCATCTTCAGATGACTTTATTAACCTGCATAACGAGGGATCTTTGGAAGTGGAGGCGACAAGATACAACAAAAAGACAAAGGATATGCGGGTGGAACGTCGGGAAGGACTCCATAGTTTCACGTTCCCTTTGTTCCTTCCCCTCTCTCCCCTCAGTGCCATAACTTCCATTTTAGTTTATGCTTGCACCTCCCAGGCGGTTCTATCTCAGTTTGCCTCTGTTGTAAAGACTTCCAAAGGCATCAAGAGAGTAATAGGAACGTGAAGACATTTGGACGTCAACACCATACCTTCCCCACTGAATACATGATGGGGCTACCTTATCCATGACTGACGTAATGGTAGTCCTTCCCTACTGAATACATGATGGGGCTACCTTATCCACGACTGGCGAAATCGTAGTAGCAGGGTTGTCTTCATAATATGTTGCTTGGATTTCTGGCCAGTCACGTAGGCTAGTGAAATTTAAAATCTCACATTTTTCCCTGCCTAACCCTGGGATTGGAGCGTATGAGCTAGGTTACTCAGTCCCAGATTTTAAGGTCAAAGTGACTAACCCTAAACACTCCTCTGATGTGAACCCATCCAGACGGTGAAAAATAACATGATTCCCTGCCAAATGGAAAAGAAAAATTCACGACACTGAAATTTAAAGGTAAACCATTTTTGGTCTTAAATAATGCAGTAAGACGTGTAAACGCGTCATGAAAAAGTGAGTGGAGACTAGTCATGAGTGAATGGATAGGAGGAAGGAAGGAATAATGAAGAACTAGCACCAAGCCATAATAGGCCTATATGGCACTTAGACTGGCACTGAAGTGATCTTGGTGTGAAAGTGGTGTAAGGGAGAGGGAAGGAATAGTGAAGAACTAGCACCATACCATAATATGCCTATATGGCACTTAGACTGGCATTGAAGTGGTCTTGGTGTGAAAGTGGTGTAAGGAAGAAAGGGTCACTGTCAGTGGGAAGTCCTTAAACTATTCATGTCACGAAAACAAATGTCTAACCTGACAGGAGAAGAGAGAAAATAAAGGCCGAAAGAAACACGAAAATATCAAGAAAAGATGTAGGACAGAAGAGATGAGGACGGTAAGAAGAGAAAGATGAGAGAGAGAGAAACTTCTAGTCGCCTCTTACGACCAGCAGGATTTCCTGGGGAAGAATTATTATCCCCCTCCCCAAGGGGGTGGCAGCTCTTGGTTGTGCTCTCACTAGCAAGGTGTCCGGCACGGGAGACCCTACCAGGACCACTGGGGCACGCAAGCTCCCCCACCACGACAAGGTGGCTGCCACGGGGGAGATGAGTGAGTGTCAGTGAAGACGAGTAATGCGAGTTATGAGTGAGTTAAGAAGTATAGGGTATGCAGGTCATTGAGGAACCTGGTGACGTTGATCATGATTCAGGAGATGCAGGGCGATGTTATACAGACCCCAGGCTGCGATGCTATAGTAAATAACTACTGTTTGCCAGTACCCCACCCCTGGTCGCATCCACCACCCCTTCTCCCCTTTCCACATTGCCAAACATTCTAAGTAGCGTATGTGGCGAATTGTCGATACAACGGGAACATTGTTCCACGAAGAGTCCGGGTTCCCACAAGCTGCTCGGGGCCCTTCAAGTTTGGAAGCAAGAGGCATCGTGATTGGCAGGGGTAGAGAGGTGAGGAACCGGGTCACGGGACGGGGAAGGGCGGCCAAGAAACGGGTAAAGATCCCGGGGGGTGTCCAGCTGATTTCCTCTTCGGCCAAGGCTTGCCGCATTGCCCCCTTGTCTATGTGGGTCAGGGCCAGCAGCACCGTAATCACAGCCACTGCCACCACGCACAGATGAGCTGCACGCATATTTGTATTAATGTTTTTTTTTTTTCGTCTTTCAGGGTATTTCTGCATACAGTCCAAGATGTGATGTACTTCAGAAGCGGCTGGATACCTCGTGCAAGCGTGTGTCTGTGTGCCCGAGTCAGCAGTAAACCTAGCCCGCCTAACACATCCAACATTCAGTGCCAGATATATTGTAGTCAAACTGGAATATCAGAACCTGTTATCCTTACTCTTCGTTGCTGTGGTGGTAATGTTATTTATGAACTGATTTTGTCAATTTATTAACTCTTACGAGGGCCAGTCATAGGTCAAATAAAATCGCTTAACAACAGCAACAATAAAATAGTTACGAGTAAGATTTCTCACGTTGTGAAAAGGTTACGGGAGACGGTTTAACCGTGAGACGACGAGAGGCCACACATCTAAAAGGACTATCAGTGTTTGGCGGCAGCAACAATGAAATAGTTAATATATCTTTCATTAAAGACACTATTTTCAACCTTACATGACAAGGGGTTGGTCTTGTGCTGAATATAATTGTCAAACGATAGCAAGAATAAAGATTAAGTTATCTATTATCATTAATAATTGTTCACTATCAGCATTCCTGTTATCTTACAGTAGTGCAAACACTGATTGTAGTTGTGGTAGCTGTAGTAGTGTTCATGGTGGTAGTTGTGGTAGCAGTAGTAATGGTCATGATGGTAGTTGTGGTAGCAGTAGTAATGGTCATGGTGGTAGTTGTGGTAGCAGTAGTAATGGTCATGGTGGTAGTTGTGGTAGCAGTAGTAGTGTTCATGGTGGTAGTTGTGGTAGCAGTAGTAATGGTCACAGTGGTAGTTGTGGTAGCTGTAGTAATGGTCATGGTGGTAGTTGTGGTAGCTGTAGTAATGGTCACGGTGGTAGTTGTGGTAGCAGTAGTAGTGTTCATGGTGGTAGTTGTGGTAGCAGTAGTAATGGTCATGGTGGTAGTTGTGGTAGCAGTAGTAATGGTCACGGTGGTAATTATGGTAGCACTAGTAATGGTCAAGGTGGTAGTTGTGGTAACTGTAGTAGTGTTCATGGTGGTAGTTGTGGTACCTGTAGTAATGGTCATGGTTGTAGTTGTGGTAGCAGTAGTAATGGTCATGGTGGTAGTTGTGGTAGCGGTAGTAATGGTCATGGTAGTAGTTGTGGTAGCAGTAGCAATGGTCGTGGTGGTAGTTGTGGTATCAGGGATTATATGTGGAAGCTGTGGTAGTTATTATTAAGATGACAATGGTAGTTGTAACAGTGGTGTTATGAGAGTGGTGGTTATGGTAGGTTTGATTATGACAAGTACTGAAGACAGTGGTAATACAGTAATGATGATGATGACAGTGGTGGTTGTAACAGTGGTAATTGTGACAGTAATGATGATGATGACAGTGGTGGTTGTAACAGTGGTAATACAGTAATGATGATGATGACAGTGGTGGTTGTAACAGTGGTAATTGTGACAGTAATGATGATGATGACAGTGGTGGTTGTAACAGTGGTAATTGTGACAGTAATGATGATGATGACAGTGGTGGTTGTAACAGTGGTAATACAGTAATGATGATGATGACAGTGGTGGTTGTAACAGTGGTAATTGTGACAGTAATGATGATGATGACAGTGGTGGTTGTAACAGTGGTAATTGTGACAGTAATGATGATGATGACAGTGGTGGATGTAACAGTGGTAATTGTGACAGTAATGATGATGATGACAGTGGTGGTTGTAACAGTGGTAATTGTGACAGTAATGATGATGATGACAGTGGTGGATGTAACAGTGGTAATTGTGACAGTAATAATGATGATGACAGTGGTGGTTGTAACAGTGGTAATTGTGACAGTAATGATGATGATGACAGTGGTGGTTGTAACAGTGGTAATTGTGACAGTAATGATGATGATGACAGTGGTGGTTGTAACAGTGGTGGTTGTAACAGTGGTAATACAGTAACGATGATGATGACAGTGGTGGTTGTAACAGTGGTAATTGTGACAGTAATGATGATGATGACAGTGGTGGTTGTAACAGTGGTAATTGTGACAGTAATGATGATGATGACAGTGGTGGTTGTAGTAGTGATGTCTATGATGACAGTGGTAGTTGTAGTAATGATGTCTATGATGACAGTGGTGGTTGTAGTAGTGATGTCTACGATGACAGTGGAACAGTAGTTGTAGTAGTGATGTCTATGATGACAGTGGTAGTTGTAGTAGTGATGTCTATGATGACAGTGGTAGTTGTAGTAGTGATGTCTATGATGACAGTGGTAGTTGTAGTAGTGATGTCTATGATGACAGTGGTAGTTGTAGTAGTGATGTCTGTGATGACAGTGGTAGTTGTAGTAGTGATGTCTATGATGACAGTGGTAGTTGTAGTAGTGATGTCTATGATGACAGTGGTAGTTGTAGTAGTGATGTCTATGATGACAGTGGTAGTTGTAGTAGTGATGTCTATGATGACAGTGGTAGTTGTAGTAGTGATGTCTATGATGACAGTGGTAGTTGTAGTAGTGATGTCTATGATGACAGTGGTAGTTGTAGTAGTGATGTCTATGATGACAGTGGTAGTTGTAGTAGTGATGTCTATGATGACAGTGGTAGTTGTAGTAGTGATGTCTATGATGACAGTGGTAGTTGTAGTAGTGATGTCTATGATGACAGTGGTAGTTGTAGTAGTGATGTCTATGATGACAGTGGTAGTTGTAGTAGTGATGTCTATGATGACAGTGGTAGTTGTAGTAGTGATGTCTATGATGACAGTGGTAGTTGTAGTAGTGATGTCTATGATGACAGTGGTAGTTGTAGTAGTGATGTCTATGATGACAGTGGTACAGTAGTTGTAGTAGTGATGTCTATGATGACAGTGGTAGTTGTAGTAGTGATGTCTATGATGACAGTGGTAGTTGTAGTAGTGATGTCTATGATGACAGTGGTAGTTGTAGTAGTGATGTCTGTGATGACAGTGGTAGTTGTAGTAGTGATGTCTGTGATGACAGTGGTAGTTGTAGTAGTGATGTCTATGATGACAGTGGTACAGTAGTTGTAGTAGTGATGTCTATGATGACAGTGGTACAGTAGTTGTAGTAGTGATGTCTATGATGACAGTGGTAGTTGTAGTAGTGATGTCTATGATGACAGTGGTAGTTGTAGTAGTGATGTCTATGATGACAGTGGTAGTTGTAGTAGTGATGTCTATGATGACAGTGGTAGTTGTAGTAGTGATGTCTGTGATGACAGTGGTAGTTGTAGTAGTGATGTCTGTGATGACAGTGGTAGTTGTAGTAGTGATGTCTATGATGACAGTGGTACAGTAGTTGTAGTAGTGATGTCTATGATGACAGTGGTAGTTGTAGTAATGATGTCTATGATGACAGTGGTAGTTGTAGTTGTAGTAGTGATGTCTGTGATGACAGTGGTAGTTGTAGTAGTGATGTCTATGATGACAGTGGTGGTTGTAGTAGTGATGTCTATGATGACAGTGGTAGTTGTAGTAGTGATGTCTGTGATGACAGTGGTAGTTGTAGTAGTGATGTCTATGATGACAGTGGTAGTTGTAGTAGTGATGTCTATGATGACAGTGGTACAGTAGTTGTAGTAGTGATGTCTATGATGACAGTGGTAGTTGTAGTAGTGATGTCTATGATGACAGTGGTAGTTGTAGTAGTGATGTCTATGATGACAGTGGTAGTTGTAGTAGTGATGTCTATGATGACAGTGGTAGTTGTAGTAGTGATGTCTATGATGACAGTGGTACAGTAGTTGTAGTAGTGATGTCTATGATGACAGTGGTACAGTAGTTGTAGTAGTGATGTCTATGATGACAGTGGTAGTTGTAGTAGTGATGTCTATGATGACAGTGGTAGTTGTAGTAGTGATGTCTGACAGTGGTAGTTGTAGTAATGATGTCTATGATGACAGTGGTAGTTGTAGTAGTGATGTCTATGATGACAGTGGTAGTTGTAGTAGTGATGTCTATGATGACAGTGGTAGTTGTAGTAGTGATGTCTATGATGACAGTGGTAGTTGTAGTAGTGATGTCTATGATGACAGTGGTAGTTGTAGTAGTGATGTCTGTGATGACAGTGGTAGTTGTAGTAGTGATGTCTGTGATGACAGTGGTAGTTGTAGTAGTGATGTCTGTGATGACAGTGGTAGTTGTAGTAGTGATGTCTATGATGACAGTGGTAGTTGTAGTAGTGATGTCTATGATGACAGTGGTAGTTGTAGTAGTGATGTCTATGATGACAGTGGTAGTTGTAGTAGTGATGTCTATGATGACAGTGGTAGTTGTAGTAGTGATGTCTATGATGACAGTGGTAGTTGTAGTAGTGATGTCTATGATGACAGTGGTAGTTGTAGTAGTGATGTCTATGATGACAGTGGTAGTTGTAGTAGTGATGTCTGTGATGACAGTGGTAGTTGTAGTAGTGATGTCTGTGATGACAGTGGTAGTTGTAGTAGTGATGTCTATGATGACAGTGGTAGTTGTAGTAGTGATGTCTATGATGACAGTGGTAGCTGTAGTAATGATGTCTATGATGACAGTGGTAGTTGTAGTAGTCATGTCTATTATGACAGTGGTAGTTGTAGTGATGTTTATGATAATATTGTTAGCTGTGACATTGACTATGATGACTGACAATTATAGTAAAGATGATTAGGATGGTAGTGGTACAGTAGTTGTGGTAGTGGGGATAAGAGGATAGTAGCAACTGTGGTGAGGATGTAGACAGCAGAAACTGTAGTGATAGTGATGTTGCTAATAATGTAATTTTGGTGTCGATGCTGATGGTGATGATGACTGTGATGGAGGTGGAAATGATGAACTGTGGTGTACTCGTAGTTGTATTAGAGAATACTAGTCATAATAATGATTATAATAGGAGTGATGATAATGCTATCAGCAATGGCAGTTGTGTTGTCATGTCTGGTGAATGAAGGAGACGAACCACCGGCCCCGCCCACCCTCACAGTGCAAAGCCCAGGCTGGGGAAGAGGGAGCCAGTGGCTGTGGCACTGGCCTCAGGGCACCCTGCCAGGACAGTGACAGGGACACCCTCCAAGCACACCTTGGCACTGGAACTGCCCCGCCATATACACCCACTGATAGGTCAGCCTCCTGGGGCGTTACTTCCGGGCTCGGGCCGCTCTCTAATGGACAGAAGCGGCAACCTAGTGCCCTGTACCCTCTGGCACAGATCCCAGCCCCATCCCATCCCGGTCCCCAAAACTACGCTGGACTGCTCCACGCTTCCCCTCAGGTCCGCCACTAGGTAGCAGAGCAAAGTTTTCGGGCCGCATGCCCTTGTTGGCGCCAACCCTTGTGGCGTAGTGGGTATGTTGTGTGATACGTAAAGCGCAGCTCTCTCTCTCTCTCTCTCTCTCGCTCTAGGGGGCAGGGTGGCTCAGTGGTAGAGTGCCTGACTCGAGACAGAGGGGTCGAGAATACTCGGCTAGCTACCCTGCTGGGAGAGGCAGTGCTCTCCCGTCACCTAGCGGGACTATATGAGCGCTGAAGGTCTAGCTTGGGGATTTTCTCTCTCACTCTCTCTCTCTCTCTTTTCTATTTGTGAGTCCAACTGTCTGTGTGTGCCTGTTTGTGTCTGCCTGCATCTCGGTCTTTTTGTTTATTGTGTGTGTGTGTGTGTGTGTGTGTGTGTGTGTGTGTGTGTGTGTGTGTGTGTGTGTGTGTTTTGGTTGGCCAGGTGACAGCTGGAGTGACGGCCATTGTGACATCAGCGAGTGTAACGCATCGATTGTGACATCCGTTCAGCTGTGGGCCTGAAGCACTCACCTTACCAGGCGGTGGATTTTGTATCATATACTAATCATACAATAAATTTGGCTTCTTTTCAACAATTCGCAATATAAAAGAACTAACTATGATAAAAAAGGCCTACCAAGGAGCACAGATCTGGCTCCCTGACTGGCCTGATTGCTTCACCATAAACTCAGTTGGGTGTGGTTAAGGCGATCCGGGATACAACGGGCTGTTGGATGCTTGCTTGTCTGGCTGGGTTGTCTGCCTGCTTGTCTGGCTGGATGGTTTGATGGGATTGGTTTCTTGCCTGTGTACTTACATGATTTGTTTCGTTGCTTTCCTGCTTGGCTTGTTTAGTTGTTTAGCTTGGCTGTTGGATGGTCCCGGAAGCGTGTTTTTTTCTTCCCGTACACTTATCATCCAGTCATATTGACAACGCCGGAGCGAGGTAAGCAAGAAAACATTCGGTAACGTCGCATCTTCAAGCCAAAAAAATCATCACGAAAGCCGTGTTTGGACATTAAACCAACCTATACCTAACCAACTTAGGCCTAACCTAACGTTGACCTACCATAATACCTCATTTTGTTTGGGGGGATGACGAAGGTGCGACGTGCCGAGTCGTTCCTCCGGACACTCGATCCGACGGTGTCAGTATCAAGGCCCAGATTTTAACCTTTTTTTTTTTTTTTTTTTTTAACTGACTGCTTTTTAACCCCACGAATGGGGTAATATGGACCTGTCATGATGTCTGTACCCTGTTTTCCTTCTATAGGAGTATTTAGAAACTCACAGTTCCTTTTTAAAAAATGAATGACACTAGAAAACAGGAAAACTATGACAGTTTACAACTTGCGTATCGTATATTTCACAGGGGTGTCTATGAACACACGTTGTGCTTTAATAAGGAATGACACTGAAAATCATGTCTTCAAACAAAATCCTAGCCCCATCTTTCTTCCAGTTCTGGCACTTCAAATACCCCTTGTTTGAGCTTCTTTGGGGCTGCAATTTTCTACTTTATATCCTCCTGCCAATACAATCCTCTATCTCGGGCCATTTCCAATATACCCCGCTCTTTTCCATAGATCGTATTTCACATCCATATGTCTGCTCAGTACGCTTTTGGGGATCTTGAATTTCTCTTCTGCCTTTCTGAATGACATTCCTTTCTTTACTGCTGCCAGGGCTTTCCTGGAGTCTTCTTCATCATGCTGCCTGCGCCTTTTGATACCCGGTGTGGACTTGTGGATAAGTGGCATTATGTCCTTAATCACCCCGCTCAACAATCAAAATTTTCCTAAAAAGGAAAAACATTTTTTCTTAAACACTGTAATTATCAATAAGCTTTCTATATACCATATGTTTATATCCAACAGGTACCCTGAGGTAATGCTGGCATAAAGCTATCCATACATGCAATACTTTCCTGTGCAGTAGGAAAGATTTTACGACGTGCTAATTTCGGTCCCAAACCAATGCATGAAATTTTATCCCATATCTCCCCCAGGAATGGATGGGACAGCTGTCTTTACAAAGGAAAATAAATAGAATTGTGCGGCCTTTCATGTAAAAAATTATCAGCGTTGTGCTTTAAAAACATTTTTTCTTTTGACATCTTAAATAACTTTTTTTTTGTCCCTAATCACCCAGGCGTTCCTAATCACCCCCGTTTACGGTACTTGAAATATACCTGTGTACAGTATATCTGTGAACTGTGTCAGGTTGTATAACGTTACAGGAAAGGAAGGCAAAACAAGTATTTCACAGCCAAATATGTTGAGGAAATGCTTTGTCAAAATGCTATAGCAGATATCTTAAGCTCCTGACATCTATATTACAATGCCAGCGCGTGTGAAACAGTTTCCATGTACCCACTGAGCTCTGTTATAAAGCACAGTGGTAAAAATCACGTTTCAATGAGGGACTTTCAGAGTGTCGTCTGCTGCCAAACTGGCGAGCCTAAATCGACGGTCCTAGGTCCGAAGAAATACGGTAACTATGGTGACTGTTCTGTATGTCTGGGTAAACTTATGAGACTTGGCAAGACGATATACCATTCAGGTCACTAAAATACTCGTTGATTTTTAAAAATATCACACATGAATGAGTACTTTTGGCCGGCTATTTAGCACATGCGTATATTGGGTTTCCATCACTGAGCCTTATAGAGGTGAGTGGTTTCTATCCGGCTAACCCTTGCACACAGTCCAATCGTTATATCACTAATGAGCTCAGTGGAGTTGGCTTTTATTATTTCATATCTACATCCGTAGCCTTTGTCAGAGTAAGAGTAGTGCTTTATTGAAGCTTGTCATTTCCTAGGTTTTCCGAAATTCAGTATTTACCAAATACCGCCACTTGACGTTTGTTTCCATACTTCATGGGCGACCGTCCCCAAGACAGGATAAAAGATAGCTCACATCTCACCAGCTCTTGCTGCAGGCGATGTGCATACGGTTCATTTAGTAGACCATTGTGGCCAGTGATCAATGTTTGGAAGTTCAATATTTGTTTGTTCTAATGATGTACCTTCATTTATATAATGAGGGTAAAAAACAAGATTACAAGTTAGCCTAGAGCGTGAGCTGCTTAATGAGCTTGACTAAATTACTTTCTTCACTCCAGTGACGTAAAGTTCATTTCATTCTATACCCCAACGATTCTGTTATCCTCCGGGGAGGCTGAACTGGATGATACAGCCTTGATTAACCCCCTTCAATATGAGGGTGTTCTAAATAAAGTAAAATCTTGTGGTGTTTGCAAGAATAAAACAATAGGTATATCATGGGACTGAAAGGGCTAGGCTCTTGACATCACTTGCATTACGAGGCTCAGATAGCGTCTTGCTTGATCTTCGTTTGTTACATGCTGTGATTTATTTTACCATCCCTTCCATAAATTGAAGGAAGGGTGAATCCCCTGAGCTAGGACCAATGGACCATATAGCTCTGCAGGGCAAGGAGAGATCTTTGGCGAGACCGCAACCCTGGTAGGACCGTCGAATTCTAAATGGCACTGGAGATTTGGTACAAATTCTTTATGTATTACACATTGTTATCCTCTTGTACGCTAAATGATGCAAACTGTCGATATTAAAACAATACACATACATTTTGATTCTCCAGTTTTATTTTTTTACAGTAAACCTTAAGTTATTAAAGCGACATCTTGTTTGAAATGTCTGTTAAATGCAAGGTATTATGCAATGAAAACTTGGTAAGGTTATGTAATTTCGTCAAACACAAACCAAATGGTAGTGGTAAGGTTATCAAAGTAGTAATAAAAATCGCCAGTATTTTATTTTATTTATTTATTATTTTTTTTCCTCCCCAGTCATGTTACTGTGTAAGCCATTAATTCTCCTTGTACACTATGTGATAGAAGAAAGATGAAGCTTTCAAAACACAAAATTATTAAATATAAACAGACATATATATATAGATAGATAGATAGATAGATAATAAATATATATATATATATATATATATATATATATATATATATATATATATATATATATATGCGACTTTGAACTTCTTGACGTTACTAGGACAAGACGTGGATAATAAAGAATGTTAAAAAACAGTTCCTGAATTAATTTGTCTATCTATCTATCTTTCTACTGCCAAAAGACTAAACCCCGTAAGGGGTGGCCACAAAAAAATCGCCTCCACATCGCCGTGTCCCCCGCCATTTCACTGCCCGGCTCCCAGCTCACACCCCCCTCTCTCATATACCTCTCCACTCCACCCCTCCATCTCATCCTTGGCCTCCCTCTCCCTCTCCCCCCTCCACCTCACATACATTCTCCTCGTCATTCTCTCATTCTCCATCCTCTTCACATGGCCAAACCTCCTCAGTGTGTTTCTCCTAACGCTTCCTATCATATCCACATCCACACCACAACCCTCATTCACATCCTCATTCGTCAGTCTGTCTCTCCATGTGATTCCACATGTTCTTCTTAAATAACTCATTTCCACTGCTCTCACTCTCGACTTCTGTCCCTCCAACAAGGTCCAAGCTTCACTTCCATAAGTTAGAGTTGATATCACAGTACTGTCATGTAGTAACTTTTTCACTTTCATGCTCACTTCCCTGTTTCTTATCACTGCTTTCAGCGAACCGGCAACCTTTCTTCCTTGTTGTAAACTTTCAAGCACTTCACCCTCCAAACTTCCATCCTAATTCATCACACTACCCAAGTACTTAAACGCACTCACATTTTCCATTTCCTTCTCATCCAACCTCACTGTATATTCACTGACTTCGCTTCTCTCAAAGACCATAACTTTACTCTTGCCAACATTCACCTTTGGATTCGGTTTCATACACACTCTCCCAATATCCACTGCCCTACCTTGTAACTCCTTTATAACCCAATCCATATACAGATTGAACAACCATGGAGATATGACACATCACTGTATCAATTAAACCTTTAAGCAGAAAAATTCACTCAGTTCACTGTCCACACGCACTGCAGCCTTAGCACCCTCATACATATTCTTCACAGCATTCAACAACTTCCTCCCTGCTCCATATATTCTTAATACTTTCCACAGTCCTTGTCTATCCACCCTGTCATATGCTTTCTCCAAGTCCATGAAGGCCGCATATAACTTCTTTCCCTTCTCTAGATACTTTCCCACTACAGGTCTAAGAATGATTATCTGATCTACACAACCTCTTCCCTTCCTAAAACTTCCCTGTTCTTCAGTTAATTCCTTTGTTAGTTTCTTAACTCTGTCAATAACTATCCTACCACATACTGTTCGTATTACACTAAGAGGACAAATGCCCCTATGATTACTACACACTTCTTTTTCCCTTTTCCTTTGTACAAGGGAATAATTATACCTGACTTCCAATCCTCCGGGACTCTACCTTCCTCCCAGTCCAATCTGCACATCTTCCACGTCCATTCTACTACTATCTCTCCCCCATGCTTCAGCATTTCATCACACACTCCATCAATTCCTGGGGCTTTACCCATTTTGACTTTCTTCATTGCTTCCACAACTTCCATCCTACTGATTTCTTCCTCTCTTCTCACATCCCTTCTTCTTCATGTCATTCCCCAGCCACTTATACTTGCATTACTTTCATTCTCTATGTTCAGCAATTCCTTAAAGTGTTCTCTCCATCTGCTCACTTTTTCTTCCCTCTCCACTAGTAATCTACCAATTTTATCTTTCTCTGCGCTACTAACTTGATTGCCACTTGTCTAACTCTCTTTACCTCTTTCCTGAGCATTTTCTTAGATTCCCTTCTCTTTGCACTCAAATTCCTTCCAAATTCCACATCCACTGTCTTCTTATTCTCCCTTACTAATATTTTCACCTCTCTACATATAACTCTTTCTTCCGTCTTTCAACTTCTTCCACGCCCCTGTTTCTCATCCACTCATTATAATTATGCTTCCTTCTTTTGTGCCACAGCCTGTCTCACCTCTTCATTCCACCATGCTGTTCCTTGCACCCCCTTTCGTCTTCTCTTCACCGCACACACCACCTCACATACTGCGCAGCGTTTTTTTTTTTTATTTTTTTTTTTTTTTATTGTGAATATCTTGGACACACCTTCTGCGTCCCTCATCTGCTCCAAATCATTTTTACTCGATCGCTCCTCCACTTCTCTCTTATATTCTACCTCTTTCTCATCCTCTTGTAACCTTTCCAATCTCCTTGCATATAGTACTTCTTCCCCTTCCCTTCTTCTATATCTCTATTTCAGTTGTGCCTTGATTCTAACCACCACTTTCAGAAAGTCCCCCCCCCCCAACCCCTATACGCTCTTGCATCCATTACACACCTTCGCATCCTTTCATCCACACACACATAATCAATCATTGCCTTCAGTTCATTCAGTTCATCACTCACCTTTCTCAACATTCGCCATGTATACCTATGGATCATTTTGTGGCTGAAGAGGGTATGGGCAATCACTAACCCTGTAATAGTTTGGATGGGAATGAGTCAATTACTTTTGTTGTTATGATGACGAACTGTTTTAAGGGCAAGAGTGTAACCGCCCGCCAACTATAAGCAGCCCGAGAACGGAATTACCATATTTGTAGAACCAGAGACATGTTTTACTGGAATCCTGGTCCGACAGACACTCTCAAAATACTACAAAGTGGCGACGAGGATAAAAGTGACTGAGAAGCAGAATGACAGGCAAGACTGTGGCAAATATGAAGTAGAAGTGCACGCTTGCCCGGGGCGGTCTCTGGAGGGAAGTACTTGAATTTGGCGGTGCTATGTCCAAGGGTTGAAGCTAAGTAAGTAAGATGGCTCTAATGGGACAAGTAAATCCATTTGAACTGGAGGTGGAGTCATGGACAGAATATAAAGAGAGACTAGAGAATTATATTTTAGCCAATGACATCAAGGAGGAAGCAAAGATGAGGTCTGTGTTGATAGCTATTGTTGGAGCAAAGACTTACAAACCTTTGAGAAGTTTATGCAGACCTAAGACACCGGGTGATTGGAAGTTTGATGAATTATGTGAATTATTAACAAAGCATTATGAACCCAAGTTATCAGAGACTGTGGCTAGGCTAAAATTTTACAAAAGACTCAAGAGACAAGGTGAGTGTTCCTCAGTACTTACTGCATTGAAGGAACTGACAGAGCATTGCAACTTTGATTCCTTGGCTAGTAGGCCACAAGACCAGATGCTGCGTGACCAGATGATTGTTAGTAACAGTGATGAAAACATTCAAGCTAAACTATTGTCTCTAGAGCCTAAGTCCGGTGAAACGCTCTCATGTAAAAAAGTGTACGAGTTGGCTGTGGCATTGGAAGTGGCTCAGAAGGATGTGTCAGACCGACAACCCTGCATGTAGTGACACAAGACACCCTGCTGGAGGTGCGGTGGCAAGAAACACACTCCAGCCACATGCACTGCCAGGGGATACCTCTGTTTTGCTTGCCAGGGATTGGGACATTTTGCAAACAAGTGTCCCAGGTCTACGGGTCAACAAGGAAGTGGGCCCTGGAAAGAAGGGATCACTGCGCATAATAACAGGAAGCAGCAGCAAAAGCCTGCCAGGAGTTATACAAGAGGGAGCAACCGTCAGTCAAAGGGCGGAAGAACATATTAAGCTGATGATCAAGAAAGTCCAGAAGAATGTGAAAAGGAAAAGGAAGAAAAAAAAATGACAGAGAAGAAAAGGAAGAAGACTGCAAATTTTTATACATTTAACTCTGTAAATCAGTGTAAAGGAAGTAAAAGCAATGTGTATTTAGGAAGTGTAAAGCCATGTATGTATAAACTAGATATTGAAGGTCAAGAGGTACAGTTTGAAATAGACACAGGTGCAAGTTTTACCATTATAAATGGCCATGAGTATAGGCAAATGTGAGATAAAAGGTCCAAACTAAAAGAGAAACTGACACAAAATGAACAGAACCTGAGGTCATACACTGGAGAGAAGTTAAAATTAGCAGGTGTTGTCAGTGTCAGTGTAATAGAAAGAGATGAAAGGTTTGAGCTACCATTAGTTGTAGTTAGTGGACAGGGACAGAATTGACTAGGAAGGAACTGGTTAGAAAGAATGAAGCTTGACTGGAAATCGGTGCTGACTGTAAGAGAGGAAGTTGTTGATGGAGCATACCGGTATGTAAACGAGCTCAAGAAAAAGTATTGTAAGGTGTTTGAGGAAGGATTGGGAACATACATTGGGGGAAAGGCCAAGATTTATGTAGATCCTCATGTTAAGCCAAAGTTTTGTAAAGCTCTTTCCTTGCCCTTCTCACTGAGGGAGGCAACTGATACGGAATTAGACAGACAAATTGTCAAGGCAGAGTATAAGAGAGAAGTGGAGGAACGATTGGGCAAATATGAATTGGAGCAGATGGGGGACGTGGAAGGTGTATGCAGGATATTTACAGAAGAAATATGTGCAGCATGTGATGTGGTGTGTGGGAGGAAGAGAAGACGGAGTGGGGTGCAAGGAACAGCGTGGTGGACTGAAGAGGTGAGACAGGCTGTGGCACAAAAGAAGAAAGCATAAACTGAATGAATGAGAAATAGAGGCGTGGAAGAAGTTGTGAGGCGGAAGAGAGAGTTATATGTAGAAAGAAAGAGAGAGGTGAAAAGATTAGTAAGAGAGAGTAAGAAGAGAGTGGATGAGGAATTTGGAAGAAATTTGAATATAAAGTGGAGGGACTGTACGAAAATGTTCTGGAAAGAGATGAAGAGAGTAAGAAAGGGTGGAAGTGAGGTTAGCAGGGGAGTGAAAGATAAAAATGGTAGATTACTAGTGGAGAAGGGAGAAAAAGTGAGCAGATGGAGAGAACACTTTAAGGAATTGTTGAACATACAGGATGGAAGTAATGCGAGTATAAGTGGCTGGGAGAAGGAGGGAGGTGAGAAGACAGGAAGAAATCAGTAGGATAGAAGTTGTGGAAGCAATGAAGAAAGTAAAATTGGAGAAAGCCCCAGGAAGTGATGGAGTGTGTGGGTGAAATGCTGAAGCATGGGGGAGAGATAGTAGTAGAATGGATGTGGAAGATGGGCAGATTGGCTTGGGAGAAAGGTAGAGTCCCGGAGGATTGGAAGTCAGGTATAATTATTCCCTTGTACAAAGGAAGAGGGGAAAAAGAAATGTGTGGTAATCATAGGGGCATTTGTCCTCTTAGTATAATAGGAAAAGTGTATGATAGGATACTTATTGACAGAGTTAGAGAAAGAACAGAGGAATTAGTTGTAGAAGAACAGGGAGGCTTTAGGATGGGAAGAGGTTGTGTAGATCAAATATTCTTTCTTAGATCTTTAGTGAAAAAGTTTCTAGAGAAGGGAAAGAAGTTGTATGCGGCTTTCATGGATTTGGAGAAAGCATATGACAGGGTGGATAGACAAGGATTGTGGAAAGTAATAAGAATATATGGAGTAGATGGGAAGTTATTGAATGCTGTGAAGAGTATGTATGATGGTGCTAAGGCTGCAGTGCGTGTGAATGGTGAACTAAGTGAATTTTTCTCTTTGGAGGTTGGGTTGAAACAGGGATGTGTCATGTCTCCATGGTTGTTCAATCTGTTCATGGATGGGGTAACAAAAGAGGAACAAGATAGGGTAGTGGATGTTGGAGTGGCCCTGGTGAGAGAGGATAGTGTTTGGAAACTCCCTGTACTGTTGTTTGCAGATGATACTGTGTTGTTGAGTGAAGACGAAGGGGAGCTGCAAGGCTTGGTGGATGAGTTTGGGAGAGTGTGCAAGAAACGGAATCTAAAGGTGAATGTAGGGAAGAGTAAAGTGATGGTCTTTGAGAGGGGTGAAGTCAGTGAATGTACAGCGAGATTGGATAGTGAGGAATTGGAAAATGTGAGTAGGTTTAAGTACTTGGGTAGTGTGATGAGTAAGGATGGAAGTTTGGAGGGTGAAGTGCTTGAAAGGGTACAGCAGGGAAGAAAGGTTGCTGATTCTTTGAAAGCAGTGATAAGAAATAGGGAAGTGAGGATGGAAGTGAAAAAGTTACTACATGACAGTATTGTGATACCAACTCTAACGTATGGAAGTGAAGCTTGAACGTTGTTGGAAGGACACAAGTCAAGAATGAGAGCAGTGGAAATGAGTTATTTAAGATGAGCCTGTGGAGTCACATGGAGAGACAGGGTGTCGAATGAGGAAATAAAGGAGCGTTGTGGTGTGGATGTGGATGTGATAGGAAGTGTTATGAGGAACACACTGAGGTGGTTTGGCCATGTGGAGAGGATGGAGGGTGAAAGACTGACGAAGAGAGTGTATGTGAGTGAGGTGGAGGGAGGAAGAGGGAGGGGGAGGCCGAGGATGAGATGGAGTGATGGGGTGGAGAGGTATATGAGAGAGGGTGGTGTGAGTTGAGGGCAGGGCAGTGAAATGGCGGGGGACAGGACGACGTGGAGGTGATTTGTTTGTGGCCACCCCAAACGGGATTGAGGCGTCTGGCAATAGATAGATAGATAGAAAACTCTGAATGGGCCACTCCCATTGTGGTTGTAGCCAAGCCTGACTCAACAGTAAGGATCTGTGCAGATTTCATGGTGACCATTAATCCTGTTGCTGAGACACTTTTCCAGTACCAAAGTGAACTACTTACCAGCCTGGCAGGAGGACAATCATTAACAAAATTAGACTTGAGTAGTGTTTACCAACAAATGGAGTTAGAGGAGGACTCACAAAGGTACTGTGTAATCAACACTCACAGAGGGTTGTTCAAATTTAACAGGTTGCCATATGGAGCAAAAATGGCACCTGGTATTTTTCAGAGAGAGATGTATAACTTATTGAGAGATATTCCCCATACTGTTGTTTACATAAATGACATACTGATCACAGGAAGTACTGAAGCTGAACATAAGAAGAATTTGAACCAAGTAGTTTCAAGCCCTTTTCATATAGAAAAGGGCTTGAAACTGAAATTTGATAAATGTGAGTTCTTCCAATAAAGTGTGAACTATTTAGGACATAAAATTGATGAACAAGGTGTACATGTGTTGGAAAGTAAAGTGCATGCCATTGTGGATGTGCCCAGACCAACGGACATCCAGACCTTGAGGTCGTTCTTAGGAGGAATAAACTTCTAAGGTGAATTCCTTAAAAACTTGTCATCAGTCCTAGCACCCCTCTACTCATTGCTGAGAAAAGGAGTCCTTTGGCAATGGCATCAACCACAAGAGGCTGCATTCCAAAAGGCTAAACAGATGTTGGTGTCTAGTGATGTGTTGGTACATTACTGTATAACCCAGAGTTACCTTTAGTACTGTCATGTGATGCTTCACCCTATGGTATTGGGGCAGTGTTGGCGCACAGGTATGAGGATGGGTCAGAAAAGCCAATAGCTTTTGCTTCACGCACACTAAGTGATGCCGAGAAAAATTATGCACAAATTGACAGAGAAGGTTTAGCTATATTTTATGGAGTAGGTATATTCCATAATTATATATGTGGGAGGTCATTCACTTTAGTTACTGATCATAAGCCTATAGTATCTTTATTTAATGAGCACAAAGCTTTGCCCAGTATGGTCAGTGCCAGAGTTCAACGTTGGGTCATCATCCTGGCAGCCTATGACTACAAAATTGAGTTTAGAAATGGCACAGACAATTCTAATGCAGACCTGTTGAGTAGATTGCCTTTGAAAGACAAACCAGGTGATGTGGGAGTACCTGCAGACACCATTCTGTTTCTAGAACACATAGAAGATTCACCAGTGTCAGCTAAGCACATAAGGCATTGGACAGCCCGTAACCCTGTGACTAGTAAGGTTTTATATTTTTCATGAAAAGATGGTCAAAGGCTGTCAGGACTGAATTGAGCCCATTTTATGTGCGAAGAAATGAACTGAGTTCAGAAGATGATTGTATATTGTGGAGTAACAGAATGGTTGTCCCACCTGCAGGATAACAGTATGTATTAAGGGAGCTACATGAGACACATCCTGGTATCTCTGCCATGAAAGCAATAGCAAGGTCATATGTTTGGTGGCCTAATCTGGATAAAGATATGGAACAAACTGTAGAATCGTGTGGTGAAC
This sequence comes from Coenobita brevimanus, assembly GCF_032717465.1. Taxonomy (NCBI): domain Eukaryota; kingdom Metazoa; phylum Arthropoda; class Malacostraca; order Decapoda; family Coenobitidae; genus Coenobita; species Coenobita brevimanus. The sequence continues at coordinate 7,237,123 of NC_137061.1, read as the reverse complement.
AGTAACAAACCTGGTACAGCACCCCTTCATGTGTGGCCATACCCTGGTAAGCCTTGGCAAAGATTACGTACAGACTTTGCAGGATCATTTCTGGGGCACACGTTTCTAGTTCTTATCGATGCATATTCAAAGTGGCTAGAGGTCAGATTTATGAACAAAACCACATCTCCAGCAACCATCTCAGAGCTCAGGGATATTTTTATTACTCATAGGATACCATCAATGCTAGTTAGAGATAATGGAAGTCAGTTCACTAGTGAGGAATTTGGACAATTCATGAAGAAAAATGGCATTGTTCACACCACCTGTGCTCCATGTCACCCTAGCTCTAATGGAATGGCTGAAAGAGCAGTCCAGACTGTTATAAGTGTGCTAAAGAAAATGAAATTAAAGACAACATTAAGACTAGCCTCTCAAGGTTCGTGTTTAAGTACAGAACTGCACCGCAGTCAGTGACTGGTAGCTCCCCTTGTGAATTGTTAATGGGTCGGAAATTGCAAGGACCTTTGGATTTATTGAGGCCAAATCTGTTAGAGAGGGTGAAGAGGAAACAAGAAAACCAAAAGAAAAATCATTATAAAAATCCAGCTGTAAGAGAATTTGGAATATATGATAAGATTTTTGTGTTAAATTACAGTGGTAGAGGTGATAGATGGCGGCCTGGGACGGTTGTCGAAGTAACGGGTCCATTGTCATACAGGTACAGTTGTATGTATGGCAGAGTGGTACGTAGGCATGCAGAGCAAATGATAGTCAGAAAAACCGATGTGACAGAACCATTGGAGTGTAGAGAAGGAATTACACGGGACTGGGGTCAGGATGACTGAGGATATGCAGGCAACTGCTTGTTCTAATGCTGTCCGCAACAAGGAGAGGGCCTACAAAAGGTACCGGAGCCAACCCACCCCTGAATCACATCATCTTTACGTTTCTGCCCGGAATCGTGCTAAGTCTGTTCTTCGCTCTACTAAAAATAATTTCATCCATACTAAATGCTCTCAACTCTCCAACTCGAATTCTTCCCGCTCCTTCTGGCACCTTGCCAAAAATCTTTCTAACAACTTTACCTCATCATCCTTCCCTCCTCTTTTCTACTCTGATGGTTCTGTAGCTATTTCTTCTACTGATAAAGCAGATCTCTTCGCACAGACTTTCTCCTCCAATTCCACCTTAGACGATCCCGGTGCTGTTCCTCAATCACTTCCCCCCTCTGACTTCCTCATGGCTGACATTAAAATTTCTTCAGTTGATGTATTTTATGCCATCACTGGCCTCAGTACTAACAAGGCATATGGGCCTGATGGGGTCCCTCCTGTTGTTCTCAAGAACTGTGCTTCTGTGCTTATACCCTGCCTAGGCAAACTCTTTCGCCTTTGTCTGTCAACTTGTACCTTTCCTTCTTGCTGGAAGTTTGCTTTCATTCAGCCAGTCCCAAAGAAGGGTGACCACTCCCAACCCTCCAACTATCGTCCAATTGCTTTAACGTCCTGTATTTCAAAAGTTTTCGAGTCAATTCTTAATAGAAAAATTTTAAGGCATCTTTCCTATCACAGCCTTCTTTCCGATCGTCAGTATGGGTTCCGTCAGGGACGCTCCACTGGCGATCTTCTCACCTACCTTTCAGACTCCTGGTCATCCTCCTTTCGGGACTTTGGCGAAAGCTTTGCCATTGCACTTGACATCTCAAAGGCTTTCGATCGAGTCTGGCATAAATCTTTAATTTCCAAACTGCCCTCCTACGGTTTCTATCCTTCTATCTGTGCCTTCATCGCTAGCTTCCTTTCTGGTTGTTCTATAGCCGCTGTTGTAGACGGCCATCGTTCTTCTCCTAGATCTGTCAACAGTGGTGTTCCTCAGGGCTCTGTCCTATCACCAACTCTCTTCCTTTTATTCATCAATGATCTTCTAAGCTGTACATCTAACCCTATCCACTCATACGCTGGTGACTCCACCCTTCACCTTTCCATTCGGTTCCCGCAACGCCCATCTCAACAGTTACTTCAACAAACAAGGGATGAGGCCATGGCACGCCTAATGTCTGACTTGGCTCGTCTCTCTGACTGGGGTAAAAATAATATGGTTGTCTTTAATGCATATAAGACTCGGTTCTTACACCTATCAACCCGACAAAATCTTCCACAGGTATACCCACTAATGTTTAATAATACTCAGCTTAATCCTGCATCATCCTTGAACATGCTTGGGGTTTCATTTACTCGGGACTTATCTTGGAAAGATCATATTACATCTCTTGTAAAATCTGCTTCCAAGAGATTGGGTGTGCTAAGCCGACTCCGCTCTTTCTTTACCTCTGCACAATTGTTGACTCTATACAGGGGTTTTATCCGCCCCTGTGTGGAGTACAACTCTCATGTGTGGGGAGGCTCCCCACATACAGCTCTTCTCAATAGGGTGGAGTCAAAGGCTTTTCGTCTCATTAACTCTCCTCCTCTTACTGACTCCCTTCAACCTCTGTCTCTTCGCCGCACTGTTGCATCTTTATCTCTTTTCTATCGCTACTTTAATGGTCACTGCTCCTCTGAACTGTCTGCATGCATTCCTCCACCTCTACGACGGGCGCGTAGCACCCGTCTGGCAGTAAACTCTCATCCTTTTTCTGTCCAACTCTCTAATGCAAGAGTTAACCGTTACTCCCAGTCTTTCATTTATGCAACAGGTCAGCTCTGGAACTGTCTCCCTCTGTCCGTATTTCCTGCTGCCTATGATCTCCAGTCTTTCAAACGCAGTGTGTCCAGGCATCTCAAAATGATCAGATCTTGAATTTGGCTCTATATTGTATTTTGTTTTTCTCTTGGAGGGAACTGTTACTGCGGGCTTATGGCCTTTGGTTCCTTCTTCCTCGCATAAAAAATAAGAAAAAAAAAACTGGGATGCAGTGTGGCTCTGAGTTGACTGGGGTCTCAGAGTCCAGTATTGGCAGTTCAAGGCAACCTGAGGAACAGAGTGAAGGCCCTGGCACGTCGCTTGAAAGTAACCTAGATCATAGTATCAGACCTACACCCTCATCACCATGTGTGGTTCCTTCCAGTAAACCAGGCCTAGTGACCACTAGATGTGGAAGTGTGATAACCAAACCTCAAAGACTTGATTTGTGAGGTATTTGTGTTATTATACCATTATACTATAGTGTACTGTACCTTGAATACACATAATGTAGTTAATTTGATATAAATAGCCAATGAGACAGTACAGTACAGTGAGTTATTCTCATACACAATGGCATTTTTATTTTTATTATTATTATTATTTTTGTTTGGTAGGACAGTGCAGTAGCTCAAAATAAGAAGGGAGAGAATGTAGTAGTTTGGATGGGAATGAATCAACTACTTTTGTTGTTATGATGACGAACTGATTTATGGGCTAGAGTGTAACCGTCCGCCAACTGTAAGCAGCTCAAGAGTGGAATAATCATATTTGTAGAACCAGAGATATGTTTTACTGAAATCCTGGTCCGACAGACACTCTCAAGATACTACAAAGCCCCTTCCGGCACAAATGTCCACTAAAGCACTGCCATTCTCATCTATCTCAGCAGGCACATCCCACTCACCAACTACTCCATCCACCTTCACATTCCCTACTTTACCATTCATATCGCCAGTCAGAAACACTCTCTCATTCCTTTCAAACTTTTCCATGCACACTTCCACATTTGTTCAGAACTCTTCTCTCACTCTGCTTTTATGATCTTGCGTTGGTGCATAAACACACAATTGCCCACATCTTACCCACACAATCCTTGAGCCAACTGATCCATACTCTCTTCTATTCTCCTTCCATCTGTTATTCACCACAATACACACTCCTCCTTTTGCCCTCTCATTCTCACCTACTCCCGTGCATACACTCCATCCATATTCCCATTCTCTCACACTCTCACCTCGCCATTTAGTTTCAGTTAACCCACATACATCCACTTTTGCACCCTCAAGCACCTGGACAATCTCTCTCTCACCTCATCATTTGCACCCCTTACATTCCAAGTTGCCATCCGTATCGAGTCCTTTGTTTGGTCCTTAGTCATCACCTTTTGGTCAGTCCTGGTCCGAGGCTTCTTGTTTGTACTAGTTAGTTGTTTTCGGGGAGGGGCACTAACCCTCCGGCAAACCACTTGTTGTCACGTAGGGAACACGTGGTGGTTGGTTATAAGGTTACCATCCAGTGTTGTAAATGCTTTCCTGGTTCACAGGAAATCATTTGGCTTGCCACTCAATGTAGAACTACCCTAAAGTCAGAGTACCACTACAATAAGTGGGTGGATGATGAGCACCCTCACCCACCACTAAATTAATTTATCAGGCTCTGAATTTGAGTTGTGGCATTTGACCTCTTTAATTGGGTGTAGTTCATATTCTCAGATATTGACAACAGAGGGAAGGTATGGGGTCTCTATTCAGGAGTGTCCTTTTAATGTGTATGCGTGAGTCTCTTAGCTATATGTTAAGTGCTAAATTTAGATGATAATAGATTTTAGATAATATAAGGACTGCCAGTACAAAGGTTTATGTTAATAATAAATAATAGGCAGGCCTTAATACATACAAGTGATCGGCAACAATGTCCAACAAACCAAACAGAATTTATACAAGGCGAAGTTGTGAAGGGCTGATATTTAACCCAAGGCATCCCATCGACGTATGGGTATGTTGCAACATTTTGTCACAGCTAGTCCCGTCGACGTACTGGTACGTCGCACAAGTGCAAGGTTCATAATTTGCACAATTTTCAATTTTCGTGCATGATTTTTTGTGCATATACACAGGACACCTTCCTCTATTCCTCTACAAGATGCCAGGCAGGGACACTGCCTTACACCACATAACTTCCCCCCCCCGCACTCCATTGTCTCGGCAATTCACTTGTTACTAGTGACCTCGCCAATAAAGACATTCAGGGCCAGAGTGATTCCCCAATCGATGACAATGTGGAGGACAAAGTTTACATAGCATCAGAGGAAGAAACAGTCAGAAATGATGATCAGGTAATGTCGCCAAAAAAGGTCAGGTATGTTGATGAGTTAGTGAGTGAAACAATGCTTATAATGCCTATATTACTGTTTGAAAACATATGCTCTCGTACTACATATAAATTTGTACTAAATAAATAAATAAATACCATTTATGAGTGGTGTGAAATAGTTACCCTCCCATAGAACTCGTTTTCTTTAGAGCCAGCCTGATGGAAAACCCAGTAAGGTAAGGAGGTACTGCTACCTGTATCGAGTATTTTAAACCTAAGGTGAGCGATTTCTCTATGAATTTTCGATGTTTCTCACCAAAAGCGGAGGTTTTAGCCAAAAAAAAAAAAATCCAAAATAGCTCGGGATTGGGGGGTGTCGGAGGTGCAAAATAGCTTGGGACGTGATGGGTTAAACAGCGAGTCTACGATCATAAATCATAAAATTATACGTATTAAGATCATTCCTATTAGTAATGATTCTTCTAAGCAATACAGTATTTTAGTAATTTCAATGGTATATGTCATTACTATATCTCACAGTTGGACACTGGAGTAAAAATAACCCACCACTATTACAAACATGGGAACCAGCAAATTACTGGTCTGGACCAAGTTGAGGATGACTCAGCACGCTCAAAGTCCCTCATTAGAAGGGAATCTTGTACTGTACACTTGGCTACACTCTCGCAAGGACCACCCAGCCTTGCCAGTTGTCCAGGTTTCATACCGGATGTTGAACTATTTCCTTCCACCTTCCATGTTGGGGTCTGGCAGGGAGGATAGGGATCGAATCTGATGTGTTATTCTTAATTTTTACTGTGCTTATATCTTTTTAAACAAATATTTTATCCTCTTTCGGTTTTACTCTTACTCTATGGTGGCAATGACCCTAATTGTTCCGTTGCATGATCATTTATTGCAATCAGTCAATCAGCCAATTATTCTTAAATTTTGGAAACATTCTAGGAAGCAATTGGATCTGCCAGTTCACCTGTTCAGCATGCACCACATGAGTTGTCAGGGCATGTGTCGACTTTGCAACTGAATATTAGTGTTTTTGTGTGGTTTTTATCCATTACTTGGAAAGGTATAGAAATCTTTCACATGTACTGAGATGTCATTGACTAACCTCTTAAGAATAGTAAGTAATTAATGATAATGGTGGGTGTTAAAGAAGAAAAAGAGGTTAACCCCCTGAGAATAGCAAGCAATTACCGATAAAGGGAAATGTCAATGAAGAAGACAGTATCACCCATGGTATCACCAAAGTTATTCGCTGAACGACGAGAGGACAATGATCCAAATTTTATATTGTGATGTCAAAAGGAGTCAGTTTTGTGGTGAGTTCTTAGACAGTCTTTGATATGCTGATTTTCCCCAGTCAGTCTAGAAATGAACTACTACAAACGGCTCGTTGCTTCAACAATAAGAGGCCAAGTGCAGACTTTAGGATTAATATGAAAATTAGAAAAAAAAAAAAAAACATGCACACTGAGGCTAGAAAGTTCCCTCCTAGCTAAATAACATCGGCTGCAGTTAGGTGGAATAGAATGATTATGGGACAGTTAATGACTGTATTAGCACTCCATGGCTCCTGTGACTTACCCTCAGATGAACAGAATCGTCTGCCCTCAGAACAAAATACCAGAATTGCTTGAAGAGACCACCAGAGCTTTCTCGATCATGAGCCCCCCCAGTCCCATGCCTGTTGCCGTCGTGGGGGGGGGGGATCGGGGATGAAGGATGGGGCTCGATGTGGAAAGAACTCTTTAGTAATTCCGACCCCTCTGCACTGAGCCTCAGCTCCCAACTCATCCATTTTTTGTTTTCATACCCTTCCAAGTCACACCCCTCCACAATACCCGTAAAGTCTGCCCCCTCTCTGTCTTCGATCTTTAAACCAAGAGAGTGGACTAAATACTTCAACGTAGCTGCAACAGCACCTCATGCAAATAACACCCCATGTATCCAACTGTGCCCACTAAAACACGTTGGCAGTGTTCCTTGCCGCACTCACCCTGACCGTTGCAGACTTGTCCCAGTGAACAACGAGTATCAAGCCAAAGCTATGGAATCACTAAAAGACCTAGAAGGAAATCCCATCCGTCTCACGCTACACTAACCTAAACACCCGCATTGGCACCGGTCGTATGCCGGAAGATCGAATTATAATGGATGATATGGAATTTATCAGTTGTTCCTCTCTAATCCACTCTGTCCATACAGCACAAGAAGTAAATGTTGCCCGTGTTACATGCTTCACTCCTGGCTCCCGAGGTAAGCGTAAACTATCTATGAATTTATAGACTGACGTCACATTCCCATAAGGGGTGACCGTTTGACTTTGAGTTAGTTATTTTACGGGGAGAGGCACTAAACCTCCGCCAACCCACTTGTTGACACGTAGGGAACACGTATGGGTTAGTTATATAGTTACCACCCAGCGTTGTAAATGGTTTCCTGACTTACAGGAAACCATTATAGGCTTGTCACTCAACATAAAACCACCTGAAAAGGAAAGAGGAGTAATAGAAGGTGATAGGAAAGATGGGAGAAATTGGTAGAGAGGAGGACAGTCACAGAAAAAGAGTGATAAAGGTGAAGGAAGAAGTAGGCAGCACTACATCAAGTGGGTGGACGATGGTCACCACCACCAACGACCGCAAACACGCTATCAAATTTGCCAACATTGCCTTTGATGGATAAGACCTTCCAACCCACGTACACACTGGAGGTGAGCGCCTGCCAGTCCAAGAGTACATCCCCCCCACCAAACCAATGTCAAAAGTGCCGGCACTTTGGCCATCCCGCCAAACGCTGCCACTCCAGCCTACGATATCCACTCTGTGAACTACCTGGCCACATAAGAAAACAATGTCACTCCACTGTCTGCACCTGTGCCAATTGTGATGGACCTCATAAAGTGTTCTGTGGAGGCTGCCCCGTTTACCACTTTGAATCTGAAGCCGCTGCACTCAGGTTCTAACAAAGTCTTATCCTTCGAGAGGCCCGACAAGAAGCCCGTCACCTTGGCTTCACCTTCACTCCATACGCCACTCATGTTCAACTAGTCAAATCTTCTACCTCACCCTCTGTATCCATCCCGTCATCTTCAACTCCCTCTCCCTCTTTTCCTCCCTCTTCCTCTTTCCCAACCATTCCTTCCACCACCATTCCCTCTCGTAATACTTCCTTCTTACTAGAAATAACACGTCATCATCCTCTCTTTCACCTTTCCCTCCTTTTTCCCCGTCCACTACTACTCCAATTCCTACAACCACCATCATCCCCTTGTCTAATGCCTTCTCTCTACTAGACCAGATACTTCAACATCATCCTTCCCTTCCACTAATTCTTCCTCCCTTCCATCTTGTCAACCTTCCCTCTCAGTCTGATCCACACGCACAAGAAAACGTAGTCCAGTTAAATATCCTGTTTTACCACCCTCAAGGAAACTCTATATTTTCCACTCTGCTCCTCCTTCATCAGTTACCACAGACTACTCTACTGAAACACTAAAAGCAATTGAGACCTACACAGAACAATCCAACACCCTTTCCCAAAACCACCTTCTGCCTCCAGGTTCCCTCTGGTCTCCCCAACCCCGCAGCTTAACTTTTGCAGCCATTCACCCACCTCCTTGTGTCTTCCCTCCTACTCCCCAACCCTCGTCCCCTCCTCTTCAAGTCACTTCTAGTAACCCCACTCTCCATCTCACCCCTCCCCTTTTCCTACTCCCATTCACTTCTTGCTTAAAACTTCCTCACCCTCCTGGATATACCCTTGAATCTTTGCTAGCCTCCTCTTTTCCTTGTCCAGCTCATCCTACTTCTTTGGACTTCCTCCTCAAACCCCTCATTCAGATCCCAGCCAAAACACTATTACCACCATTATCACACAACGATAATTCTCAGTCTTCAAAATGTCCATTCTGCAATGGAATATTGGTGGCTTTGGTTCAAATGACATCTACTTACGCTTTCTTATTTCCCAGTATGATCCACACGTCATCTGTCTCCAGGAAACTTTCCTTACCCACCCACCTCCTCCCGTCCCTGGTTACTCTTTTGTTCACTCTCTTCATTCTGTATCTGATGCTTGTATTCTTGTTGAGTCCAAAACTCCCCATGAACTTCTACCCATCCAAATCTCCCTTCCTTGCACCTTCATACGAGTGTGCTTAACATTATGGATTACAATTATCCCAGTCAATTTTTCACGCTCCATTCCAATAGACTTCCTTGCTCTTTCTAATCTCCTCACTAAACTCCCTCCAGCTCTTCTATTGTTAAGAGACTTTAACTGCAGTCACACCTTATGGGATGACTCAGTAGTTAATTCTCGTGGTCTTTCCCTTGATAATTTTATGAATAGGCTACTATCAACCTTTCTCTTTTTAATTCTGGTCACCATACTCAGTTATCCAAGAACTCATTCTTTCTCATGTTAGCCTACCGTCTAGTGACCGTTTTAAGTGCGACTTTAATTGCCATCCCTCGAACTACAATACCTTTTACAAACAAATGTGTTCCCTGGTGGAATTAATACTGTTCCAAGGCCCTTCGAATGAAGCGTGCATCGTGGCGTAGTTTCCGTCGCAAACGCCAGACTCTTGGTCGCCTCACTGCCTTTATCGCTTTTAAAAAGGCCACCGCTCTTCGCCGCACAGTTCAACAGGGAAAATCTCAAAGCTGTCGTACATATGTGTCCTCCATTACGTCCTCTACCCCCGTCTATGCTTTCTGGAGGCGTAACTTATACATAGACTTTCTGGCAAACATTCCCTACTTACTCCCTAGTTTTAAATAGGAACAACCACTCTATTGCAGATGCGATATCAGTAGCTGAAGAACTTGCCTCATATTTCAGTCAGGTTAGTATTGGTGTCCATCTATCTCCACAGTTCCATTCCTTAAAATCACTGTCATAACGTAATACCATCAGTTTTTCTTTATCATCAAATGAGCCTCATAACACTCCCTTCACTTCCCGTGAACTGTTATCTGCGCTTCAGTCTTGCCACAATACTGGTGAAGGTCTGGATGGCATTTATTATCAAATGATTCAACATCTTTCGCCAGTTTCCATGACCTTTTTATTATGCTTTTACAAGAGTGTCCTGACAGAGGGCTATTTTCCTCCTTCGTGGCACGAGGCTCTTGTTCCTCCTTTACTCAAACCAAGCAAATCGAGTCACCTCCCTCAAAACTACCGGCCTATTGCTCTTACTAGTTGTTTATGCAAGGTATTTGAAGGCATGATTAATCATCCTCTTATGTGGCTATTGGAATCAAAATGCCATTTCTCATTTACCGACGAGCACGAGGTACGATCGATCTCGAAACTGATATTTTAACAGACTTTGCTAATGGACAATCCGTACTTGCAGTAGTTATTGATCTTGAGAAAGCATATGATACCTCTTGGAGATACCACATTTCACGAGAACTATCTTTCACCGGAATTAGTGGAACTATGGGTGTCTTCCTTCAGTCATTTCTCCACAACAGGACCTTCCGTGTTTGTGTTGCCAATTCTGGCTCTTCCCCTTCTCTTCAACATGAAGGTGTCCCTCAAGGCAATGTACTTAGTACTACCTTGTTCCTTATTGCTATAAATGGTATTGTCTCCTCCTTACCACGTGGGACCAAATATTCCCTGTATGTAGACGAGTTTGCCATCTATGGCTCAGGACCTTTTTCCACACATCAACATCAAATTCAATCAGCAGTTTCGGTAGCCTCCTCTTGGGCGACTAAACATGGCTTTCGATTCTCTACGACTTAATCATGCTATTTTTTTTTTCCCCTCCTACAAAAGGATAGCTTACTTTCTTTCTTTACAACTCCCACTTACAATAAAATTTCTTGGCGTAATCGTTGATTATCATCTTATTTGGAAAGAACAAATGTGGGCAATTGTGTGTGTGTATGCGCCAGCGCAAGTTCCTGCAACCAGAGTGAGGGAAGAATTCTGGACAGATGTGGAAGCGTGCATGGAAAAGGCTGGAAGGAATGAGAGAGTGTTTCTGATTGGAGGTATGAATGAAAAAGTAGGGAATGTGAAGGTGGATGGAGTAGTTGGTGAGTTAGGTGTGCCTGCAGAGATGGATGAGAATGGCAGTGCTTTAGTGGACATTTGTGCCTGGAGGGGGTTGGTGATAGCCAGTACCCTCTTCAGACAAAGTAATCCACAGGTATATGTGGCTAGTGATGAGAAGGGAGGGTGGCGAACTGAACGAACGGAAGGCAATGATTGATTATGTGTGTGTGAATGAAAGGATGCGAAGGTGTGTAATGGATGCAAGAGCATATAGACGTTGTGGAGGTGGACTTTCTGATCACTACATGATGCTGGTGAGAATCAAGGTCTAAATGAAATGGAGGAATAGAAGAAGGGAAGGACAGGAGGGAGCTGTTCATGCAAGAAGGGTGGAAAAGTTACAAGAGGATGGAAAAAAGGCAGAATATAATAGGGAAGTAGAGGAACGATTGGGTAAATTTGGATTGGAGCAGATGGGGGACATGGAAGGTGTGTGCAAGATATTCACAGAAGAAATCTGTGCAGCATGTGAGGTGGTGTGTGGAGCGAAGAGGAGACGAAAGGGGATGCAAGGAACAGGACGGTGGAATGAAGAGGGGAGACACGCTGTGGCACAAAAGAAAAAAGCATATAGTGAGTGGATGAGAAACAGGGGTATGGAAGAAGTTGAGAGATGGAAGAGAGAGTTATATGTAGAAAGTAAGAGAGAGGTGAAAAGATTAGTAAGAGAGAGTAAGAAGAGAGTGGATAAGGAAATTGAAAGGAATTTGAGTGTAAAGTGGAGGGAATGCAAGAAAATGTTCTGGAAAGAGGTAAAGAGAGTTAGACAGGGTGTCAACGAAGTTAGTCGGGGAGTGAAAGATAAAAATGGAGATTACTAGTGGGGAAGGAAGAAAAAGTGAGCAGATGGAAAGAACACTTTAAGGAATTACTGAACATAGAGAATGAAAGTAATGTGAGTATAAGTGGCTGGGGAATGGCTGGAAGAAGGTGTGATGTGAGAAGAGAGGAAGAAATCAGTAGGATGGAAGTTTTGGAAGCAATGAAGAAAGTCAGAATGGGGAAAGCCCTATAGGAATAGATAGAGTGTGTGGTGAAATGCTGAAGCATGGAGGAGAGATAGTAGTAGGATGGATGTGGAAGATGTACAGATTGGCCTGGGAGGAAGGTAGAGTTTCGGAGGATTGGAAGTCAGGTATAATTATTCCCCTGTACAAAGGAAAAGGGGAAAAAAAAGTGTGTGGTAATCATAGGCACATTTGTCTTCTTTGTGTTATAGGAAATGTATATGGTAGGATACTTATTGACAGAGTTAGGGAAATAACAGAAGAATTAGTTGGAGAAGAACAGGGAGGTTTAGGAAGGGAAGAGGTTGTGTAGATCAGATATTCATTCTTAGATCTTTAGTGGAAAAGTTTCTAGAGAAGGGAAAGAAGTTGTATGCAGCCATCATGGATTCGGAGAAAACACATGACAGGGTGAATAGACAAAGACTGTGGAAAGTATTAAGAATATATGAAGTAGATGGGAAGCTGTTGAATGCCGTGAAAGGTATGTATGAGTGTGCTATGGCTGCAGTGCGTGTGGATAGTGAACTGAATGATTTTTTCTCTTTGAAGATTGGTTTGAAACAGGGATGTGTTATGTGTTCATGGTTGTTCAGTCTGTATATGGATGGGGTTATAAAAGAGATACAAGGTAGGGCAATGGATGTTGGACCAACCGTAATGAGAGAGGGCAGTGTTTGGAAACTCCCTGTACTGTTGTCTGCAGATGTTACTGTGTTGTTAAGTGAAGATGAAGGGGAGTTGCAAGGCTTCGTGGATGAGTTTGGGAGAGTGTGTAAGAAACGAAATCTGAAGGTGAATGTAGGGAAAAGTAAAATTGTGGTCTTCGAGAGAAATGAAGTAAGTGAATGTACAGTGAGGTTGGATGAGGAGGAAATGTAAAATGTAAGTGCATTTCAGTACTTGGGTAGTGTGATGAGCAGGGATGGAAGTTTAGAGGGTGAAGTGCTCGAAAGGGTACAAAAAGGTAGAAAGGTTGCTGGTTCCTTGAAAGCAGTGATAAGAAACAGGGAAGTGAGCATGGATGTGAAAAAGTTACTGCATGACAGTATTGTGATACCAACTCTAACGCATGGAAGTGAAGCTGGGACCTTGTTGGTGGGACAGAAGTCAAGAGCGAGAGTAGTGGAAATGAGATATTTGAGAGGAGTATGTGGAGTTACATGGAAAGACGGACAAATGAGGAAGTGAAGGAGCATTGTGATGTGGATGTGGATGTGATAGGAAGCGTTCGGAGAAACACAATGAGGTGGTTTGACCATGTGAAGATGGAGAGTGAGAGACTGACGAGGAGAGTGTGTGTGAATGAGGTAGAGGGGGGAGAGGGAGGGGGAGGCCAAGGATGAGATGGAGGGATGGAGTGGAGAGGTATATGAGAGGGAGGTGTGAGCTGGAAGCAGGATAGTGAAATGGCGGGGGACAGGGCGACACGGAGGCGATTTGTCTGTGGCCACCCCTTACGGGATTGAGGAGCCTGGCATTAAATAGATAGATAGATATTTCCTTCATAGAAATATCTGCTCTACAACGCCTACGCCTCCTTCAAATTCTCTTCCATATTACATGGGAAGTTGATCGCCAAATTCTTCTCCAACTTCACTTAGTACTGGTTCTTTTCATGCTTGATTACGGCTGCCAAGTCTATTTCTCTGCCTTTCCTTCCCTTCTTTCCAAATTTGACTAAGTCCGTCATCTAGGTCTACGATTTTTTTTTTTTTTCTCATGCAAGAAAGATGGAACCAAAGGTTCCTTAGTGTCTTTAAATCTTCTCCCATTGAAAGCCTCTCTGCTGAATCCGATGTCGTGCTCTTCTTTCTCTTCAGTGCTCGACCAAACTCCGTCAGTCCCCTTCCCGGAGGCTTATCATCCCTCCATCCATACTAGCAAAATTTGCTTCCTGTCCACACATTCATCCTCCCTTTCCAGTTCGTATACTACCTCTGCTTTCCTATTCTTTCTTTACCAGTTCCGACGTCCTTCCACTACGTTCTCATAACTCCCCCCAACCCTAGCTCTGACTCCTACCTTCCACTCCTATTTGCACCTCTGTTATTCCTTACTCCAAATCCTCTACCTCATCCCTTGCCCTTCATTCATGTTCTCTCGAACGTCTCTCCTCTCATTCTACTGCTACCCATGTTACCAATGATGGGTCTAAAACATCAAATGGCACAGGATTTGCAATACTTTTCCCTCTGGATCCTATCAGTTTACCTTACCGTCTGTTGCTAGCATACTCACAGCAGAACTCCATGCTAGGTTTTGCCTTATGAAGTGTGATTTATTATTTATCATTAACTTTTATCCTTTTACTGACTCCCTTACTGCACTTTTCCTTTTGTCATCTTTCTCCTCATAACACCCCCTTGTTAGTAAGATTCAAGATTGGCTATATCGTTTATCTGTCGGAAAGAAAAACGTACATTTCTGCTGGGTCCCTAGTCACGTAGGTATACCTGAAAATAAACATTCTTTAGCTCGGTATGCAGTCTCGTTGGGGAATTCTCCCTTTCGTGCCATTCCGGCCGCTGATTACCTCCCTATTATCAATTTTTTTTCTAACTTCAAGATGGCAGTCCTTCTAGTTTAACATTTCAGCAAAGAAACTCCACACGGTAAAACAGTCCGTTTCCTGTTGGCACAATCCGTATCATAGAAAAAGACGATGGGAAACTGCACCAGCTCTAATACGTATTGGTCATACTCAGCTCTTTCACTCTTATTTAATGTCCAGTGAACCTGCTCCTTCTTGGTGTGCCTATGATGTTTCCTTTAATGTTTCACGTGTCTTTTTAGACTGCCCAAATTATGCTACTGCTGCGCCGCTGCTCTTTTTTTTTTTTTTTTTTTTTTCTGGCACAGCTTCGTCCTCGTCTCTGTCTTAGGGATATTCTTAGAGAGTTCCAGTACTGTTCTACTGATCATATTGTCGTTTCTACAAGCAGTTCATATCCTTCACCAAATCTAGAATCCGTCTCTAGTTTCCATTATCCTCTGCCGTGTCCTCCCTACTCCTTACTATATCCTCAAATCATAACAGTGCCACATGACCTTTGTTTTCTGGCACTTGGATTTCATTCACTCAATCACTCTCGATCATGGGACTTAATTCAGCATTTCCAGTTTCTTATGACTCACTTTCAGCTCAGTCACAGCGTCTGGTGGCAGATATAAGGACACACTGGAGAAATCGCGACCTATTCCAAGCCCTCTAAATAAAATCAGATGATGTACTAGACGCCACCAATCAAAAAATATGCTTGAGATTGTTATGACATCGAAAGTAAACGAAACAAAGGAATATATTTAAAATACGAGCCTCCGCCGCCGGACCCCCCCACCCCGCTACGGAGCCGCAGCCCTACCCCCATCCCAGGAGGACACCACGGCGGGCTAGGTGAGTGCGGGACTGGCCCAGAGCAAGACAGGCGCCAGGGCGCCCCTACCTTGAGTCCCTCTTCCCCTCAACCTACCCAACTGCGACGTCGTAGGAATGCGGCCCTACCTCACGGACAGAGCAGCCCTCACCAGGATCGGGGTGGGACTGCTCTAGATACAGTCCCAAGCAACACCGCAGTAATGGCCACCGTATGTACCAGGGAGGGAGCAGCCACCGTACGCTCCTCAGTTGCTTCCCCTGCAGCTCCGCGGTAACGGCCACCGTATGTACTGGGGAGGGAGCGGCCACCGTACACCCCTCAGCTACAGCCACATCTGGAGACGGCCTCGGTGTGCTAGCTATTGGGCACACACCGACAGGCAAAGGCAGGAGGAGTGGAACCGCTACAATGGGCACCATACATGTCACGGAGGGAATGGCAACCATACGTCCATCATCCACCTCCTCCTCCTCCTACGGGAGTAGCCCTGCGGTAACAGCCACCGTAAGTACCGGGGAGGGAACGGCCACCGTACGTCCCTCAACTACTTCCTGTTAGGCAGGCAGGCCCAAGGCAACGGCCACTGTACATGCCGGGGAGGGAACGGCCATCGTACATTACTCATCTGCCTGTTCCTCCTTCGGGAGCAGCTCCGTGGTAACGGCCACCGTACGTACCAGGGAAGGAATGGCCACCATATGTCCTTCTGCTACTGCCCTTAGAGACTGTGGAACCGCAATAACGGCCACCATACGTGTTGGGGAAGGGAAGGCCACCGTACGTCTTTCATCTGCAGTCTCAAGGGTTCTCCCGGGAGAGGAAGGCCCCCTGCGCGGCCGGCTTACTACCTCTTGGCTGCGCGGGGTGCCCTTGTTTCTCTTCCCCCAGGTGTGGTTCCCAGGAGGTGCTGCCGTTCCAGGAGTGGTGGCGAGGTCCTGTTCCTGCCCTGCAGCCGGCCCCTGGACGAGGCCGGCCCCTGATGGACGCCCTGCAGAAGAGGTGCCACAGTCAGCCCCTCATGGTGCCCCACTCTGTAGGCAACTGCAGCACCAAGCCTACCAGGGCCAGCCTACGGACCCCAAGGCAGGACCGCTCAGGCCTCACTCCCCGTCAACCCACCGCCCGGAGTAAGAGGTGGCAGGCCCGACTCCTGATGCTGTTTGGCCCCAGTCCTGAGGGCCACATATCAGGTTGAGGCCCCCAGACAGAAGGGCCTCCCTGCACCCCAGCTATGAAACACGTCCGGGCAGTGACGCCCCCGAGAGCTGTCCATTGCCTCCTACAGGAGGGGTCTCCCGAAGGGCCCCCTCCCACTCCCAGGCACCACCTCTGTTAACCCCAGGAATCAACAGACCAGTGACGACGCCTTCCACCTCTCAAGTCGCACCAGAGACAGTAAACGTGACAGTGGTGAATGTGACCAGTAAGGCAGAGACAATACACTAGAAAGTGACGGTCAGTGAATATGAATAGTGCAACAGAAACTATACACCAGGAAATAATGGTCAGTGAATGTGAATAGACAGACAGAAGTTATATACCAAGATTCCTAGCCTAACTGACCCACGGCACTGTGTCCATGCCCAAGCCCTATGGAACCAGAGAAATGTATCCGAGAGTAACTAAGAACAGTCAATAAAGACAGAACCTGTAAACGGTGTCGCCGTGGCTTAGTGACATTCAGACGTGCCGCAACTTGGGTACAGACATTGTGCCTGTGTGTTATGTATGGTAGTACTGATTAACCTGGCATTTCACTCCATCCATATGTAGTGTATCCTGACGAATATAATAAATGGAAATTATGCCTTAATTCTAACATCTACATTATGCCCTAGTGACCTGTCATATCTATGTGTATTAAAGAAGGTTGTATAGTGCCCCGACATCATTACTGTACTTGTGGACACATTATACCAACATTAACAACTCTGTCACCTTGTCCCTTCCATATTCAGTGTATCGTTGTTCATGTAATTGTAAGGAGTTTGGATTAAGACAATAGATGTGTTAAGGTATACTGCTGAGTTTTTATGCCCTGTTCCTTTGTAAGTGTTCTACTTCCGGTCCGGAAAGAGGACCGCACTCAGTCGCGGACGTTTTTAGGACAAGAGGTTGAACTAAAAACACCCAGCATAACACTGGTGGCAAGCGGTGGTTCTGGATCCGTTTAGAACACGGAGGATCAAAAAGGGAAATCTTGCTCAGTGACAGCGAAACCTCACATCCAATTGCCAAAGTTCAACCCTGAACAATACAACATCGATGTGTACTTGAATATGGTAAAACCCTTATTAGACTTAGGGTTTGAAAACGACAGGGAGAAAATTGCTGTCACACTGCCAAAGTAGTGGCAAGCATAGCTCCGAAAATCGTCCCGAGACTAAAATGGGACCAATTCACACAAATTGTGAAACAGGCAGTTACGCCATCCCTGGGCACAGTTGTAGCCTTATCACAACTAGACGCCCTCACATACAACGGAAGCCTCAATGACACATTCATCCAGGCTAAGCAGCTCGTCACCGCTGCCTACACAGAAACAGATGCAAAAACCTGGAAACAGCTTGTATTCTAAAAACTCCTCAGGATCCTCCCCGCTTTCATTAAAGAACATTTTATAATACATGAACTGACGGGAGACCTGGATCAAGAAATCAATTTTATGAGACACCTTCTAGCCGTCCACGCCATCCCTCAACACATCGGCGAAATCAATCAATTCCTCATGAATCTCATCGCCGTCAACCCGTGGGAATTTTTTCCTTGCTGCCACGAATGCCCAATTCACGACATCCGTGAGCAGCTAAAAACCGCCCAGCGCAGCAAAACGACACAAGGGCGTCCACAAACCTCCCCACCATACGCCGATTGCCCCGAGCCTCAGGGAAAGATAATACCAAGGAGAAGGCACAGAAGGCGCCCCCCCCACTGCCCCCGCATCCCACAGTAATGACAGCGGCCAACACACATCTCCCCCAGCCTACGACTGGGTGAAACGACATGTTTCCTTTTCCTCTCCTCTCCCTATCTCTTCTGTTTTAACTTCCCCTATTCCTACCCCTATTCCTAACCTTCCCACCTCACACATCACCTTCTCCACTACTATCGCCGCCCCGCTTCCTATCCCCCTCAACACAAAGCCTGCCTTCCCTTCACAGGCCTCCTAGAACCCTTACCTCATCTCCCCCAAACCTACTTCCTAAAACCACCTCCTCCTGTCTACTGCCTTCCACCTACCACCCCGCACCACCCACCACCATCACTTCACCACCACTTGCCTTCCCCGTCAACACGGTTAACTCATTCGCCTTCCCTATCACACCCTCCTCCTCCTCATCCTCACCCACCTCTCCTTCCTCGCTCACCTCCCCCACCCCACCCACCACCACCCCATACCCAAGGACCCCCTTCCCCACTTCACCTTCACCTGACTCCCCGCCAACCTCCTCTGATTCCGGTACATCACCATCCTCTCTGCCCGACATACCTCACTCTGCCACCTCACCTTCACCCCCTCCTCCACTCCACAACTCTCTACCACCTCACCTTCACCCCCTCCTCCACCCCACAACTCTCTGCCACCAGCCCACACCCCCAATAACTCACCACCACCAGAGATGAGGATCCAGAGGATAGTTTGGCATCCCCCACACCGTCCGGCCCTCCGAGTACGAGGGACCCACCAGCTTCTCCACAACCTCCGCCACACCACACACCCTTCTACACCACCTCACCCTCAACCCAAACCAAGAACCCAACCACGCAACACACCACTGGACCACCCTCCTCCAAAACATCACACCTGCCCACCAGACATCCACTACCAGCACCTACCACCTCCAGTCACGGGGCCATGACTTTTTGACCACGGACGGTGGAAAATACGCGCCTCCACTGCTGGACCCCCCACCCCGCTATCCCCCACCCTGCTACGGTGCTGCAGCCCTACCCCCACCCCAGGAGGGCACCACGGTGGGCCAGGTGAGTGCGGGACTGGCCCAGAGCAAGACAGGAGCCGGGGTGCCCCTACCTTGAGTCCCTCTTCCCATCAACCTATCCACAATAGGCTCCTCAGCTACAGCCACATCTGGAGACCACCTCGGTGTACTAGCTATTAAGCACACACCGACAGGCAAAGGCAGGAGGAGTGGAACCGCGACAACGGCCACCGTACGTGTCAGGGAGGGAATGGCCACCGTACGTCCATCATCCACCTCCTCCTCCTCCTACGGGAGTAGCCCCGCGGTAACGGCCACCGTACATACTGGGGAGGGAACGGCCACTGTACGTCCCTCATCTGCCTCTTCTTCCTTCAGGAGCAGCTCCGCTGTAATGGCCACCGTACGTACCAGGGAAGGAATGGCCACCATATGTCCTTCTGCTGCTGCCCTTAGAGACTGTGAACCGCAACAACAGCCACCGTACGTGTTGGGGAAGGGACGGCCACCGCACGCCCTTCATCAGCAGTCCTAAGGGTTCTTCCGGAAGGAAGGCCCCTTGCACGGCCGGCTCACTACCTCTCGGCTGCGTGGGGCGCCCTTGTCTCTCTTCCTCCAGGTGTGGTTCCCTGGAGGTGCTGTCATTCCAGGAATGGTGGCGAGGTCCTGTTCCTGCCCTGCAGCTGGCCCCTGGACGACGCCGGCCCCTGATGGATGCCCTGCAGAAGAGGTGCCGCAGCCAGCTCCTGATAGCGCCCCACTCTGTAGGCAACCGTGGCACCAGGCCTCCCAGGGCCAGCCTGCGGACCCCAAGGCGGGACCACTCAGGCTTCACTCCCTGTCGGCCCTCCACGCGGAGTAAGAGGCAGTAGGCCCAACTCCTGACACTGTTTGGCCCCAGTCCCCAGGGCCACATATCAGGTTGAGGCCCCCAGACAGAAGGGCCTCCCTGCACCCCAGCTACGAAACTCGCCCGGGCAGTGATGCCCCCGAGAGCTGTCCATTGCCTCCTACAGGAGGGGTCTCCTGAAGGGCCCCTCCCACTCCTGGGCACCACCTCTTCTAACCCCAGAAACCAACAGACCAGTGACGGTGCCTTCCACGTCTTGAGTCGCGCCAGAGACTTAGTAAACGTGACAGTGGTAGAATGTGACCAGTAAGGCAGAGACAATACACTAGAAAGCGATGGTCAGTGAATAAGAACAGTGCGACAGAAACTATACACCAGGAAATAAGGGTCAGTGAATGTGAATAGACAGACAAAAGTGATATACCAAGATTCCTAGCCTAACTGACCCACGGCACTGTGTCCATGCCCAAGCCCTATGGGAACCAGGGAAATGTATCCGAGAGTAACTAAGAACAGTCAATAAAGACAGAACCTGTAAACGGTGTCGCCGCGGCTTAGTGACATTCAGACGTGCCGCAACTCGGGTTTTACAGACATTGCCGCCTGTGTGTTATGTATGGTGGTACTGATTAACCTGGCGTTTCACTCATCCATATGTAGTGTATCCTGACGAATATATTATATGGAAATTGTGCCTTAACTCTAACATATATACATTATGCCCCTAGTGACCTGTCATATCTATGTGTATTAAAGAAGGTTGTATATTGCCCCGACATCATTACTGTGCTTGTGGACACATTATGCCATCAGTAACAACTCTGTCACCTTGTCCCTTCCCATATTCAGTGTATCGTTGTTCATGTATTTGTAAGGAGTTTGGATTAAGACAATAGATGTGTTAAGGTATACTGCCGAGTTTTTATGCCCTGTTCCTTTGTGAGTGTTCTACTTCCGGTCCGGAGAGAGGACCCCGCTCCAGTCGCGGGCGTTTTTAGGACGAGAGGTCGAACTATAAACACCCAGCATAACAATATTTTTAATATTGTGTTCTTGCAATGTAATGGTGTAATCTTAATGTTTGGAGTTGGGCTTCCGTGGGAGATAGCGCGATGCCAGACGCATGATATTGTTTCTGGTGATGATTGGGCACGTACTACGTCACCAACAAGATTATATCTTTATAAACCTGTTGGCGAAACTATGTATCAGCTGATGCAACAGCTGACATGTAAAATCAACTCAAAATTTCAAGTTGAGCAACGTTGTATTTCATGAGAATGTTTGCTAAAATGCCTCTCTTATAACATATATTGAAAATTACCTTATAGTCAGCAGATGCAATAGCTGAGATGTCAGATCAGCTCCAGGTTTCAAATGATCAACTTTGCATACCATAAGAAAATCGCTCGGAGCTCTCAAAGAGAATATTTGAACGTTCCTTGAAGGAAAAAAAGAATCCCCAGGTGTACCATCTATAGACCAGTCGGCATCGCCTG